>NC_136899.1:3405807-3628307 GCF_949152265.1 Phoxinus phoxinus | reverse complement strand
GGGTTGAAGTCCGCGCACAAAGACCTTAGAAAAATAACAATATACCAAAAAACATTTGCTTCAAAAAGTTTATTTACACCGAGTTTTGAATGTATCAGTCCGGTCGTTTGCAGTTCACGTTACTTCTTTTTCCCCGTTTTCCTGGGCGATGTTTTGGGCTTGGGTCTCGCCGTTTTCGCCTTCTTGGCTTTGCTCGCCTTGGCAGGTTTGGCCACCTTCGCCTTCTTCACAACTTTCTTGGCTTTGACAGGCGATTTCTTCTTCTCCGCCACCTTCTTCACTTTCTTCTCGGCTGCTTTCTTGGTTTTCGCTGGGGATTTCGCCACTTTCTTGGGCTTGGGGGCTTTCTTGGGTTTGGCAGCGGCTTTGGCTGGCTTCTTGACTTTCACGGCTGCTGGTTTGGGTTTCTCGGGCTTCTTGACGTCGTCGGCTTTGGCCAGTTTGAAGGATCCCGAAGCCCCGATGCCCTTGGTGTGGCGAAGGAGCCCGCCGGCCACCAGACGCTTCAGGGCGAGTTTGATCTGGGAGTCGGCGTTGTCTCCCACCTTGTAGTGGTTTTTCACGTACTTCTGGATGGACTGACGCGACGCGCCGCTGCGGCTCCGGTCGGCGGCGATGGCCGCTTTGATCATGTCAGAGTATTTGGGATGCGACGCCGCTTTCTTGGAGCTTTTCGCCTTCTTGGGCCTGGATGCGGGGGTCGCTGCCGTCTCAGCCATGGTCGATCCTGGAGGATTTCAAACAAAAACACAACTGTCAAAAACTCTCACGAGAAAGTGAACGGAAATTCTTGAGAAGCTGCTCAAAATTAGTGATAGCTGATGAAATTACCTCCGCGTCACACCTTAGTCTTTGTTTAGTTTTGAATTAAAATATTTATTCAAATAACCCACAAATGAGTGCCGTTGAAAGTGTGTATATTATTCGCCGAAGTGCGCCTGTACTATATATGAAGCCTCCACGCGGACGTGATTGAGAACACCAACTGCCAGCAGCTGATCAAGCGGGCTTCCATGAAATCTGCGCGGGCTGGTTTGTGTTTCTTCCTCCTCGAACTGAGGCCGAATTCAGCCAGACTCGTTTGATACCGACCCTCCCAACGCCACGGTCTGAGAGGGGAGGCTTTGGGCTTCATGTGCGTGTGTCGGTTTAGCCTGAATTCATTCCGCCATGAACTTTTTTTCCCTGAAAATCAGCTCAAACCGGCGAGCGTGGTGATGGATTTTGCAGAATTCGCGTAAAAATAGCCCAAAACAACGAAACCGAGCCGGAAAACACCGAATGTATATGAAAGCCCCATCAACACACTGGAGGACAGGGTGGGTTTGATTAATATAAAACGTCGTTTTCGTTTTTAATAAGCTGAAGTAGTTGACGAACTAACACAGTCTGGCCACTGAGTCCGCGTGACGTTTCTCCGATTATTTATTGTTAAACCTTCTATAAATTAAATGTTCGCGAAATAAAGTGGCTCTCATATTGTGGGTCATATTCACACATTTTAAGAGGTGTCGGTGTAATGTATGAGCTATAGATATAAACGAGTAAAACGTTATAGTATATAAAGAAGCAGCTCAGTATGCTGAGTGTTCTGGGAGAAGAGCTCGGATGTTAGGAAAGTTGCCAACGACCCAAAGACCAGCTTTACCGACCAGAACCCACCGGTACCGTGGTCAGGTTGAACATATCGATCTGTGTATGCATTCCCGGTGGTTTGTGCGTTATGGATCCGATAAACATATTAAGACTGATCAAACTGGGCTGGATGCTTTAAACGCTCGCGCATTCTTTTGTTATCTCTCCGTTTGGCAGGGAAGTGCGTATCCCGTCGGTTTGTTTTCCCTTATTTCCCCACTGTTCACTTATCAAGTCATCAATTTAGTTCAGGCTCTTATCGGGCTGATGCACAGTTATATTTATATCGCCCCTGCTTGTTCTGTTATTCACATTTTCAGGCTGGATGGTGTTTCAGTCAGAACGCCATCTTGAATCTCTTCACTTCAGGGTTTTCTGTTCACATCTATTTGTAAGCCCGCTTTACAGAACTTTTAATTAGACTTCTACACATTTGTAATTAAACTTAAGTTGATGAACCGGATTAATAGCCTTTTTATTTGAACTTTGTACTCAAGTTTGAGCGCGTGACGCTTTAACTCTTGCGCGCAGGCAGTTTTCTCTCATGAATAACGCTCAAAATGGAACATTATTTAATTTTTTTAATTTTATTATAATATTGATTATTAGTTTCTGCTAGACAGCCGTGGACTCTTGAAGATATAGCTTTTTTTGTTACACTTGCACTGGATTGTAACAGAATTACATCATAGTAGGTATTAAGCTCAGTGCGCATCACGCACACCTGTGATCACTGTCACTGTCATTCCCGTGTGTGTGTGTGTGTGTGTGTGTGTGTGTGTGTGTTTGATACAGGCTTGTACTTTAGGCTACAGCTTCTCATTGTAACGTAGTGTAAGGTGTCCATGTGTCTAGTGCTGAAAACAGCACCTTACCTCAGTCTGCACTCAACCCATGTCAATTAGATTAATATAATTTATAATAGATAGATAGATGCACATATTACATGTTCACATACTAACAGTAGGACTAATAATAATAATAACATATATGCATTTTTCATTATTAGGTCTATTATTTACTCCTGTAATGGCACTAATAAGTTATAACCCAGTGTACTGACCACTGAATACTGCAGTTTCCTTCACATAGGGTCAGAATTATTGTAGTTTGCCATTTAATATGCTGTAATTAACTTTTTTTTCTTTTTTCTAGGCACTGTAGCAGATGAGCACTTCCATCACTGCATGACATTATAAGGCACGTGAGTTAAAAACGGTATGGCTTATGCATATCTACATGACAAAAGTGTAATTTTCTATATAAAAATGTTTTCTTTTAAAATTATATAGTTTTGTGCATTATATGTTATGGAATTGCACAAAAAAAAAGCATATCAATTCAAGTCTGTTAAAAGTTAGTTATTAACAGCAGGTCAAATACATTACAGATTGACCTCCAGAATAGGCATACGATGCAAACAATAGTATACATAAGAACACACTGGAAAAGAAAGTGTTATAAAGGACTCAAAGATTTTTGTAATGCACTGGACCCTGCTAATTTAATATCGTGAATTGATCAGGGGATATTGGGTTAAAAACGTTGATTTGATCAGCATCATACATGTATGTCTTTAAAATGCAGTAAGAGAAATGTGTGGAATGAAAGTCTGTGTCCTATATGGCGTATAGAGAGCGACTTGCATAAGTTTGAGCAGGAGAGGGCAGCACTGCTCTGTTCTGCAGCGGTTACTGATATTATATTAAAAATGATCATTTCCCCTCTCTAATAGGCTCTAACAATATATTTAATTAAATTAGGTAACTTACAAATCAACAAATAAAAAATATGCATATACATAATCTAAATGTGGTACGGGTTATTTTGCTGATGCACTTTGAATCCACGCCTAGTCAGCGGGCTAATGTGATTTACATGCAGGGAAAATATATTGATTAATGCTTCCCCTGAAAAACAGATTTAATGGGGATTTATGCTCATTGATCAAGGTCAGTACGGTCTGTCTTATATTATGCTACCAGAGTCGTGAAGGTCATGAAGTTCATAAACATGAGGCCAGTAATGGATTTATAGCACTCAAGTATCAGTAAGAACGAATATCATAAGTCACAAATGGACTCACACTTTAGTTGATGAAGTGTCCGTCAGCGTCATTGATCCACCGTGACACTAGATGTAACAGTCAGGTGTATAACAGTCTCAATCACACCAGACATATTCATAAAGACGATTGTGGTCGGCGTATAATCAAAATTCTGGCTTATGTTCATTCTAGAAGAGACCAGGAATGGGTGAACCCGCGCGATAGTGTTTTTATTTCTATGTGAGCTGTCAAATCACCAACAATTAGAGCGTGTTATCATAAACTCTTCTGAATAAGAATAAAATCTGCACGATCAGTTTAGCTCCAGGTTAAAATCTGTCGCGATTGTTAGTGGTGTTTGCTGAGACTGGCATAACTATTCATAACTATGGTTAAAGATTTGAATAAACCCCTAACACTAAATTATATATTTTGGTGTGTAGCTCGTCCCATACCGTTTGTGCTACAGAAACCCATACGGCAAAAAGTAAGTATATTTTTAACACTTGTTTTTTTTAAGTATATAAAAAACAGTATTTTTTTCTTCTTTAATTTTCCTTTAAATATATATATATATATATATATATATATATATATATATATATATTGAATATATATATATATATATAAAATAGTAAAAAAAAATTAGTAAATATATTTATGTAAATGTATTTTTAAAATCTATATTAGATAATTATATATATATATATATATATATATATATATATATGTTATATATATTATGATATTTTGCAAATATATAAAAATGGGGGGAAAAATTAAAAATATATTTATGTACAATTATTTTACAATCTATTTTATATATATTTGTATACTTTGATATATATATGTATATATATATAATATATTAGTATATTTGAATATATATATATATATATATATGTATATATATATATATATATATATATATATATATATATATATTAGTATATTTGAATATATATAAATATATATTTTTTGTTTGTTTGTTGTATCTCAAATTAAATCAATGTGAGCTTTAAAATCAGCAACAATTAGAGCGTATTGTCATACAGTCTTGTGTCTAATAAGAAAATCTGCACAGCCTGTTTAGCCTCGGGTGAAAATCTGTTGAGATTTTTTTACAGACATAATGCAAAGATTTTTTTTTTTACCAGTTTGGCTGCTTCCTAGTCTGAGTTGAGTCAATCTGTGTTAAAATGATGACCCAGATCTCCAAGAAGAGCAGTATATTCACACGAGGGGTCAGTACCTCTGCTAACCAGACCAGATCCTCCTCATATGCAAACCTAATATATATTTGAAAAAAAACCCACATGTTTGCACCACTGATGATAACAATCCTCTAAACGTTCAATGACATAAGACTGCCATTAACATCTACATACCATCAGGAATAACACAGATGCATTTTGGACTTTAGAGATTCATCTTTACATTTATTACCACAGTTAAACAGTCCTCGGAGATAATAACCAACCAAATGACTTCATTAGTGTGTTTTCAGTGTATATACTGTATGTGATCACCAGGATATTACAAGCACAAGCTGTGACTGAACAGCGTGTTTTAGGGTTTGTAGTATCTGCTGCGTGTGATTAATGTCTGATTTAGGAAACCTGAGTGCGCTTGCGCTGCGTGTGTGTGTGTGTGTATGTGTGTGTGTGTGCACTGCAGTGAATGTGTGTTTGTGTGTTTAGTCTCTCTTTAAGACTCCTGCAGGGTAGATGGAGAGCTGCAGCTCTTTGGACACGCCCCCCTGGCCTCTGATTGGCCGCAGACCGCCGCCTCCTTCCCCTCCTTCATTGGTATTCAGGTAGTACAGTCTTTGTGGAGGACAGAGGAGAGAGAGGGCGAGAGAGGGAGAGATTTACATAGGCAAAGGCGATACGAGCACAACGAGACGGGCGAGCGGAGAGGGACGGAAGGGTAGAGTAGAGGAAGGAAAGGGACAGAAAGTGCATTGACTGCAAGCTGAAGGTGATTGTTTTTTTTTTAGCTGGATGGAAGCGGGTGCGAAAGTGTCACAAAGATCTATGCGTTCTGGATGCTGACTGGGACTTTGGATTTTAACCCATCTGGGATCAACCAAAGCTCACTGGAGGGAATCCTGCAGATACACCACTGGCCCTCGCTGGAGTGTGTGCAAGGGGTCTCTGTCCCCGTCGGGGAGGCGTGCCGCACAGACGGACCAGCGTGTGTGTGTGTGGACGTGTCTCTGTGTGTGAAATCCCCCTATGTCCTTCTTTTTGTGGCTGTGTGTGCACCAGGGCCCAGTATATGGATAGAAGCTCTCTGTTTCAGCTCATACAAGAGCAGGTAAGCAGCAGCAGGTTGCTATGGTTACTGCATCCTCCCGTGCGTCGATGTGCATGTGTGTGCATGTGTTTCTAGGCCGATGTGGAGCGAGACGGACAGTTGGAATGAATGAGTACAGGAGTGTGTGTGTGTGTGTGTGTGTGACTGAGAGAGGTCCTTATGTTCAGTCAGTGGCTGTTACTCTGGTGGTAGTAGTACACTGACATCGACACTCGCTTGCTTCTGTGTATGCTAATATGTGGAAATTACACTTATATGCATGCTATTTTATGTCTGTGAAAGAAGTCTCTCAAGGCTGCATTTATCAGTAATATTGTGAAATACTGCTAAAATAACCATTTTCTATTTAAATATATTGTAAAATGTAATTTATTCCTGTGATCAAAGCTGAATTTTCAGCATCATTTTCCAATCTTCAGTGTCACATGATCTTTTAGAAATCATTCTAACATTATACATGTCATTACTGTTACTTTTGAGGAATTTAATGCATCCTTGCTGAATAAAATAATATTTTAATGTTACTTAAAAATAATGTTTATATTTCAATATGATATATGCTCATATATCATATTCAAAGCAGCAACTGGCAGATATTAAATCCAAGGATGTGGCGTTGCAGCTTTTTGGGTGTGTGTATGTGTGTGTGTGTGTGTGTTTTTGGTGACTTGAAATTTCAGATCAGATTAATTCGGTTCACTTAAGTCAGTTTGACTCATTAGCACTTTTAACAGTATAGATTGCTCAACTCGATTCCATTTAGATCAGTTCAATTAAACTTCATTATTGCTTTTCACAATATTGATTGTTAAATTCTTTACACACTTCATTTTCTCAATAGGGAAATAGATTTTTTTTTTTACGATAAACCTTGAAAAACAGCCCTACTGTGAGCTACAAGGCTGTTCAAATCAAATTGATTTATTTCTGTTGAAGCCGTCAGCGCCCATCATTTAAACTTAGTTTTAAAATAATCTTGTTTAACAGCAGAATTCACAGTGGGAAAACTACATTACCCATAATGCTGTACAGGAAATTCCACCAATCAGAGTCGAAACAGGCAACACGCCTCTCAAAATTGATAGCTCCGCCCATTTTCATGAAGCACCGCATCTCCCTATACTCTCAAAATACTGAAATATTTGAAATAAATTATGATTTACCTCGTTGCTGATCGCCTTGTTTCATGGCTTAATGCTTTAATAAAGACTTCATAGAAATCCCTATGAGAGAAGTGAATGGAAAAAATATTTCTGAACCAACGCCGCTGAAAAAGTGGCTGGGCACTGAACTCTATTGGTCATTTTAATGTTGATATTGATATTTCAGTTTAGTTTCATTGATGCTTTTAATAACACAGATTGTCTCCGAGTAGCCGTGCGCTCACAAACCTCCAGTCCATCCACTGGATAAGAACAGGAAAAACTCCTTCAGTGAAACTCAAAGAGGAGACCAAAAAAACACTCGCCATTGATCAGAAAAGAGCAGAGAGTTAGTGTAAGCAACAGACACCAAGAAATATGAAAATATGTTTAGTCATGAATTGACAAGATGTTGTTTATTGCACATTGTTTTGTTTGATTCTTTTACCACCTGGCAGGTTACAATCCGTTTGTGTGCAAAAACATGACTTCTTTATACCGTCAGTCTGAGCTCCCAGCAGAATGCATTACTGGAGGTACAGAAGAAACACAGTGAGGTCAGTGGGAACGCTTCAGGAAGAGCTCTGGTCAGGGTTTGCTGTTTGACTTTGAACAGATGCATTACAGAGAGCTGTCACATTCAGATGGGCTGGATATGAGTTTTCTTGGCCAAACTCACATTTGAAAGTCCTGGCAGCACAAGTTTGCACTCAAAATTCACCAGGACTCGGACAACAGCTTGTTTGAATACATATGCATGAGTGTATATGCTAATTGGTTCAGTTTTTGGAGCAAAAGCAGCTCCTCAGACAGAATCGTAAGGCTTTAAGGTGCGATAATAAAGGTCACGCTTTCTGCTCTTGAGTTATATCCGCTTCACATTGGGAATTCATCCGCAGGGATATCAGTTATGTGCTCTTTACTGATTATTTCCCTAAAATAATACATAATATCACACAACACACACGTATATGTATGATATACTGTCAATAAATAAATATTATATATACATAATTGCAATTAATCGATTTGACAGCACAAATATATATATATGAATTGCTATTAATCGTATCTAACAAAGGTTTGTAAATATATAATATACAGTATGTATATACACACACACACACACACACACACACATATATATATATATATATATATATATATTTATTTATTTACAAACTTGTTAGATGTGATTAATCGGATTTGACAGCACTACTATGTATACAATTATATAAATATCAGTATTTATATAGTTAATCTTTTATATAATATTAATGATTTAATAACTATTTAAAAATATATATAATAATAACCAGATTATATATATATATATATATAGTTTAATGTATAATGATTGAATAGGCCTATTGTTTAAATAAAATAAAATAAATATATTATTATAATTATTATTATAAGTAGTTTGGAGAATTCTCCAAATTACTTAATAATGATTATAATAATCAAAATGTTTTTTCATTAATTCATTAATTTAATTCATTAACCCGCCAAACAATGTAGCCGCTCAAATTATTTTTCAATATCTGATGTGTGATCACTATTGTTGCACGTGTTTTGAACACTCCCCTTATTATAAGTATTAATCTGAGGTGTGTAAAATCATTCTAAACACAATAGCAACGCCCGGCAACCATCTTAGAATCCTTGTGGCCACTTTATATATCCAGTTCTGCTTTCTAAATAATCAGTCATATAATAAGTGTGTTTCTCATAAAACTTAGAAGAACATGTAAATGCACACTGTATTTTTAAAGCAATAATTTGAGAATGCTGGAAGTTATATTAGGCAGCGTGTGTGTGTGTGTGTGTGTGTGTGTGTGTTTGATTTTGTTGTCTAATCTATGCTGATGCTGTGAGATTAGGTTGATTGATGGATAGGAAAGGCAATCATTCAGTCGGAGGGGCAGAATTGATCTTTGCCTTCAGGGGACGAGGGACACACAGTCATCAGTTCAGTGTGTGTGTGTGTGTGTGTTGTGTTGGTATTGTGTGGGTGTGTTTCATGTTTTCACATGTGCTGTGCTTCTGATTTTGTGTGTACAGTAAGTGTGTTCTCAGACGGATATGATGCCTGACTGACTGTTTAGTTGTGTTGTGTTGTGTGGGTGTGTGTGTGTTCGTGTATGCTACATATGGTGTGAGTGTGTTGCAGCTACTGTGTGTGTGTGTTTGTGTAAAGGCAAGATGCTTAACCTTTCAGTTTATTATGATTTTTTTATTTTCTGCTGCAGGAAGCAGTGCTGAGCTCAGACTATTTCTGACTCTAATGCACACGCACACAGTTCACATGTGCACACACACACACACACACACACACACACACACACACATTCAACGCAATGTGTGATAAACTGAATTAATGGAAGACAGCTCTAAATGACTGAATTACGCAGTGTCTTCTGTCACCGACTGGAGTTTAGATAGTGTTGCTTGTGAAGGTTAGCATCGCTATTGCTTATACTTATAACATTATTACTAACCAAATATTAAAAATCAAAGTGTCTTTAAAGGTTTATAAGTTCTCGTTCAAAATCAGTTTCTCTATAGAGAAAATGAACGAGTTATTACTTCTGGAGCCGACTGTATAACTGCAGATGATGTTGTCATGTGACCGCCGACTATGGTCTGTCTGATACTGTGGATCCTATAATGTTCCTATAATACATATTTGCTAAAACTAATTTTTTATTCACTTTTGCGCATGTTAAAAATTATAAAATCATTAGCTGAAATCTGAAAAGCACATAGATGAGTATTTTTAGCAGCTGCATAGCAACACCCTGGCAACCACTCACAACGCCGTAGCATCGCGACATTTGCACAGTCGACATATTGATCAGAAGGTGTTAAAATCTGTTTATGTGTGTGCGTGTGAGTGAGTCAGTGTGTGTGTGTGTGAGTGAGTGTGTGAGTGAGTGAGTCAATGTGTGTGTGTGTGAGTGAGTCAATGTGTGTGTGTGTGTGTGTGTGAGTGAGTGAGTCAGTGTGTGTGTGAGTGAGTCAATGTGTGTGTGTGTGTGTGTGTGTGTGTGAGTGAGTCAATGTGTGTGTGTGAGTGAGTGAGTCAGTGTGTGTGTGTGCGTGCGTGTGAGTGAGTGTGTGTGTGTGTGTGAGTGAGTGTGTGAGTGAGTGAGTCAATGTGTGTGTGCGTGAGTGAGTCAATGTGTGTGTGTGTTTGTGTGTGTGTGTGTGTGTGAGTGAGTGAGTCAGTGTGTGTGTGAGTGAGTCAATGTGTGTGTGTGTGTGTGTGTGTGTGAGTGAGTGAGTCAGTGTGTGTGTGCGTGCGTGTGAGAGTGCATGTGAGTGAGTGTGTGCGTGTGTGTGAGTGAGTGAGTGAGTCAGTGTGTGTGAGTGAGTCAATGTGTGTGTGTGTGTGTGTGTGCGTGTGAGCGTGCGCGGGTGTGTGTGAGTGAGTGAGTCAGTGTGTGTGTGAGTGAGTCTGTGTGTGTGTGCGTGCGTGCGTGAGACGAGTGTGTGTGTGTGTGTGTTAGTGAGTGTGTGTGAGAGAGTGTAAGAGTGCATGTGTGTGTGTGTGTGTGTGTGTGTGTGTGTGTGTGTGTGTGTGTGTGTAAGCAGTATTTTCTTTGGCACCAGCTGTTCGGAGAGAAAGAGGGCAGTTGATAGGATTGCCGCACCATATTTAGCATTATATTAGCATAAAACAGCGGCGGTTCGTCCTCTAAGACTCTTCCTCTATGTCCAGATGAAATGATAGTGTGAAGAAAAGAACTTGAATTGACCTCCTGGTTCTCAGATGTTTCTCCTGAGAAAAACACCCCAGTAATGTGTGTGTCTCATGCGAGTTTCAAAATGAAATCTCAATATATCTCATTTCCAGATCAAACGATCGAAGTTGCTAATATATTTCAAATGCACAAACCATGGTATTTATCATCAAAGTAATATATTATTTTTACCGTGGTACCGCCCCAGTGCTGTTGTGTAAGCGTTACACTGTAAAACTAAGATCATTTGTAATGAGAAAGCTGACATATTTCACTACTAACACCATATCATTGCTCAGATGTTTCTGCGCTCAGCCATATGGTGTGTATTATCGGAAACCATGGCAACAGTAAGGCTCTTTTTAGCACATTTAGCCGAACGACGGGCTTTGTTCTCGCTCGCGTAATCAATGACCAGGCCATCAGATGCACTCCGGCCCGGCGACGTGACCCCGGCCACTGGCCTGATGTTGGGCACAGCTGGAATAATGACCAGATGTTGTTCACACTTCAGTGGTTACTGTGTTCAGATATCAGTGTGTACATGGGAGAGCTGGGGTTGTAACGTGGTGTGTTTGGACGCTTGTTTATTAGTGATTTGTGTACATGATCATGTGGTGTGAGGTGACAGAACTAGATCAGTCGCTGGCGGTGTACACACACACACACACACACACACACACACACACACACACACACACAGTGTCAGTCTTTCTCAGGGTGACACATTGGTAATTTGTAACCATGGTGACACGGCAGCGGCTCTCCTCTGTGCTGAATCGCCTCACTAAATGATTCTTTCACTTCCATCCTTCTCTCCACATGTGTCTGCTGCTCTCATCCCTCCATCCTTCATCCTCCACTCATTAAACAGACCCCCACATTCACTCGCTCTCCTTCCTCTTCCTCTTCCTCCTCCTCTTCCTGTCTGTTTCTACATTACAGGCAAGCAGATCACTTATTAGTCTGTCTGTCTGTCTGTCTGTCTTCCTTTCTTTTTCTTTCTTTCTTTCTTTTTTTCTTTCTTTCTTTCTTTCTTTCTTTCTTTTTCTTTCTTTCTTTTTCTTTCTTTCTTTCTTTCTTCCACCCTCCCTCCCTTCCCGTTATTTCCTTTTCCTTCCCCTTCCTTTCTTCTTTTCATTTCCTTCTTACTTTCCATCCCTTTATTCCTTATTATTTTCTTTTTTTCATTCGTTCCTTTCTTCCTTCCATCTGTCAGTTCTTCCTTTCCTTCTTTCCATAATTTTCTCCCATCTTTATTTTATTTTCATATCAAATATATGATTTTTTTCACTCCGTCCGTTGTTTCTTCCCTTTACTTTAATTTCCCCTCATTTCCATTCTTTGTCTTTTCTTTCTTACTTATTTCAACCTTTCATTCTTTCCTTACTTTATTCCCTCATTTCCTTACTTCCCTCTATCCTTACTTTCTTTTTCTTTTAATATCCATTCATTTTCCTTCTTTTCTTTCTTTCATTCTTTCCATCCATCAGTCTGTCCTTCCACCCTTTTCTTCCTTCCCTTTCCTTTCATTTACTAATTTCCCACATTTAAGTATTTCCTACTTCCATTCCTTATTTCATTTTCATTTTCCTTTTCCTTATCTTTTCTTTATTTTTTCCTGATTTCCTCCTACCTTTCTTTCCTTCTTTTCTTACTTCCATCATTCCTTCCATCTATTTGTCTGTCCATCTGTCCTTCAACCCTTTTCTTCCATCCCTTTCCTTTAATTTACTCATATTTTTCTCTATTCCTTCCTTCCTTCCTTACATAATTTTCCTCCATTGCTTTCCTTTAATTTCCTAGTCTCCTTCCTTTCTCTTCCCACCGTGTTCCCTTTCTTCCTCCCCTTCCTTTTCCTCTTTTCCCCATCTGTCTTCTGAAATGTAAATATAGCATACAGAAGTAATTCAGAGTAAACATTAATAGCCGTGTGTGTGTTCTCCTGGGTTGTCTTTCCTGCTTGGATCTGTTAGGGAAAAGCTTCAGGCTGATAGTTACACACAAACTCACACGCTAATGGTTACAGAATCTTTGACTGTGTGTGTGTGTGTGTGTGTGTGTGGCTGACAGATGAATTGTGCAGAATGACTTCGTTTGAGTCACAACCGCAGTTCCTCGAACTAACCGTGTGTGTGTATCCATGTTAAAGAGGTCATATCATGGAAAACAGGATTTTCTCTTTTTCTTTCTCCAACAGTTTGATGCGCTATAAAGACATCTTGCTGTTCTTCTGTTGCAGAGCGTTCTGTATGTTTATCCATCACAGATTCACCCATGCACTGCAAAAAAGATTTCATTGCTCACCCACTGGGAGTCATTCCAGTTATTCCTTAGCGTAATGTTGAATCATACGGTTACATTTTGATCACATGGTTTTTGTATAACAAATATACACATGGAGCATTTCACGTTTATTTTGTGTAATAAATGCATGGCAGTCCTGAATGTTTCTGTATGTGCATGCGTATGAACGAATACTCATGTGCTGCTTCTCTCTTTCTGTTGGTGTTCAGCTGGACCCAGAGCAGACTGGTTTTATAGCAGTGGAAAACTTCACCAGTCTAGCTGAGCACCATGAGTTACAGCTGGACCCCAGTAAACTGGAGATGCTGCTGGCGCTGGTACAGAGCAACGAAGACGGACACGTCTGCTACCAGGAGCTCATCGAACTGGTGAGACGCACACATGCAACTTCCAGGTTTTCCCATATGTCTGCTGAGAAACCGAGTTGTGTTACTGTGAAACCGAGTTGTGTTACTGTGAAACCGAGTTGTGTTACTGTGAAACCGAGTTGTGTTACTGTGAAACCGAGTTGTGTTACTGTGTGCATTATAAGCATGCACTGCGGACGTGGACTGCACTCATTTGGAGTCATGCAAGAGTCACACATAAACTAGATATTCACAAATCTTCTGCTTTGTTTTCTGAACTACAGTATTATATAAAAGTTTTCTAAAATATATTTTTTTATGTTTTTGAAAGAGGTCCCTTATGCTCACCAAGGCTGCATTTAGTTAATCAGTACTACTACATTAAAAACAGTATGATAGTGAAATATTAATATGATTTCACATGATCACATGATCCTTCAGAAATCATTCTAATATGATTAATAATTTTTGAAAACAGTTTTTAGTAGAAAAAGTGCAAATATGATTTTTCTATTGAATATTTTTTTATACTGTAATTTATTCCTGTGATCAAAGCTGAATTTTCAGCATCATTACTCCAGTCTTCAGTGTCACATGATCCTTCAGAAATCAGTATAATATGATTAAGACATTTTTATTTATTATTATTATCAATGTTGAAAACAGTTTTAGTGGAAACAGTGGGGAAAAAAATCAGGATTCTCTGATGAATAGAAAGTTCAATGAACAGCATTTATTTCAAATTGAAATCTTTTGTAACATTATAAATGTCTTTACTGTTGCTTTTTAATTTATTTATCAATTTAACGCATCCTTGTGGAATAAAATGACCATTAAAACAATAAAAGTCTTACTGACCCCAAAACCTTGAATGGTAAAATATATATATACGGTTTTATTTTATTTTTATTGTACTCTGAGACTAAACTTTGATCAGTGTTGTGTAATGAAAGTCATTTAACTAGTGACCGATTTTGCACTTTAGTATCGATTTATCTAGTTTATTGCTAGTTTAGAAACACATTGCAGTGTGTTTGTGTTCATGTGTGCTCATGCAACTGATTCCCCGATGCACAAATATCGAGTGTGACATTTGATTGTCATATTATTTCTATGACACTTAGAGCAGATGAATGGCGTTTGCGTGCGTGTGTGTGTGTGTTCATGAATGAAAAGCTCTTCTCAGTCAATAATAGACTGCAGGTCTCAGCGCTGTAATTGCTGAACCTCCACGTGCTTCCTTTACAAATCCAACCGTGTTCCTCTCCGGACCCTGTTCACTCCCTCACTCCTGATACGAGGGGGCGTAAGTGTTTTCACTCTGGCACAGACAGTTGAATCAATTTTGCCGCAGGCTCTTTTAATACACACACACACATGCTCTGTGTTGACAGTTTTAGTGATCTAGCTAGACTCATTCAGAGATATAATACGAAGATGCATGGCGCTTTTCTGCTGCTGGAATTCAAGACATACGTTGATTTAAGATCATGTTCTCCAGGAAGAGAGACTGAGACTGAGGCGGAGAGAAAGCAATGAATTTAAAAGGATTTGGGTGAAGTGTAAATCTGGGGCATGAGGGAGATGAAGGAAACGGGGGAAAGAAAGAAGAGAGTGTGAGAAATCCTGCATACATGGAGTAATCTGTAAGAAAGTCACAGTATTAAACTGTGTGTTTGTGTGTGTGTCTGTGTGTGTGTGTGTGTGTGTGTCTGTGTGTGTGTGTGTGTGTGTGTTGTGTGTGTGTGTGTGTGTGTGTGTGTGTGTTGTGAGGTCTGATTATATTCACAATCACATATAAATACACTGTTAAAAATGTTTGCAATTTTTATATTTTGGAAAATTCCTATCAAAATACTAAATTCAATTGATTAACCCACACGTAAGTCATCATATCATATACAGCATGGTGAAAAATATATATATTTAAAAAGACAGTACATGAAATAATCAAATAATATTTGTACATATCAATTTGTTATTATTAATAACTATATATTAAAATTAAAAAAATAGAATGAATAAAAAATATTAAATATTGTATAAAATGACATGATTAAATACATGTATTTTATTTATACCTTATACTTAATGTAGGGCGCATTGGCAGAAGTCCTTGAAAGATTCATCATGTTTGTTAAATTTGAATAATTTTTTTTTTGTTTTTTGTTAGTTATGTCTATTAGGGTCTTTTATGTTACACTTTGTTATTTAGCTAATGTTTATAGCGTGTTTTGTGTGCCATTTGTTGCCCTGATGGAGGTTTGTGTTAGTTATATGTGTCATTTCTTCCCACGGTTGTTGGAAAGGACACTTTGATAAGTTGTCTACTGTTTGATGCATTTGAGGTTATCTATACATTTAAAAGTTTTGGTAACACTTTATATGTCCTTGTTACATATGTTACATGTACTTACCATAGTAATAACAGTATATTATGCATAATTACATGCAACTAACCCTCAACCAAATCATAATCCAACCCTAACCCTACAGTAAGTACATGTAGTTGCGTAATATTATTCAGAACTTGAATATATAATTACACTGTAACAATGACACCTTAAAATAAAGTGTAACCAAAGTTTTCTTTAGGTTTAAGTTTGTTTTTATGTAAACGTTACCATTTAATGATTTCATGAAGTGTGTAAGGGACCGTACAGTCGTCCTGTAATGTTGTCAGATGTACATATGTTAAGCCACTTCCCTCTGTCTCTCAGCTGAACAGCAAGCGCTCCAGCAGTTTCCGCAGAGCCATTGCAAATGGGCGTCGCACACTGCAGCGAGAGATCCTATTGGATGAGACAGGGTTGGGCGTGTACAAGCGCTTCGTGCGCTATGTGGCCTATGAGATTCTGCCGTGTGAGACGGACCGCCGATGGTACTTCCATCAGAACCGAATCTGCCCGCCTCCTGTGTTCATGGCCATCATTACCATAGTACAGGTACACCTCACTGACCTCTGACCTCTGAACTCTGAACTTCATGCTGGATTATAGGTTTATCAGATCAGCTCATTTGTGTCTCCGTTCTTTAATACACCAGTCTGTAGGTTACACTTATTTGTGTAAATAAATACAATGTAACTACGTCACCTTATAATAAAGTGGGTAACACTTTATTTTACAGTGTCTTTGTTACATAATGTAACATGTACTTACCATAGTAATAACAGTAAATTATGCATAATTACATGCAACTAACCCTCAACCAAATCATAATCCAACCCTAACCCTACAGTAAGTACATGTAGTTGCTTATTATTACTCAGTACTTAAATATATAACTACACTGTAACGATGACATCTTAAAATAAAGTGTAACCAAAAAAGGTTGTACGGTAATTGGATCCTTTTTTTTACCCTATAAAGCCTATTGTATCATATATACTAATTTCTAAATGATCAACATGATCAACTTTTCTGAAAAGCCTGTTACACAATCATGCCTTCTGTCATCTGACTGATAGCTCAGACTTTTTTAAGCAAATAAAAGGCATAATTTTAAAAATGTTTTTTTTTTTTTTTTACTGTGAAATCTTTACTAAACATAATAGCTTTAATATATTTGCATTATTTCAAGATGAACACTTACTGGCCTGAAGCAACTTAGGTTTACTTGATTATCCATACATCTTTTTTTTTTTTTATCATAATAAATAAGATGTATAAAATATGATCTATCAGACTTTTTAGGAATGTTTATTTGTTCATCTCTCAATCATAATTGTATTGCATTGTATTATATATTTTAACCCCCCCCCCCCCCCCACTACAGAGCTTTGATCATAAAACTAAGCATGTAAATATAATCTCATATGCATTTTATACAAGTAGTCTGATTCAATCATTGATTTACAGAATTTCATCTTATTTTTTGGCAATACAAATAACAACTGCACTAAATTGCATATTTCTTGCTCAGTTTGTGCCTCTAAATAAACCTGAGGTGTTTTTCCTCCTCGAGTGTGATCTCCATATTCTCCTATATCATACTTCATGAGCCATAAAAGCCCTGATGTACTGTATCAAATATGATAATCATATTTCCTTTTAGTATTTTGTCTAAATGCTCAATAAATGTCGTTATTCACAGGGTCAGCGTGTCTGTGTTTGTGTGTTCCAGATCATAGTGTTCATGTGTTACGGTGTGATGCTCAATAAATGGGTGTTGCAAACCTACCAGCCGGATTTCATGAAGAGTCCGCTGGTGTATCATCCCGGGCACCGCGCGCAGATCTGGAGGTTCTTCAGCTACATGTTCATGCATGTTGGGTGAGTAGATACGTTAAGATCTGTTTTACTGCTTTTTATATTTGTATTGTTCACTGTAATCTTCTTATTGTGTTTTTTTAGGTTGACAATTTTAAGATCTGTCCAGGGACAGCGGATGATAAATAGCCTTTTGGCTAATTCTGGTGCATTTGCAGCAATGTTAATTAATGTACACTGTCCCTGTCAAATTAATAAATTAATAAATAGACGGATGAACAAGCGTCTCCCAAACTATCGTTGAGATCTCCGCTCATAAATAAATGAGTATCAGTTGTAGTGCTCTTATAATTATGAAGTTCCTTGAATAAACTTTTTATCCATGTTTAGAATCTGTTTTAAACATGAACTCAAATGTGAAATACTTTCTTCATGCATGTTCCTGGTCTTATTGTGCACTTTATACTCAGAAAACCGTGTCATCCTTTATCAAAATGTCCCACCTCTGAAGTGACTTTCCTTATTAACTGATGTCATGAAACCCATTTTTCAACCCATCTCCTCCAATCGTGTCATATTGAGAGAGTTTTTACCATGCAGTGAATTCCTAATGGATTAAATTAGGTCCCGCGGCTCCCGCCCACATTTTTCGCTAAGAATATCTTTTTTTTAAAACTGAGAAATACACAAGTAAAATAGCTGTGAGTGTGAACCCTATTTCACATTCTTGCACCACAAGCAGCGGTAATGCAGGAAACATGTAGAGCATTTAATATGTTTATCTATCCTAGAATTATCCTGAGCTTGTAAAGCGAAGAGATTTCATCACACACTTTGTTGTAATAGATGTGAAGTGCTTCATCTAATCACTACTTCTGTCCGAGATTCCACAGGAACTCCATGTTTTTTTGTAACACGTTTGATAAAAGTTAAGCTCTTTAAAGATGAGAGACAAAAGTTGACTTTGTTCTGAGGCTGATGGGAATTTCATGTGTTCCTCAGTGTGTGTTTATCTGATGTGTCCCGCTCTGGGTGTGTTTCTGTGCAGGTTAGAGCAGTTGGGCTTCAACGCTCTTCTCCAGCTGATGATTGGAGTTCCTCTGGAGATGGTTCACGGGATCTTGAGGATCAGTCTGCTGTATATGGCAGGAGTCGTCGCTGGTGAGTTAGTGTGTGTGTGTGTGTGTGTACTTGTACAATTATATTTGTGAGGACCAGTTTGAGTTTTAGACCATTGGAGAGAGGACAAAGAGAGTAAAGTGGGGACATTTTGGCCGGTCCTCACTTTCTGAGACCCCTTTGAAGGCCTGTTTGAGGGTCAAGACTTGGTTTTAGGGATAAGGTTATGATGAGGTTTAGGGTCAGGGTTCGGGTTAGACACTTAGTTGTGATGGGTAAGGTTAGGGTAAACTGCTAGAGATTGCATTGTGTCAATGAATGTCCTCATAAAGATAGATGTAAAAGAGAGAGAGAGAGAGAGAGAGAGAGAGAGAGAGAGAGAGAGAGAGAGAGAGTGTGTGTGTGTGTGTGTGTGTGTGTGTGAGTGAATAATTCACAGATTATTGATTAGGTCATTGCCCACTGGTGACATGTCCATCATAAATATGAGCACATTCTCCTGGTGAACTTGTCGCAGTGCAAGGACAGCAAAACTTATGCGGACACACACACACACACACACACACACACACACTTGTTTTGCTATACTTATGAGGCGACCCATAGGAGTAATGGTTTTTATACTCTACAAACTGTATATTCTATCCCCTTACACTGCCCCTATCCCTAAACCTGCCCATCACACACACACACACACAGACACACACACACACACACACACTGCCCCTATCCCTAAACCTGCCCATCACACACACACACACACTGCCCCTATCCCTAAACCTGCCCTTCACACACACACACACACACACACACACACTGCCCCTATCCCTAAACCTGCCCTTCACACACACACACACACACACTGCCCCTATCCCTAAACCTGCCCTTCACACACACACACACACACACACACTGCCCCTATCCCTAAACCTGCCCTTCACACACACACACACACACACACTGCCCCTATCCCTAAACCTGCCCATCACACACACACACACACACACACACTGCCCCTATCCCTAAACCTGCCCACCACAGGGAACATTCTGCATTTTTACATTTTTAATAAAACATTGTTTTTTATGTTTTTTAGAATTGAGGACTCATGAAATGTCCTCATAAACCACGTTTAAGTTGTAATACCAGTGTAACACACATTCATTATACAGATTTGTGTCCTCATAAATCACATGAACAAGAACACACACACACACACACAATCTCTGTAGGGCCACATCCTACAGTTTCAATCCAACCCTAATTAAACCCACCCAAACCAGTTAATTAAGGTCTTCAGGGCAATTGAGTATGATTAGGCTTATATACACACACACACACACTAAATAAAATATTTTTCTTAACTTTATTTATTTTTATTAAAATAAAACAATAATAATATATATATATTGACCTTGTAAATTCTATAATGATGATTACATTTTATTTGAATAAATATTAAACTATTACTATTAAAATACAATTCTGGTTCAATTAAAATTAATTTGTAATGAAATTATTTATTTATTATGAAATAAATGTACATTTATTGTAATTAATTTTCTTTCTTTTTTTCCTTTTATTTAAAAAAGAATATATTTGTGTGTGATATAGGAGATGTACAGGTCATACTCAGTGCTGTTTAATGTGGTTCCTGGAGAAGCGTGTTCTGCTGAATTCAGAGTCTAATCAAACAGTGGTGTGTAATGAAGTAATCCTGACGACCTTGATTAGCTGGTTCAGGTCTGTTTAATTAGAGTCGGAGCAAAACCCTGTAGGACGCGAGTCACGTGACCCTCCAGTCCAGCAACAGAATCGAATAGCCGTGATATAGAATAATACAGCTCAACTATAGCAAATGAGATGAACACTAATACGATGAAATTAAATACACACTCGTGTTTTATCATATTTACGGTACTCAAAAATCATTACAAATGCCAAATCATCACTACCTACAACACACACGTGTTGTTTTGACACTGTACGCGCAAGTGTCCATGTTGAGGACACAGAGGGTGAGATGGAGATTAAAGGAAGGAGAAAATAGAGTAGATAAGAACAGATAAGAGAAACTGAGGAGAGTTTTATTGAGACGGTGTGTGAGAGAGAGGAAAATGTGAGAATTTGAGTGAGAGGGATGTGCGTCTCGCAAGAGTTTCAAGACAACGAAACATAAAAAAGAGAAGGATGATGAAGATGGTGGTAGAGTTATAGTGCTGAGCGCAGCAGAGCTCAGTGTGTAGACACACACACACACACAGGAAATGCCAATATTCAATTATCGCACACGTTTTGCATGCATGTTTGCTTCCCAATGAGGTTTTAGTTTACAGTGCAGAATTAGCTTCATTGGGTGTTTTATGCCGTTGTGGGTTTGAATGTTTTGTATTAAATTAGGGGGACCAGCTAGAACACCCTAGCAACCACCCACAACACCTTAGCAACCACATCGCAATGTACTAAAAGCAACTCAGAACACCCTAGCATCATGGCGGCAGGTTTGAAAATGTCAAAATGTAGTTCCTGTCGTTCCTATAGTGTTCAGTCTGCAGCACAGAGCAGCTCTGTATCCTATAATTACATGACAACTATTAATTACTTTTATTACATTCATTAAATGGGTCAACAACAGTGATGCCAGGAATGCAGAAAGACAGGTTAGTAGGGGTGTAAATATATGTAAAATGTATTATATATATTAAATGTATTAAACACTTTTATAAAAAAATAAATAAAAAAATGTAATTATTTTATTTTGTTAAATTTTGTTATTTTACATATATTTTACTACATAAAAAAATTACAAAAAATATTTATATATATAAACTAAAACTAAATCATACCTCCTGACCTGTATGTCATTTCTGTAATTTAAAATGATTTTTTATTAAATGTATTAAATTAAATACATTAAATTAAATGATTGTATTACATTTTACAATATAAAAAAATATTAAATGTAACTTTTTTTAATAAATACAATCCTTATTAAATTCTAATTTAGTTTTTATTAAGACAGTAAGACACTCTTTATTAAACAAAAAAAATAGGTGTGCAGGAGGGACCCCCTCATGTCATTATGAGCCAATTATATTAAGATTAAATTTGCCTATCAGGAGAAATTTGACTTGATAAAAGCCGCATGAACGCAACAAACAGACTTTGTAATGTCGCACAGCACACAAAGGTACACACACACACACGCTAGAATTTCAAATGTATCGATTCACAATCGAGACAAAATAATAATGCATAATCCCGGTGTTCGTCCTGAGTGAAGACTAAACCTGTGCCGGTGTGTTTCCTCAGGTTCACTGACCGTGTCCATCACAGACATGCGAGCTCCAGTGGTCGGCGGGTCCGGCGGGGTCTATGCTCTCTGCTCAGCACATCTCGCCAACGTCGTCATGGTAACCCAAACTAACTGCTGCCATGGCGACTTGTGTCAGAATGAATGAAAAGGAGGAATCAGGCAGAGGAATCGAGAGACGCAGAGAGATAAATCTCTCCGGATGCTTTATATTGCGGCTTCCCTAAAGATCAAAGAGTCTGTAATCACTCGCACATAGACGATACAAACAGGCCTCCGCGAGTCCTAAAGTCTCCTCAGCGTCTGTGTGTGCTGATGGATGGCTCTGAACGTCCTCTTATGGGAATATAAGTGCCTTTTCATTTGTGTGTGTGTGGAATTTAAGGACGGTTTAGAAGCTTTACAGCTCAAATAACAAATTTTTTTGCATGAGTATTTAATATAAGCACAAATTCAGCATGAAATCAAAATGGACTTTAAACATTTTCTGGTCTTATTGAAAACAATGTATCCGTGCATGTGTAGCCAAACAGCTATTTAGTCATTTTGACCTACAGTTTTATCATTAAACATTCTGTTTTAATAGAAAATATCATGTTATGTAAGTAAAAATGGGTTGCAAATGGCAATCAGTGTTATTTTAGTATTATTTTTATACTATTGTAGTATTGTGAATTTGATTTGATTTGATATTTTCATTTAGGTTTTAATTTTAAAGTACTTTAATTGTGTGCTTTTGCCATTAAAAAAAGAAAGAAATTCTATAATTTCTAAAAAATGCAATTTATTTCATTTAGTTTTACAATTTTTGTTTTAATATTTGTATTTTATTTTATTTCAATATCCGAAATAATTGTTTATATTTTTAGTGATGGCAATTTACAATTGCGTCTTTAAAAAAAAGAAGTGACATCATGTGTCACGACGACTTTGAAGTTTTTCGTATACTATTTAAAGGTCTTTAACTCGCATGTGTTTGTGTTTCAGAACTGGGCCGGTATGAAGTGTCCATACAAGTTGCTGCGGATGATTCTTGCACTTGTTTGCAGTAAGTCATTTTAGTTCTCTAAATTTCTGCTAAATAAGCAACATCTGAGATTAACAGATTGAACGCAATAACATTTTTTTTTGTTCTATGTATGAGTTGCCTTTCAGTTGTAAAGCTTGTCTGTTTTTGGCTTTTTATTGCATACTGCACACTACACAGCATTCATCACAGTATATACTATTACTGCCTACAATATAGAAGACTAACATTGCATAATTAAAAAAATAGGCTGAATTCACAATAGCATACTAGCAAATTAGTATGTACTATTGTTTTTTTCTGAAATTGCCTATATTCACAATGGAAAACTAGCATGTTAAATATTATGTAGTATACACTAAATACTGCATACTATTTTTTTTAAAGCCAAATGCTGAATTCACAATAGCATACTAGCAAGTTACTTTGTACTGTTGTTTTTTATTTTCTATATTCAGAATGGAAGACTATATTGCATACTATGCAGTATACACTAAATACTGCATACTATTTAAAAAAAGTAATATATATGAATACAATGCAATTATAATAATTTTGAATAGTAGTATGCTACATTGTTTTCACATCTCATTACATATATTTTTAATAATTAATTATTGAGCTGCAAATACGCATATTAGAATGATTTCTGAAGGATCATGTGACACTGAAGACTGGAGTAATGATGCCGAACATTTGCTTTGATCACAGAAATAACTTAATCAAATAGAAAAAAGTTATTTTGTAATAACATTTCACAATATTTTGTTTTGTATTTTTTATCAAATAAATGCATCCATAGTGAGCATAAGAGACTTCTTAGAATCCAATAGTATAAGTAATATGCTATTATGCTCTTCCAAACATCTGCCAATCTCTCTCTCTGTGTTCAACAGTGAGTTCTGAGGTGGGCCGTGCCGTATGGTTGCGTTTCTCTCCGCCGCTGCCCTCTTCCGGTCCGCAGCCCAGCTTCATGGCTCATCTGTCGGGCGCAGTGGTGGGCATCAGCATGGGGCTGCTGATCTTGCGGAGCTATGAGGAGTCTCTGCATAAACAGTGCTCCTGGTGGGTGCTCATCTTCTCCTTCATCACCTTCCTCCTCTTCGCCATCTTCTGGAACATTTTCGCTTACGAGCTGCTCGGGGTTCAGATCCCGCCCCCTCCCTGATGACACGCCCCCCTCCCTGATGACACACCCCCTGGTGTGCGCAGAAGGCCACGCCCCCTGTCCGACACAGGCCCGACCTCGATCTACTCCACTCGACCAGCAGCGGAGAAAAGGGTGTAAAAAAACATGGAAGGTGTGAAATGAAAAACGCAAACTCACATTCCTTACAGAAGCAGCGAACATAAACAGCGTGGTATTTTAATGAACACTCAAGGCAGCTCAAGGGTCCGGTGAGCTTATTTAAACACACACACACACACACACATTACATTTGTTTTGCTCTCTGAGCGCGAGTTTCAGCCCGAGGCTCATTCATGATGCCTTTCTGTAACGTTTTGAGTTGACAGCCTCATCTAAGCCTGTTATGCATTACAGATAACATCCGTAGTCGATGAAACGCCGTCACTTGAATCCAGGAATCTCGCTGACTAAAAACAAAGCCTTGCGCTTGGAGACACGGTAAAGTCCTCACTGAGGTAGGGGCTTGATGTTGATGTTTGTTGTTGGATAATTACGGATAGTATTCTTTTTTTCAACGAGCCAAAACTTGTTTCAAAGGGTACAAAGAGACGTTTCTTGCTTTACTTTGTTCCTCGGTTGCACACACACTTCTTGTAGACACTACAAGAGGACAGAAACATTATCTCTGTTCCAAATCATAGTGGGCTGTCGATGTAGGACGTCATATGTGCACATTACGTTGCCTTCTAAGATAACTTCTTTTTGTGCCAAATGTGAACTCCTAGTCAGAGAAAGCAATCCCAGAATGTATTCCAACAAGCTCCAAAATGTGTGTATAATATATATATATATACACACTACCGTAATTAGAGGTCGACCGATTCATCGGTTTTGCCGATTAATCGGCACCGATTGTTGACTGGTGGAACTATCGTTATCGGCAAAAATATATACCGATAGTTTTTCCTGGTTGCGTCCATTGCTGGAGCGGCTGAGAAGCGCACGCTGTCATTCATTACACTGTGTAAGAGCTGAGAAGGGTCTGCTGGCATGATGCAGTACAAGAGCGGCCTCTAGAGGTGTAATAATAACTCGTGCCTCGTGTTGTTTATTTCGACACGTGATTCTGCGTGCTGCACTGAGAGCACATGCTGCGGGAGAGCGCTGACATCAGATGCGCGGTTAAAGCACCGACAGCTCAAATGTATGTATACAGATAATACAGTACATTGTCATATCATTATAAAGTGATACATTTGTTGACTAAATGCTGCATTAGTAGAGAAAGAACAGCACAACAGTAGTACTATGTTTGTTTGCCTTCGAGGCTGAGAGGACGCTAACATTAGTAGTAGGCTACCTCAAGCGGTTAAAACACTGACACACATAAACGTAAGTCCGACCCGAATGTTTAATGTCACAATTGTTACCTCTATATTTGCATTAGTTCATATCCAGCTGGTCACTTTTATGCATTAAATATGCAGAGAAGTTGCATATTTAAAGCTAGAGACGTAAGCAAACTGATATGTTCATACAGCCGACAGAAACATAAACGAATCAGAAAAGCATTGTATTTCGGTTATTTATTTTTTCTTCATCTTCACTTTAATACAAATTTTGTTACTTTTTTATTAATTAAGTTGGCTTGAAAAGAACAGTTAAATAGTTAAATTTTGAATGTAACTGGTTTTATTTGTTATTTAGAGTATTACTTTTTGTTTCAGTTTGACTGAATGTCTTTTATTGACTTAAATATTTATTCACATTTATATATTTATTTCATTTAGCATGTTTTCATGGTTCAATACAGTTTTTTTTATTTTTATAATAAAGTTCAGCACTGTTTTACTTGGAGTGTTATGTTTGTTTTTATCCAGTATCAATTTTAAAAACTATCGGTTCATTAATCGGTTATCGGCAAGTATGGCCCAACCTAGCTATCGTTATCGGTAAAATCCACTATCGGTCGACCTCTAACCGTAATATTTTCTGCTCACCAGTGCTGCATTTATTTGATCAAAAACACAGTGAAATAACATTACAATTTAAAATACAGATTTTCTATGTGAATATATTGTGATTTCAGCATCATTACTCCAGTCTTCAGTGTCACATGATCCTTCAGAAATCATTCTTACATGATGATTTGCTGCTCAAGAAACATTTCTGATTATTATCAGTGTTGAATACAGTTGTGCTGCGTCATATTTTGTCAGGAACCATGATGCAGTTTTTAAGGATTGCTTGATGAATACAAAGTTCAAAAGAGCAGGATTTATTTGAAATAGAAATCTTTAAAATATTATAAATGTCTTTACTGTCATTTTTGATCAATGTAATGCACCCTTGCTGAAGAAATCAAAATTTCGTATTACTGTCCTCACACTTTTGAACTACCGGTACTTAAAAATGAACTATTCTGCTTAATAATATTTGTATGTTTATGCTTATTAATCGAGTATTGTTTTATTAGCTTAGCCTATGTTGGCAGTAAACAGCAAGCGAGCTCACTAGGTTTTGGAACAGAGTTCACACCGGGGCCGGTTTCACAAAGATAGACGTTGACTATGGCTTAGATATAGTAGATAGTCAGACTTCAGATAGACATCTATATCCGACCGTTTCACAACGCACTTAAGACTTTGACTATCTTAAGTAGGACTACACTGCAATGCATTCTGGGTAAACTAAGACACTTTTCAAAACAAAAAACATGGCGGATCGAGTAAGCGCATTCTGCCGCTCACTGCAGTTTTCTCCCAGCAGAAAATGTGTTTTTTGGAGGAGGATAACAGTTACAAGGACATTTTACTTGGGAAATTTAGCGGAGATTGTAGTAACAAGAAGAAATGTTTGGAAAAAGATTGCTATGACAGTTAACCATTGTAATCCGACCGTACAAACCAACGATGAAGTCGTCATTATTATATATTTCCAGTAGGTTACTGCGGTCCCTAAAAACCCTTTCCCTTCTCAGCGCTCTCCCCGTTGTCTGCAAACCACAAATTATGAGCCATTTTCCCTTTTCTATTGGCTGTTTGTGATGTAACTGATTGTTACCGCTGGTTGCCAAGGTAACAGAGTCTTAGACCGAAGTTAGCCTGGGGGTAAGGTGTCTAATTTTTTTGGTCTAAATTAAGTCAGTCTTTATTTTTGTGAAACAGTCTAACTTGCATTAGACTAGTCTATGAGCAAATTTTAGACTTGCCTAACACTATAGACCGGTCTAAAATAGCTTTGTGAAACCGGCCCCTGACCTTTTTTATCTTGGAGATATTTCCAGTGATCACATGAACAAACGCCAGTGAGCGAGCCTGAAGTTTACAAGGCAACATGTCTGTGCCACACAGTAATGAACGCTTCAGTTATCGCTGTGCAGATTGCAGTTGTTATGGTAACTGCCACAACAGGATTAAAGATGCTTTCAACATAGAAACGGATGTCGCGACCACCGGTACCGTATGTCATGGGAAAACTCTGTCTGCCTACATTATCAGTGCAAGAATGAAGATGCTCAAGACTGGATATTTAGTTTTAAAATGGAAAAATACAAACCACAATCCTTACGTCGTCATGACAAGACTGCAAAAGATGCGAGAAGAGAAACACAAAGTAACTTATGACCCTTAAGACAAAGCAAATAATGACGAAATTCAGTAGTGCCAAGTTATCATTCGCTAAGCTGCTAAAAGATACTTAAGGGGAATTGATTCAATAGTTATAGGAAAGATTGCTGTGTTCTGAGTTGATTTCTTTTCATTTTCGAAAAGCTCGACCGTGTGTCTATTTAATGTTGTGGATTTTTATGCCATAGTCCTATATTTATATTTATCTCGAGTGGCTGTCGTTGTTGGATTGTGGCGTGTGTAAAGATGGTCTTAGACTGATGATACAAACCTCTCTAGATGAAATGCATTCACATAAGTCACCCACAGAAACAGAAAGTGCTGGAAGATGCAAAGCAAAGAAAATTGACAATACTAAATGTTTAATTAATACATTCTCCCTGGCTTTGCTGTGCTCAAAAGTCACGGTTATGTAACATAATACATGAATACTTTTGAGGGAACAAGTGAGTCGTTTGAATATTTTAAGTCGGCATCGCATTTTCTGCCATACTGTGAGATATTTGCAAGTGAAAAGGATAAAGAGAAGAATACAGCAGAAAAGGATTTAGTCAAGTAAATAATGTCACGTTTGGTTTCAAGTTGACTTTAAATGTTCTGATCCAGCATGCAATAGTGAGATGTATCGAGTTCCTGTAATATCCACCTGGCTGGCACTTTTAGACAGGTGAAAAATGAAAAGCTGATGAATATTTATTAGACGCGCATATAAACCGTGAGAAAGAGGGAGAGAAATGTAATGAAAGAGCTGAGAGCTGTATTGGGATGTGTGATGGAAGAAAATAAGGTGAGAAAGACAGGATAAATAGCTGATCAAATGATGGAAGGAAAATGGAGGGAAAACGGCAAATGATGGATGTATTATTTTTGAACACTCATCAAATGGATGCTGGAAATGTGTGTGTGTGTTAAACATGCTTTAATATGCTGTATGACCATTGTTGGATTTCAGACTGTTACAGACACACATACTGTAGTCTGTGTGTGTCTTTTGTGAGTGTGGGAAACACTGACCATGGTGTAAAACCGTTGGGTTGTGTTCAGAGTGGAGTACTAGCATACTGAATGCATACTTTGCAGTTTATACAGTTTCCTGCCTACTAATTTTAAAGAATATTATGTGAATATTCTATGCATTTTGCACTTTTTTCGTTTCATCCATGGCATAAAATTTACACTCGCCAAGCGCGTTCATCCGGTAGCATTTTTATGAATTCTAACAATGCAATATTGTGAGAACGTGAACGTGAACATGAACGTGAATATAACATTGTGCACACCTGTCAGTTTTCAGAAAAGTGTTCGTTTACATGAACCCGTGTATATGCCGTCAACAGCATGCCAAACCTGTAGGTGGCAGTGTAACGAGAAGCTCAAGCCCACGTTAGCCAATCAGAATCCAGAAAATAGTCTCATACTGTGACGTCGGCTGCCTAAAACTCAGTTTTTCTCAGTTTACATGCAAACGAAGTTTTCCAAAATCTCCGCTCTCTGGCCAGAGTTTTTAGAAAAAATCGTTTTCAGAGGCGAATTCTCCGTTTGCGTGTAAACGAAGCGCACAAACAAAGGGAAATGTCTCCGTTTTTCAAAATAACCATCTACGTGTAAACGGGGCCTTAAACCTTGCCAATTTAAATATTCAAGCGCAAGAAGACTCAATTCATTACTCAGAAAGCCGTGAATACTGAATTGAGCTCTCTTAAACCTCTTCTCGTGCTTGAACGGACAAATTCACACAAATTATGTCAAAATACCCGTCAAGTATCCTTGTATACAGCCGGTTACGTCTTAAGTGAACGTAAACCGCTGAGAAAGTAAACGCATGTGTATCAGCATCAGTATATAGGATCCGTGCATTCGCTCTTAAAGGTGCCATGTGTCATTGTCTGGCAAAAAAAATCAAGTCATATTTCACATTCCATACCAGATGGGGGCAGTATACCTCACATATCAAAATATGTGATGTAGGATATGGTATTTTATAAATCACACACTATAAATATGAAGAAGCAGAAACAGATAGTTGCAGTAAAGTAAGATATTTTAATAAGTTGAAGAAACAATAATGATTTGTGACACACACACACACACGATTTGCGCATTGCCATCATGTGTGTATTACAGGTAACGTTACATTGCTTCCTGATATCACGTGCGCAAACACAAATAACTATTTATATATATATATATATACTACAGGGCCGTTAAATGCTTGTATCTGATAACCGTGAAGCTCTTGTAATTATTACTTTACTCAACCTCTCCATGTCGAGTGATGCAGTAAACATCAGACAGCGCACGTGAACCGATCATCTCTACTATAGTAAAAAAAACACGAACACTGTTGAAAGATACAGTAGGCTACAAATGACCTGTTCGCGCCACAAATTGTTCTCCGTCCTTAGCGACCGAGTCATTGAATGTGAAACAGCGGCTGCTGTCATCAGCGAGCAGCACTCTCCAGACAACGAGGGCGCGCGCGCCGTGTTGATACCTCCGTTTCAGTTTCTCGAACCCGCGCAGTGCGGCGGTCAGAACACGGAGACCATTCTGCCCCTAGCTATGCGTGCGAAAGCATGGGGAGCGATCCCGGGCGTGTCAGAATGGGTGCTGAACGTTGTAAAACAGGGCTATGCGCTGCAGTTCGCCCGCCGTCCCCCGCGCTTTCGAGCCCGGACCGTGACGAGCGGTCCTTTTCTTATCTGATCTGATTTGTGCTTCAGAGCGCGGTGGTTGTAGGGGTCTCTTGCCAAAGGCTTCAGCCATCCTTCCGCTCTCTTCCCTGAATTGAAATGAAGTAGTGGGCTCTGTACTTTCCACACGATAGACATCAGGTTCAAGTACGCCCACAAGCCGTGCGAGTTATTCGTGTCGTGTATTGCAGGTTGGCTGGTGGTTATGTGGCCCGCATACCGCCTCCCATGGCCGAAACTGGTATTACAACACCTGTCGGGCCGTGGCTAGAAATGCTAATGCTAATTAAGGTTGATATCTCTGCAGCACTATAACTTGACATTTTTTTAATGACATCATTGCCCTTATTTCTTCTCATTCTTTTGATGCGTGTAGCTCATTTTTTGGATAATTTTACCTCAATTTTTACACATGGCACCTTTAAAGTGACAGCAGCGTAATATTCCTGTGTTTTTAATGTCAATCAAACAACAAAAGACAAAGAGTAATCACTCAATGCTCTAGACTAAATAACTTTTTGTAACTTTAATAAGGTTTCATGGCTGATAAAAGGCCTGGTTTCATACATACAGAGCCCATAAAAGGACAAAAAAAAAAATGAGATGGGAGGAAAAATTATATATTATATTTGAAGGTTTTTGCATTCTCTAACATACCATTTGAGTTTCTGCGAGCGGACGCAAAGTTACTTTGGAGAATGCAAAACTTTTTATTTCAGCTTTATCCATTCCAAAAAATGTTTTTAATAGCTTTAGTTAATACTGTCTCAGAATGTAAAGTCTAGCACATTGCATCATGGGATACAGTTTTACATTTATACTGTTGTATACTGCACATTTGGCCAAATTGTACATTAAGTCGTCCATGGTATGGGTAGTATGCCACTCTGAACATACTCTCGGTGAAGAAGTGTACTCAATCAAGCCTCTTGAAACTGGGAACAAACCTATTTCCCAAGGGCCTCCCCTAAGTCCCGCCCACATTACGTCCCAGCCAATAGCTGCTCTCGCAGATCATGGTGTCCCGAGTTCATTTCCTCCATGATGTTGTAGGTGTAGTTTTGCTTTGAGATCATCGCTGCGTCTGTGTTGCTGCCACAACTCTAGTCCTACTGAGAACCGTAGTCCATGTACAGACTTCAAAATGGTGCCAAAATACGAGAGATGACGACTCTTGCAGTAAAATATTCTGTTTACATAAAAAGAAGTTAAAACTAAAAATATAATATAAGGCTAATAGTTTTCTCTGGATCAGATGAAGATTTAAAAAAAAAAAAAAGATGTAAATACTGATAGTTTCTATTAAATTCTTTATCATTTCATGATGTATTGTACTTCTGAAATATTGGGACCTGAGGCAATTTGTTTTTTGTAGCTTTATTTTGTATAGTTTTGTGTTTGCTTTCATTTCTCAGCTGTATGAAATAAAGAACATACTGTGAGAGAAGTCTGCGTGTGTTTGTGCCCACAGTAAGACACTTGTGTACGGATGTAAAGTACAGTGCAAGGATGTGCTTAACCGTCAGAAATGGTTTAGTCACCTCAGACTGTTTTATGTGGTTTGCAATTTTTGAAAGCCTGCTATTAGTTTCTCATAAATTAAAGGAAATATACATTGAAATTTTTAATACAACAAACAAACAAATATATATAAGATATCATATATCATAAATGAAAGAAAATAAAAAATGTAAATAAATGTATTTTTTATATATATATTTTTAAATACTTATATATATATATATATACACATACATCTATGTTATTAGTTTCTCATAAATTAAAGAAAATATACATTTAAATCTAATAAAAACAAAACAAATTATATATATATATAAACTCGTTAGTTTATCATAAATTAAAGAAAATATAATTTTTTAATACATTTTTTTTTTAATATATTTTATTTAATATATAATATTAATATTTTAAATACTTGTATATATGTATATATATATATATATATATGTTATTAGTTTCTCATAAATTAAAGAAAATATCATTGAAATAAAAAAAAAGAAAATTATATATATATTTATAAAAAATACATTTTAGATATATATAAATATATATATTTTAATATATATTAAAAATAAATTATATCTATATCTGTTATTAGTTTCTCATAAATGAAAGAAAATATTAATTATAATACTGCTTTATTAAAACATCTATACATAAACATTAACAAATTCAGAAGAGCAATTGAAAAATGTTGCATTTCGTGATCTTGAAGCAGTGCCTCAAAAACACAGATACTTTTGCAAAGAAATGTATAGACAACAGCCTCTACATAATAATATTGCATGTACTATATACTAGGAAAATGCAGAGAAGTGCACAATTCTGACTTTAAGTTCGCGCAGTCTTCGGTCTCTTCGGTGGCTTTTCATCAGCAGTCTTCCTCTTCTCTGGCTTCTGATTGGTCACTGTGTGTGTTGCATCCATCAGATTGAACTCCTGTATTAACGAGGGCTGAATCTGATTGGCCACCGCCCATACCCATAAACACTGCTCCACCCGGTGAGGAGTCCAGTCCTGCTGGCCGTCCACTGAAACCAGAAAGAAATACTATAATAAGATCCTAATAAAGAAATATTTAAGCGTGATGAACTGAGAAATCAAATTTTCCTTGAGCTTTTGACATATAAGAGTTCATCATACTATTAGAATATCCTGTAAGTTTCAGAACTGAACACTTCCTTGTTAGTCCAATAAAAGCTTTTATTGACACCAGGTCCAGCGAACAACATGTTTTTCAAAGTGTTGATTATGACGTTACAGGGTATCAAACCCCGCCCCTGCAGAAGAAGATCGACGCCCATTTCAACACCGCCTGTTTAGCCCCGCCCACCAACTCGCGCATAGAGACAGAGCGTAACGCGTCATAATCTGAAGACCACGCCCACCGGGGGGGAAAACAATCCAACCGTCTCCATTGACTGCATTGCGAGAGGCTGCCTCCTTGTCATTTCTTGCTTCTAACAAAAGACAGAAAAATGCCTAAAAGCTGCTGTGTGACGAGGTGTACAGCAAACAAGCTAAGAAACACAGAAATACGTTTTTATAAACTGTCGGCCCCAAAAAACGAGCTTAAAAGTGGACACAGGCTGGAACGAATGGGTAAATTGTGGGATCCTGACACTCAGTATGCACTAAAAACACAGTTACGTGTGCAGTAAGTTAAACATTTGGTCACTGGTGAGTCAAATATCCAAATGTCAGTTTTATATATTATATTTCTGTAAGATAAGCGATCCTGTGTTGGCGATTACGTTCTCCTCCAGCGGGCGTACATTAGTTCTCAGAGTAATGAGACACGTTACGCTCTGTCTCAACTGCCTGATCCACTTTTAAGTCCTTAAACACTAATTTTTTGGGGTCGACAGCTTATAAAAACTTATTTCTGGGTTTCTTAGCTTGTTTGCTGTACACCTCGTCACACAGCAGCTTTTAAGCATTTTTCTGTCTTTAGTTAGAAGCAAGAAATGACAAGGAGGAGCCTCTCGCAATGCAGTCAATGGAGACGCTTGGATTGTTTTCCCCCCGGTGTGGGCGTGGCCTAAATACGCTCTGTCTCTATTACATCAAACTCATTATAATATGCAAAACTATTATCCAATCATAGCAGTGGGCGTTTACTTCCAAGTCTTCAATGCGGCACGCCCATAAAAACTGGCTTTAAACCAGGGTAGAAAATAGTCTATTACTTATTAATTTTGATGTTTTTGAATGTAAAAACCAAGCGAACGTCATAAATTGACCTCAGACAACAATATATATATATTTTTTAAAGCCAGTTCATGACCCCTTTAATGTGTGTATCTCACCTCTATTAAGCTGGGATGATTTATGCAGCATTTTCTGGAGGAAAAGTGCATAATGTTTGGCCGTGTACTGGACCGGTCTGAGCTCTGCGATGCTCTCCACAGCTTCATCAGCCATGAAGGCCACGTCACCTGGAGCGCCGGCCGCCAACACGGCTGATGGACACAGTATGCTGTGGTTTACATGTATTTTATTACAGTTATTGCATGCATGCATGACTGGATAGGTGTGTGTGTGTGTGTGTACCTGAGGCCGTTGCCGGCCCGACACCTTTGAGTTTGCACAGCTCTGTAATTGCCGCTTGGACATCGGGCAACAAACCGAATGCTTTGCTGGTCGAGCTTTGAACCGCCTCCTCGCTGTTCGAGCCAATGAGCTGCTGCAAACGTGGCCTGAACTTCCCTTTCTGAGAGGAAGCATCCACCATCATCATCAAAGAGAGCAATGCATTCGTGCATAATAGTCATATCTGTGTGTGAACGGATGTCATAAGAGTGATCGTCACTGCGTGCAACCAATGAGCCACTCGCCTATTTCTGTGTTTCTCTCTAATTACGCAGGGCATGAGTCTATTTCTATTGTGCTTACGGTCAGCTTCCACTCCATGATCTTGACGAGCTCAGCGTGTGTGAGGGAATGCTGGGATCGAGCGGAGATCGCCGCGGGAAGCTCCTCCTGAAACCTGGGAAGAACAGACAATGTCACTAAGACTTCCTGCAATTGTATTATATTATGATGCAAATACAACACTGTAGGTGTGTATTTCTGAGAACTCAAGTCTATTTCTGTGCTTGTTTTTCGAGTGAATCTGCATTTAAGGTGTCAAAATGACCTAGATAAAATGAATACAAAAAAAAGTATATAATTTAACCATATTTGAATTACTAGAATTTATCGTTAATTTTACATTTATATATTTCTATAAATGTATATATGATTATTATGAATAAAGAAATTAATATTAAATTCTACTCTGATGCATAAAAAGACATTTTAGGAACTCAAAATATTTTTTTTGTAGTTGTTCATGTGAACATTTAAATGTTTTCCATATAAAATAGAGGCAATGCTAGTTGTCAAATTGCATTTCATTTGCTAATTATGATGAGTAGGCACAAATTATGAATTAAAATAATAGTTACTACAATATTTTTTAGAAAATCTATAAACAGTATTTTATTGTATATAATTTGTTATTATTTTAAATGTATAGATTTTAGTCATTTATATTCGTAATTGATATGATTATTAATATATAACAGAGCTGTGAAACGATTATAAAAGTTTGTGTTTACATAATATACGTGTGTACTGTGTATGATAATTTTGTATATATAAATACACACACATTCATGTATATTTAAGAAAAATGTGTTATTTATATATAAAATATTTCTATTAATATGTAATATAAATAAATAAAAATTAAAAAAAAATTATTTAATAAATAAATAAAAATATATGCAGTATATAAATGCAAATATTTCTCAAATATATACATGCATGTGTGTGTATTTATATATACATAATAATTATACACAACACACACACATATATTATGTAAACACAAACTTTTATTTTGGATGCGATTAATCGTTACACAGCAAACATTCAATTCCATTTGGTGCAACAACAATAATGAACATAAAAACACATTTTAGGGCTGTGTTTGTAAGAAGAACTCAAACCATTTGTCCAGTTGCAGGAGCTTTCCAGAAGCCTTGCCCTTTCCAGCTGATTTAGCTTGAATCACAGTCCAGTATTTCCCATAAATCCCTCTCCACACCGCTGGATCTTCACAGGTAAACAGTCTCCCGTCCACAGGCATGACTGGGAGAGACACACAGTTTATAACATTTACTGCAGATCTCAAACAAGCAAGCCATATAACAGTAAATCATCATACCAGGATGTGTTGTTTAACAAATGTCAGTGTGACAAACTACAGCGGCGTGACTGAAGCAGCGCGCGCCTTGAGAGAGGATGTGACGTCGGCGGCAAACGTAAACAATAATTCTACATCCGCTTCTCGTGAACGGACACACTTGTTTTTAAAAGGGTAAGTTCTGCGCGGTTATTCCAGCAATAACCAAACTCATATTACAGTTGAACATTCTTGTTCGGAAACATGATAAGATGCGTTATGGTGTCGAGCCGCAGGAGCTGTTACTGCTGAACTGAGGTGTTTTTGCAGCACTATGACACTTTTGCTGACTGCCACCAGCTCTAAAAGACAAACTTACTCATGTTTAGTACATATATTATTCCATGCACAAAAAGTACAGCTGTAATATCATAGTATTGCAAGAAGAATTACATTTTTATAACCTCGAAGCACCAATCGGACAGTTTTAATGGTGAATATGAATAGTTAAAATCCTTATATAAAATCGTATTTGATAGACCTTTCTGTGCATTACAATAACACACAGAAAACACTGCGTTAGTGTGCTTACTGATAATACAAATAACCATAGTAAAACCTACATTGCAGTGTAGAGAAATTGATCAGAATCATAGTAATTATAGCAGTGCAGTAAAATGGAGAATAATAACAGTGATAATATATAAACCTATATTGCAGTGCAGTAAAATGGAGAATAATAACAGTAATAATATATAAAACTATATTGCAGTGCAGTAAAATGATTAAGAATAACAGTAATAATACATAAACCTATATTGCAGTGCAGTAGCATTGATAATATTAACAGTAATAATATATAAACCTATATTGCAGTGCAGTAAAATGATTAAGAATAGCAGTAATAATATATAAACCTATATTGCAGTGCAGTAAAATGATTAAGAATAACAGTAATAATATATAAAACTATATTGCAGTGCAGTAAAATGATTAAGAATAGCAGTAATAATATATAAACCTATATTGCAGTGCAGTAAAATTATTAAGAATAGCAGTAATAATATATAAACCTATATTGCAGTGCAGTAAAATGATTAAGAATAGCAGTAATAATATATAAACCTATATTGCAGTGCAGTAAAATGGATAAGAAGAATAGCAGTAATAATATATAAACCTATATTGCAGTGCAGTAGCATTGATAATATTAACAGTAATAATATATAAACCTATATTGCAGTGCAGTAAAATGGATAAGAATAGCAGTAATAATATATAAACCTACGTTGTAGTTCAGTAAAATCATTTAGAATAACAGTAATAATACATAAACCTATATTGCAGTGCAGTAAAATTGCAGGCAGACAGCAGCAGATATACAACATGCAATGAAAAAAATGTATATAACCATATTATAATCTGATCAAGATATTTATTATTATTATTAAAAATGCTTCAGATTATATCAATTGCATAAAATCTACAAAAAGTTTTATAAAATCTAAAAACATCTCACTTAAGTTTTACTGCTAATATGATTTCTAAAATTGCATTGCTTCTCTGCTGGTGATATTGCTGCCTTGTTTCTGTTCTGCAGGTCGGCGTGTAATTCCACATGAAGATGTTAAACTCGTTCTCGTGGATGTGTGCGTGACGTCACGCACCGACTGTCACGTGAAGTGTATTTGTTTTCCGTCTTGAGCTGTGTGTGACGAACACAGATGGTAAGATAAAATACCTGCATCTAAGGTTGGAGGTTATTTGAAGTGTTTTTCTCAACACACAAAGCGTAAGTGTGAACTGCTTACCTTATATATATATATATATGTATGTTTTGACATGATGTATTGCTCAATGAATAAGATCAGATAAATGCACGTCCACCGTGAGATGTTGATGAATCTGCTGTCCACCTGCTGGTCAGAGGAGGAACTGCAGCAGCTTCATCTCTCGCGTCTCGTTTCTCGGTGTGTTTCAGCTTGAGATGGAGAAGATGAACAGGGTCAACACCATCAGTGGGCGTACCATGTTTTGTCACCTGGATGCTCCTGCCAACGCCATCAGTGTGTGTCGGGATGCTACGCAGGTGGAAATCACAATGTTCTCACCACAAGCTCAAATATATTTTTTTGTCGTTGTTTATATGACTTTTTAAATGTAGCTCATTTCAAATAGAAGCAATGGTACCCTGAGAAAAAAAGAATTGTTGTAGGATTTACTATTTACAATTTTCACTCAAATATTGCTTGTAAAATTCACAAACAATTACTGTACAAAGAAACGGCAAGTAACACATTGAATTAAATGTGAAATGTTGAAGTAGAAAGACTAAAATGCTATTTTCTTGCAGATTTCTTTTTATGAACTAATAATGAGTAAGGGAATTGAAGGAAACAAGATGAAATTATTATAATATTTTTTTAATTTATATAATTTAACAATATTTTAATTCATTTAACTTATCTTAGTGCTGTCAATAAATAAATAAAAAATTAATTAATCACATATTTTTCTGTAATTAATCGTGATTGATTGAAGTTTTTAATATATTTTTTGAATGTAATAATTTAACATTTAATCTCCAAATGAATGTAGAAGCAACATAGGTAGGAAATATACAGAAATTGAATATAGTTATCAAACACTTGACTTTACAGTCTTCTCTACATGAATTATAAATTAAATATAGATTAAACTATACAAAAGTAATTCAGTCAAGAGCAGTGAGTGATTTTCTCTATTTCTTTTGTTCTTTGAACTAACAATGAACAACACTTCTATAGCATTGATTAATCTTAGTTGAAGTCAATTTCAACATTTACTAATACATTATTAATTCAAAGTTGGACTAACAATGAATGTTATGTTAATAAAGATTATTGTATTGCTTATTGTTAAGTAATGGGATTTGTATTTGTCATTTATATTGTTATTAATAGGTACATTAATGTTCAATATGTCAATCAATAAATTGTCAGTAATAAATATTCATATTCAAAATTCTATTTTGGGGGATGTCATTCGATACAGTGAACTTGTGATTGATCACATGTTTTTCAGGTGGTGGTTGCAGGGCGGAATATTTTCAAGATATACGGTCTGGAGGAAGATGGTTTCGTGGAGCGGCTGAACCTGCGCGTGGGACGCAAACCCTCGCTGAACTTCAGCTGCGCGGACGTCATGTGGCATCAGATGGAGGAGAACCTGCTGGCCACCGCCGCCACTAATGGAGCCGTGGTGACGTGGAACCTGGCGCGCCCGTGCCGTAACAAACAGGAGCAACTGTTCACAGAACACAAGCGCACGGTCAACAAGGTCTGCTTTCACCCTACTGAGGTCAACATGCTGCTGTCCGGCTCTCAGGACGGGTTCATGAAGTGTTTTGACCTGCGAAAGAAGGAGAGCGTCAGCACGTTTTCTGGTACGTAGTACAAACTTGTAAATCTTTTCTACAACATCTGCACAAGCTGAAGCATTTACTGCTTAGGCAATGCTAAAAAATATTATTTAAAAGTAATAATTCACCCAGAAAGTGACACTACGAAGCAACTATTTTTAATGCATTTTAATTTGAGAAGCAAATCTGCAGCTTAGACACTAAATAGATAGTTACTGGATGCTGCAGAGATATGGGAGCTTTACACAACGTGAACATCATTCTGTGTTTTCGCAGGTCAGTCTGAGAGCGTGAGAGATGTGCAGTTCAGTATGAAGGATTATTTCACGTTTGCGGCCTCGTTCGAGAATGGAAACGTGCAGCTGTGGGACATCCGCAGACCCGACCGTTACGAGAGGATGTTCACCGCTCACACCGGCCCCGTCTTCTGCTGTGACTGGCACCCTGAGGACAGGTGTGTGTGCTTGACTTAAAGTCCCCCTGTTGTCAATTATTTGTATCCCTTTAAACCACTGTCCTGCACAGTTTAGCTCCAACACTGATCAAACACACCTGAACGAGCTAATCAATGTCTTCAGGATCACTAGAAACTCACAGCTAGGTGTGTTTGATCAGGGTTGGAGCTAAACTGTGCAGGACAGTGGCCCTCCAGGACCGAGTTTGTGAAACCCTGCTTTAAACTCATCTTTGATCACCAAAATGGCATATTTAAATGTTTTTTACTTTAATTTTTTTTATTCATGCCTTAAAATAGCTTGAATGTAACTACACCCTTGCCTCATTTAGTATACGCGGTACTATGAATATGCAAATTAGCCCCGCCTCCACTCAATTACAGCAGCTCAGAGATCCACTCGTTGGCGATCACACATTGACCTGATTGGTTACAAGGTAGTTTGTGAGGTCAGAAACACCAGTGATTTCAAACTGCGTTTTTGAGACTGTCTTTGGTTCACTGCAGTTCACAGGTTTAACAAAAAAACGTAAAACATTTTTTTGTCTAATGTCATTGGTAAAAGGTTACACATTTACTTTCTAACTCTTTTTGGATCTATTGTGTGCATATATATAAGTCCCGTCTGTCTCTTGTAGGGGTTGGCTCGCAACAGGCGGACGTGACAAGATGGTGAAAGTCTGGGACATGTCGACCAATCGCGTGAAGGAGATCTACTGCGTTCAGACCATTGCTTCGGTGGCCAGGGTGAAGTGGCGTCCGGAGCGGCGCTTTCACTTAGCCACCTGCTCCATGATGGTGGACCACAACATCTACGTGTGGGACGTCCGTCGGCCATTCATCCCCTTCGCCACGTTCGAGGAGCACAAAGACGTGACTACAGGAATCGTGTGGCGGCACCAGCATGACCCCTACTTCCTTCTGTCGGGGTCCAAGGACAGCACGCTTTACCAGCACATGTTTAAAGACGCCAGCAGGCCCGTCGACCGCGCCAACCCTGAAGGACTCTGTTTCGGGTTGTTCGGTGATCTGGCGTTTGCTGCTAAAGAGAGTCTGATGGCCGGTGAGTGACCCGTGTGAGTCAGTTAAAGGTGCTGTATGTAACTTTTTTTTACTCTACTAAAGCATAAAAATTCTAGCCTGGCTCCGCCCTCTTACGTACTTCTGCTCAATTTTCATTTTCCTTCAGTACTAGGTCTGGGCTTGCGGTGTATTCTTGGGTTCTCTCCAGTCAATTTTTTACCGGTCCAATCAGCGAACAGAGGGAGTGTCTGAGAACGATGACGTTGAGGTTGTGCGCTAGTTTGAGTCGTCATACGTCACGACCAAACATTAGCGATTGGTTATGGCAGATCCAGAGTGACTCTGTTGAAGTTTAAAACTATTGGATCTACCCAGAGTACCCGCCTTCGAGGAAGTTAATCTCTGTACAAATTAAATGTACGAGAGTCTGGTAGAACCAGGCTATAAAAATACCATATGTTTGCATATATTGAGGAAACATGCTAAGTTCACATACTCGTTTTTCTGAAAAACACTTCTACAGCCAGCTGTTTTACTTTGAAATGTGCGTTTCCATGCTGGAATATTTGTTTTTGTTTTGGTCTGTGATACTGCACGTTGCTAGCCTAGAAATCTAGACGCACCCTAGCGGCAGCAAAATGTATTTTGCAGCCAGGGCAGTCTAGCAACTCTCCATAGACCTTCTAGCTGCAAAACCCTAAATTGGGTCAGGCCAATCACGTCGTGTATATAGTAGGCGGGGCGGGCTTAACATAATGACGACAGAGATCCGACGGCTGCCACTTGAAAACAAAGAATGGCGGCTGCGGATGGAGAACAGCGGTCTTTCGAATCGGCTTTGGCCGCGACTCTGGAGGACTTGGAGTTAAGTTTTTCTTTAAGAAAAGAGCAAAGAACGGCACTTAAGTCATTCTTAAAAAAGGAAGAAGTGTTCGGAGTTTTGCTGGACCGGATCTTTGCCGCTCTGACTACGTCACCTTCTTCGTTGCTCTGGTTGGTTGTAGCGCTATCCTATTGCGTGCAGAGGGATTTTGAGAGACAACCGTTTATCCCACCCCTCGGATTAAGCGGCGTTTATGGAGAGTTGCCAGACTAAACATCTTGATGTAAGTCTGGCTTGCCAGGCTAGCACGTTGCCCATTATCATTTGTCCATTGCGCGCGTTCCTGTTGCGCGTGCTCAAACTGGCAACCCGTGTGAGCGCAGAGTCCGAGGAGCAGGTGGCGGGAGAAATGACAATCTCCGATGTTTTGAATTTGACTGCAGTACCTATTTCGACCACTAGTTGTCATTCTTACAGACTGCACCTTTAAATACTTTATCGACATTGATTTCTTATTAGAATATTGTCTTTTTTCATAGGCCCCCCTTCTGTAGGGGATGTGGGGCGTAAAACCTACCCAGGAGGCGATCGGCGGTACCCCATCTTCTTCTTCAAGAAGCCCGATGTGACGGAGCAGTTTGCGCAGGTGTCCAGCGCGCTCAGTGTGTTTGAGAGTGAAGCGGGCAGCAGCGTCGGCATGGACTGGTTCATTAACACTGCACAGAGTTACTTGCTTAGTGGAAAACCCTTCGCCGAACTCTGTGAGCACAACGCTCAAGTCGCCAAGAGACTCAACAGACTGCAGGTACACAGACTTTGTTGTTGTTGTATTTTTTTAACTTGTTTTGTCCTTAATATGAACTTTTTATGTTGATATTGTAATAATGTAACAACACGTTCACATGTTCAAGGTTCTCTAGTGTTGGTTTACTTTTCTTTATTTATAAACTTATTATTAATATATAATTATTATCTTTTCATCAATTCACGAGCCCCCTGCAGTTTCCTCATAAACCACTTTAGAGGACTTGTAATGAGTTTTGATGTGTGTGTGTGTTTGTGTGCTGTACAGGAATCGACCACATGGACGATGCTGCGAATTATGTTTTCCGAGCCGGCTAATCCGTCCTTGTCAACCAATCACAATCTGAATAAGTCAGGAAACCTTCCGCTCGTCAACAGGTACTGATGTTACCCTGTGATTTTGGCTTTCTGAGTCTTGTACTGTTCGTGGTTGCTCAGTTGTGTCTTTTCTCTGCATCCTGCACTGTAGCTTCAGTATGAAGGAGATGAGCGCTGCTCTCAATGAGAGAAACAAAGAAAACAGACAAGACAACATACACAGCTTGGAGACCAACCTCAACAACAATGACGGTGAGACAGACTAATAAAATCTTAAAACTCCATGGGCATTTTTATGATGAATGTACTCATGTTGTTCCAAACCTACATCAAGATTGTCATTGAGAAACGTCTTAAATTTCAGTCAGTTCTTCTAGAAAAGCATAATATGCATAAAACTATATCCTTTCATTTTAGTGAAAATAACAACTTTCTTCTAAACTTTCTTCTAAACCCTTTATGCCTGGTTCAGATTACACACATTTTTGTCTGTTACGATAGTCACCGTGTCAGATTACGCAATTTTGACAGGCACATGTCAAAGTCACACGAGGTAAAGTGTGTCGTGGATAAGAAACATGTCAGACTACGCGTTGCTTTCCGACCAGTCATCGCGTGCCGTCTCACACACACACATTCACTCGCACACATACATACGCACTTACATGCACACACACATTCTCACTCACACACACACACACACACACATTCTCACTCACACACACATTCTCACTCACACACACACACACACACACACACACACACACTCTCTCGCGCTTACTCACACACACACATGCACACACACACACACTCTCTTGTGCTCACACACACTCTCGCGCTCTCACACACACACACACACATGCTCGCTCACACACACACACACACACACTCTCGCGCTCACACACACACACACACACACACACATGCTCACTCACACACGCTCACACACACACACACTCTCTCGCGCTCACTCACACACACACACATGCTCACTCACACATGCACACACACACACGCACACACACACACACTCTCTCGCGCTCACTCACACACACACACACACACACACACATACGCTCTCACTCACACACACACACACACACACACACACACTCTCTCGCGCTCACTCACACACACACACATGCTCACTCACACATGCACACACGCACACACACACACACACTCTCTCGCGCTCACTCACACACACACACATGCTCACTCACACATGCACACACACACACGCACACACACACACACTCTCTCGCGCTCACTCACTCACACACACACACACACATACGCTCTCTCTCGCACTCACTCACACACACAAACACACACATGCTCACTCACTCATATTTTTTTCTCTCTCGCTCACCGGAAAAAATCAAACATGCTAGTCTTTTTGTCATGATGTCGTGAAGTATCGCAGACGCGACGCCCGTTGTCGTCCACTATGACACACACTACGAGATCAAACGATCGAATCTTGCGTCCCGACGCCCGTTGCCGTTTACGAATCCCCACGACACCCTACGTCAAACGAATCGTGCCAAAATCAGGCTAAAATCGTGTAATCTGAACCAGGCATTAAACACCTCAGGGAGAATGGTTTGGCTCCAGGGCTCAGAGTCTCTTCAGCTGTCAGCCCAGATGTTTAGCTGCAGAAGATAAAGATAAAGATCTGTGTTTCTGTGCGCAGAGAACGAGGAGACGGAGGGCAGCGAGGGTCAGGCGGAGTATCTGTTTGGAGATGCTGAACTTGATGATGATGACCTCTACAGTATGGAACATGATAACCAGGCAGGTCAGTCAACACCTCAACACACTTCACAGATCTGTAATACATAAAGAGAGAAAAAACAAGCTTTGGGTCTCTCCAGCCGAGGAGCCCGAGTACCTGCTCCCTCAGGAGGCGTTCCCGTTACGCCACGAGATCATGGACCATCCCTCGGCCCCGGAGCCGGTGCAGGAGAAGCCCGAGTCGCCCCACGTGAGCGGCAGCGAGGCCGAGAGCATGTGCCTGACTCCCATGGAGTCCATCAGTCTCATCTCTGTCTCGCAGCTGCTTTTCTCGCCGCACCTGCCGCCCAAGTTCTTCTGCCCCATCGTGAAGGAGATGCTGTGTTACTACGCCGAGCAGGGCGACGTGCAGATGGCCGTGTCCGTGCTGATCGTGCTGGGAGACCGCATCCGGAAGGAGATCGACGAGCTCACGCAGGTGTGTCTGAGAACCAGGCTTGTGCACAGTTCAGAATTGAATTGATGTCAAAAACAGGATCTAGAATTACAATTCGGATTTGAATCAAAGGAAGCAGAATTGCAATTCAATAAAAATTCTAAGAAATTCATATACATATTTTAAGTGAAGTGTTTAACAAAGCTTTTCAGTGTATGTCAGATATGATTGCATTATGCACTTTGTGTTATTTGATTACTTTGAAATGAAAATAACTAATTAAACAACATTGAGAGGGTCATTTATTTCAAGAATTGGATCATTATCTATATTTTAGAACAAACTGTATGCAGGGTTGAGGAGTGACTAGTTACGTGTAATGAAATGTTATTAAATTACAAAATGAATGTAATTGTATTTAGTTGTATTACTGAGGTAAAATGTGTAATTCAATTAGTTACTAATCAAATTAAAAGGAAATTTGCTTTGCATTGATAAAGTAATCCAAACCACATTTATAATGTATAAATCGGGTTTTGTGGTCCAGGGTCACATATTTCATTCCCCGCCATTATTTATGTGATGGGAATCTGTGTAAGTGATACGCCGGTACGTTTTCTCTTAAAGTCGGCATAAAATGGAAGTTGCGATAGTTGCTCTTATATCCGAGTGAAACTGCTTCTCAAACTAGAACAATTATTTGATTAAAGATTTTTAAAAAAAGAAAAGAAAAAAAAAGAAAGATGTACACAGAATAATAACAATAATTTACAATAAATAATGGAATATTCCATAAAAAAAAATAAGAATCATTCATTTTGATTAATTGGTAACCTGAAATGTCGTCTTGATTGAGCTTGTTTGTTTGTCTGTAGGCTTGTGATAACAGCAGCTGGATGTACAGGATCCGTCACTGATGTGTGTTTGTGTTTCAGGAACACTGGTACATGTCCTACATCGATCTGCTGCAGCGGTTCGAGCTGTGGAACGTCAGCAACGAGGTGATCAAACTGAGCACGTGCGGCGCCATCATGTGTCTCAATCAAACGTCCACCACTCTACACATCAACTGCAGCAACTGCAAGCGGCCAATGAGCAACAAGGGCTGGATCTGTGACAGGTACGACCTCCGAGCTCGGACTTTTATCCGGTCTTTCTCCTTGTCAAATTCAATATCATTTAGTTCAAGTTCATTTGTTTATCTAATGTACAGTTTAACATCAGAGCTCGTATGTTTATTAGTGTTTAAAGGTGCCTTTGTTTCCTCCGGCCTTTTAATATTTATGGAAATTGTTATATTGTGTTATGTATATATTGTTTTTTGTACAGTTGTACAGTAAATATAGTTTTACTACCATACATTTTAAACCATAAAATCATATTCATTACTTGAAATAAAATAAACATTAACTAGACTTTTTTTTAAAAAATCGAATACATTTTCTTTTCTTTTAAATACACAACAAAATTACTAAAACCTTTACCAAAATTTAAATGAAAACATAAAATATTTAAATTAAATTAAATTCAAAATATTGACAAAAACTATATTAGTATATCAATATATCGATACTAGCACTTTGGGTTTTAGTGTAGTTTAAAAGTGCTTTATAAATAAATAAAATGAATATTTTAAATTGTAATTATCGTTATACATTTAATTTGTAAATATACGTTATTACAAATATATTTATTGTTATTTATTGATGATTATATAATTTACTACTTCATTATATTTACTTTATTTTAAAATGGCAACAACAGAAAAAGCCTATATATATAATAATGTTTGCAAAATTTCCAAATTATATTTTAATGTATAATTGAAAAAAAGAAAAATGGAATAAAATGAAATAATAAATGATATAATAATAAATAGGTTATAATAAATACATTTATAATAATGTATAATTATAATGTAAATAATGTAAATTTTTATTTAAAATAAATATATTAGGGCTGTCAAAAGATTAATCGCATCCAAAATAAAAGTTTGTGTTTCCATAATATATGTGTGTGTACTGTGTATAATTATTTATATATATATATAAAAACACACACAATCATGTATATATTTAAGAAAAATTGGTTATATTTATATATAAAATATTTATATATAATATAAATTAAATAAATGTATATACAGTATATAAATGCAATTATTCCTTAAATATATACATGAATGTATTATACACAGTACACACACATATATTATGTGAAAACAAACTTTTATTTTGGATGTGATTAATCACGATTAATCTTTTGACAGCCCTAAAATATATTAATTTTATTTATTTACTAAGTGGCTATGAATGTGTATATATATATATATATATATATATATATATATATATATAAATAATATTATGTTGTGTATTGTAACCCTCCACAGGTGCCACCAGTGTGCGAGTGTGTGTGCGGTCTGCCATCACGTGGTCAAAGGCTTGTTTGTGTGGTGTCAAGGCTGCAGTCACGGAGGACACCTGGAGCATGTGATGGAGTGGCTGAAACAGTCCAAACACTGTCCGGCCGGCTGTGGACACCTGTGTGAATACACCTGACACCACACACACCTGACGTCAAACACTGGACACTCGAAACACAGGACCAATCAGGCTGCTACTTACAACTAATGATCTGATGATAATCAAACACGTATAAGGGAATCGGTTCACTCGAATGTGTGCTAAAACAATCAGCTTTTTTTTAGTTTTATTTTGTTTTATAAATACAATCTAATGTATGTAATTGAATTACAGTCAAAATGCACTTGGCTTTGGGAATATGATTCATTCACATTGAAAATACACATGATTGCATTGAAATCAGATAATTTAAGAGGAAACAATAAAGCCAGTCTTTGCTAGTCATCTGTGCGATTCTGTGAACATCTTTGGCAGAAAATGTTCGCTGATTATATAAAATAGTACTAGATGTCAGAGATTTGTTCTTCCTGTATCAACATTAGCATATTCACTGATTAGTCCCATATCTCAAAATCTCTTCAGCCACACATAAAAACATTCAAGTTTCTTTGCGAACCAACAGGTGTAGTGTTGAGCATGAAGACGGTCAGTGTTGTGTTAGTGGATGATGGAAGTGAATGTGATTCTCTACACCTGTGAGGAGAACTGACTTCATACAGACACCACACGGCATCTTTTCTGGTTGTTGTTGCCATTTGCTTTCATATTTTTGATATGCAGTGAATCCTAGTTTTACAGAGCTGACTTCCCCTCCTCAGATGTTTAGTGTCTGTGTTTGCCTCAGGGAAGTGTCTTCTCTTAAGTGATGTTCTTCCAAACAGTTTGATGCTCATGCAAAGACTCAGCGATACGTCCTACAGATTTACGGTAAATTATTTATTTCAAGACTCAATTTATGTACATCTATGTGACATAATTACAAAACAGACTTTGTTTTCATAATTGAGAAATAATGACAAACAAGCTTATTTACATTTTTTAAAAATGATCATATAAAATTGATATTTAGAGTATTTTTACACATTTTAAAGACAAGCTCTTTTAAAATATACAACTGACAGTAGCTCCAGCAATACAACCATAAACCTGGATGTGCAGCTGTGCTCTTATTCATGAAACATCTGATAAATTAATTTCTGTGCACATTTTTGTATTGAATTAAACTGAATATGGCAGGTCGAGACCCAATGAGTGTATTTAGAGGATACGTGGGGTTTAAATTAGACAAACAATTGAGAGTACAGATCATCTGTGGTTTGATTTATGAAAAAATTACATTATTAGGCTTTAAATAGGCATAAAACAAATCTAATCAAGAGGTTTGATTGGTTGTACAGCAATAAACAGTGTCTGTGCCTGCAGAGTCCACACACACACACACACACGTATTTCTGTGTTATTCACACTGAAGGCCTGACAGGCAGTTCAGATTCTCTGGCTCAGCTCTGTCTGTGATTGGTCAGGTCTCATGATGCAGTTCTGTACCATGTGACCTTTGCTCCTCGTTCGGCCGGTCATCTCCATCCGTCTCATGTCACACTGACCGACGCGAGTTGTTCCTGTGGCCGCTGGTGTGTTCAGGGTGGCTTTTCACCCTCCGTCAGTGAAAGCGAGTGTCCTGCAAGGAGAGACAGATCAGTTCGAAAATAATTCAGAAAAAAAAATCTTCTAAAAGTTTGTACGGTTTTTAAATATTTTTGAAAGTCTCTTATGTTTAAGGCTGCATTAAAAGTACAGTAAAACAAAATGAAATATTATTACAATTTAAAAGAACTGTTTCCTATTTGCATGTATTTTAAAATGTAATTTATTCCTGTGATCAAAGCTGAGTTTTCAGCATCATTACTCCAGTCTTCAGTGTCACATGATCCTTCAGAAATCAGTATAATATGATGATTTGCTGCTCAAGAAACATTTATGATTATTATGCACATGCACTGTTGATTCATTAAGGTGTGTGTGTGTGTGTGTGTGTGAGAGAGAGAAACTGACCCATTGGCAGCCACTAGGATTCTTCCCAGTTGTGTGTGTGTGTGTGTGAGAGAGAGAGAGAGAGAGAGAGAGAGAGAGAGAGAGAGAGAGAGAAACTGACCTATTGGCAGCCACTAGGATTCTTCCCAGTTGTGTGTGTGTGTGTGTGTGTGTGTGTGTGTGTGTGTGTGAGAGAGAGAGAGAGAGAGAGAGAAACTGACCTATTGGCAGCCACTAGGATTCTTCCCAGTTGTGTGTGTGTGTGTGTGTGTGTGAGAGAGAGAGAGAGAGAGAGAGAGAGAGAGAAACTGACCTATTGGCAGCCACTAGGATTCTTCCCAGTGTGTGTGTGTGTGTGTGTGTGTGTGTGAGAGAGAGAGAGAGAAACTGACCCATTGGCAGCCACTAGGATTCTTCCCAGTTGTGTGAGTTTTTCTCTGAAGCGCTCAGACGCTGGAGACTGTGGAGAACTTCCTTCAGACTGTCAGCTGGACAGAGACACACAATATGAATACACACATCCACGTGAAGGAAACACACACACACGCGCACACACACACATGCAGAAGTCTTACCGAGCTCTGCCATGTGAGACTCCATGTTAGACAGCAGTTGAGAGCACATTAACCCGTCGCCTACGACACACACATCACAGCGGTTATTAAAACACTGAGGTCTCAGAGATCAAGACATCAGAACAGCCTCTAAGACGTCAGACAACATCACACTTCTGTTTTAATCCAGCGCTCATCAGTCTGCTCACTAAAACATGCCATTCAAATCTCCATTTAAAAAAAGATCCAATTCTCACTATTATGCTAACTGCTAATTAACAGTTAGTTGGGTAGTTGTTAAGTTTAGGTATTGGCTAGGATTAGGGATGTAGAATAAGGCATTAATATGTGCTTTATAAAGTAGTAATAAACAGCCAATATCCTAGTAATATGCATGCTAATAAACAACTAGTTCATAGAGAGAATTGGACCCTGATTTAAAGTCTTACCAAAAAATGAAAGTGATAATGACAACTTTCAAGATGGATCGAGCATGAGACGCATGTAGCAACTGATAATATGATTCTGTGGTTAATATTGTGTCTTTACCGTTTATCCAATTTACTATTATTATTATTTTTTTTCATTTTTTTTTTTCAAGGAAAACCACCAATGATTTCCCCCTTTTTTTCTTTTTCTTTTTGCAAAATAATTAACTGAAAATAGTTTCTCAAGCAAAACTATAGCAGGCCATAACAATATATATATATAAATAGCTAAACTAAATTATTAGTAGTTTTGCATGCACATATTTTTTGCATACTTCAGTTCATACTCTATAAAACCATAAGTTGGAGTGATTCCTCAATGAAAGCATTGGCAGGTTCTGCACACCTTTCCCCGCCGCTCGAGTGTCTTCCTGCGAGAGCTGTGTGTGAGTGTTGCGTAGAGTGTGTAGTTTCCCGCTCAGCGTCTGAACGCGGTGTGTGTTCTCCTGCAGCTCGGCCTGAACACTCTTCCACGACATCTTCTCCTCCATCAGACATCCCTCCATCACGGCACGCAGCTCCTTCTCCTGAGACACCTGAGCCTGGAGAGACTCCACCTCCACACATTGCTACACACACACACACACACACACAGTTATTATGTGATAAACCTATAGCACCGTTTGCCACAAATTGTTGCCAGAACAGCGTTTTTTACAGCTGTATGCATGGCAACCTTTGAGCTTAACGTGTTTCAATGGATATATTGTACAGCATGTTTGTTTTATTGTGACCTTTTACAAAACTAAATGAATATAAAGTACAGTTATGCTCTAAGATTTGAACCGTTTAAAGGCGGTTAAAATCATATAAACAATACGGTTATATAACTAGAAGCTACCTGAACACTCACTGTTAACATTGAACAATTATAACATTGCTTTGTGAAATAGGCTTGAGTGCACGACAGGACAGAAGCTTGTCACTGCATTCAAAGACTCACAATCTGGTTTTTTGGACACTGTTGATGTTATTTGATATACAGTGCATTAAATAATAGCAAGCTAGGTGCAAATTCTCATTCCTGACACAATCTACGGCCCTAAAATCCTCTTTGCATGCAAATGAGCTTCATGAAGTAAAGATCATGCCAGTGTTGCTTTATAGTAATAGTATATACAGAAGTATTTTGAATGAGCTTTTATTGTTATATTTTAATGTATGTAATATTTATGCTTATAATATGCTTTTGTCTGTTTTATATATATATATATAAACTTTAAATAAATAAAACTTTAAAAAGTTGTAGTACTAAAATTACTGATACTTAAATTAATATAAATTAAAGCTAATTAGAAATATATATATTTTATTTTCTAATTAGCTTTCATTTATATTAATTTAAGTATCAGTAATTTTAGTACTACAAATTTTTAAAGTTTAATTTATATTAATATTTTAACTATTTTTAGTAGTTTTAGTTACCATAACAATGGCTCATGTGAAGGGAAGTGATGCGGTCAGTACCTTATGAAGCTGAATGGCCATTTCCTGCATCTCGGCCTCCAGTTGGTCGGCGTACGCCTGCTCTAACACATCACTGGGCGGCCGGGCGTTACTATGCCAACGGGCTATTGCTGATGTCATCTTCCTCTTAGGACCAAATAGACTATGAAAAGAAAAGCACAACTAGTAAAGTACAATAAAATTAAATTAAATCAACTTTTTAATCAAATAAAAATTCATCTGAATAATTTAAATAAATAAAAAATATTTGTATACAATAAAATTAAATATGATCAAATTAAATGAGATGCAATACATTTGTAATAAAATACAAAATAATACAATTAAATGGGATACATTTTTATTATAATAAAATAAGTTAGTTTTAATACAATTAAATAAATCAGATACAATTTTAATCAAATTATTAAAACAAATACAATAAAATACATTTAATATAAAAAATGTGTAAAGTTTAATCAATCAAATTAATTTCCATCCATCCATTCTCTAAACCATTTGTCCCATGTAGGAACATGGGGATGCTGGAATAAAAAATAAATAAAATAATAATATAAAAATAAATAAATAAATAAATAAAATAAAAGGGATGCTGAATCTGTGAAGGCAGACTCACGTGATGCCAACTTCCTTGAGGTCGTTCTCAGTGAGTGTGAGGAAGATTCTCAGGTCGATGTCTTGTTCCTCCAGCAGGGGGAGGTACTTACTGAACCCGATCTGCTCCAGAAACTCTGCTAGATCCTGTGACACACACACACACACACACTTTACCGGTGCATCTGAGGTCAGGAACACATCTCTACATGACACCCATATGCAAGTGACTAGAAGAATATGACACACACACACACACACACACACACTTTACCGGTGCATCTGAGGTCAGGAACACATAGGGTTGCCAACTTTCTGAAATTGAAATAAGGAACGGGGGGGGGTGTAGTAGTGCAAATATCTTTATATTATATTATAATTATACTTCCATTTTAGTTAACTTTCTTTCCAGTGCAAAACAATAGTACATAAAAAAAAGCTAATAAAGAAAATATAAAATATATTATTATATATTATTTAATATATATTACCTGTTTTTTTTATGTATTGTTGTTTTGCACTGGAAAGGAAATATTGCACTCAAATAATGCATTCAAGCAATACAACACCTGTATATATGCACAAGGAAAATGGCTAATGTAGTTTTTCACCACAAATTCTGCTGTTAAACACAATTACGTTGAAATGATGCAGGTTGAAGGGTTCAAGAGAAGCAAATATTATATATATGCACAAGGAAAATCTCACAGAAACAAATAAACCTCCAGACTAAGCACATTGTGCAGCTATTTCCCATTCAATTCTATATTTTTGTGCTCTTTTTCGCCGGCTGCTTGGAAGTAAGTAGGCTAACGTTAGTCATTTTTACATTTCCCGCTGTTGTCACTTGTCATCATCGTTGCTACGATACATGACTCACAATGACTGAAACGACCAATTAAAAGGGCATTCTCTGATGATGTTCCAAGATGTTAAAAACGCGACGCTGATCATAGACAAACGGGGAGAAATTAGTATCTACCGCACGCACCGTCTGTTTTTTTTCTTATCATAGCCTACAAATGTCTTCGTTCATAGTCTGACATATATTAGAAGCTATGTGTGTGTCTGTCACGGATTTGCACTGAATTGATTCTCAAAAATACGGAACAAAGTGCGTTCCGTATCGGTTCAATACGGAACAAGACTTTTATGTGTCAAATACGGGACGATTCCGTATTATACGGAACGGTTGGCAACCCTAGGAACACATCTCTACATGACACCCACATGCAAGTGACTAGAAGAATATGACAACACACACACACACACACACACTTTACCGGTGCATCTGAGGTCAGGAACACATCTCTACATGACACCCACATGCAAGTGACTAGAAGAATATGACACACACACACACACACACACACACACACACACACACACACACCTTGGGTCCAGTGTATGAAGGAGGAGGTCCAGAGGAAGACGGCGGCTCGCGGTGTCCTGAGCCGTTATTGGGAATCCTGCTTTTGGAGTGCTGGAGTTTGTTGGATCGGCGTGGACAACTCCTCTTTGCTTGATCAGAGTCCTGCAAACATGAATGAGACGTGACGTGAGCGGTTTATCGGAGATGTGTGTTGTGCTCGACAGCGATGCATGATGGTTCAGACCTCGTTGCTCTCCAGCGACGCCTCTCTGCTGAGGCCGAGGAGATGAGACAGACCGTCGCTGCTGCTGCTGCTGCTCCTCACGGTGGGCATGTCGGTCTCAAAGATCAGCTCATCTACACAGACACAATCACATTACAGCGCTGCATTGGTCACGAGAATAATGGACATCTCGCCGGACCGCTCACCTCGACTGCTGTTGCTCTGGCCGTCCAGCTCATTGATGGGGGAAGTGACATCACGATTGCAGATTCCCTCGCTCTGATCGCCAGCTTCACGTACGGGTGGAGTCACAGGAACCTCTGCGATGAAGAACATTTGCACACTAGTGTTCGTTTTTGAAAGAAGTCTCTTCTGCTCACCAAGGCTGCATTGATTTGATCAAAACTACAGTAAAAACCGTGAAATATTATTTTCTGTTTGAATATATTTTAAAAGGTTATTTATTATTTACATTATTTATTTCAGTGATCAAAGCTGAATTTTCAGCATTACTCCAGTCTTCAGTGTCACATGATCCTTCACAAATCATTCTAATATGATGATTTGATGCTCAAGAAACATTTATGATTATTATCAATGTTGAAAAAACAGCTTTGCTGATTCATATTTTTGTGGAAACTGATTTTTTCCAGGATTCGTTGTTTAAAAGACCCCAAACTTTTAAACGGTAGTTTAACACTAATGTTCAAAAGTTTGGGGTCAGGAAGATTTAAAAAGAAAAATAAATTAATATTTTTGTTTAGCAAGGATGCATTAAATTGATCAAAAGTGAGAGTAAAGATTTCTTTTTGAAATAAATGCTGTTCTTTTCAACTTTTAACCCAATTAATCAAAGAATCCTGAAAAAAACTGTATCACGGTTTCCAGCAACATATGAAGCAGCACAACAGTTTTCAACATTGATAATAATCATAAATGTTTCTTGAGAAGCAAATCAACATATTAGAATGATTTCTGAAGTAATTATGGAGTAATGATGCTGAAAATTTAAACAGCAATAAATGACATTTTAACATATATTCAAATAGAAAACAGTTCTTTTAAATGGTAATAATAATGTTTTGATCAAATAAATGCAGTGAGGAGGCGTCTTTAAAAAACAAAACCCCACTTCTGAGCACATATATATATATTGAATACCGCGTTTGGAGCCGACTCTGAAGCGTGCGATAGCCTGAGGGCCGTCGTGAATGCTGGGTCCTCTGGTTCGACTGCGAGCTGAACGGACTCGAGGACTCGAACTTTCTTCTTCAGAGGAACTCAGCTCCTCATACTGAGCTACAGACACAGATTAGGTTGTGTTATTCTCTGCATGTATAATACAAAAGGAAGTTTACAAACGCTAAGGTGTGTGACTGTGACTGACATGATTTGGCCCTCATGACGTGCATGTCGATGAGGCTGGCGATTTTAGTGTGTCCGTACAACATAGCCAGAGCTCTCGCCGTTTCTCCCTTGATGTTCCTCTCCTCCGTTCGTACACCCTGAATCATACACAGAATCAAGATACTGAAAAACATATGCATTTATTATATTAACATAAGGGGTGTAAATATATGCGCTTACATCATTTAGTACAGACTCATAATTGAATTGTTGTGAGATATCATGAAAGAAGCAATTCAGTCACAATTTGGTTTGATTTTATTTATTTTTCTTTAAGGTAGTATAACTTTTTAAAACTATGCGAAGAATAATTAGAGTAAAAAGTAAATTCTGAAAAAAAATCTGAAAATAGGTCTCGGTTATCATTTTTCGTAATGGATGCATAGAGTCAGACTAATGCGCAACCAAAATTATTATAAAAAATACTGTTTTTTTATAATAAATATATCATATTTCATAGTAAAGTCCCACTTGCATGGTTGAGGAGGTACTGAACGATGATTTCATGGCCTGATGCTGCTGCTTCCATGAGTGGTGTGAATCCTGACAGCGGCTCTCTGTGAGGACACAGGTCAAAGATTGAATGGACACGTGTTTACTGACAGTCATGTATTGTTAATGTGTGAACTGTAATTCTGTCATGACAACTCTGAGTGTTTGGCATGGTAATGGATATGACGATGTTGATATGTTTGGTCTTGGCGGAATATATCGGGACTTGCTACTGTCAATACATACACAGACTGTACAATATAGAGTACATTAATAATTACCCGTAGCAGATCTACCGTATTTTCCGGACTATAAAAGTCGCACTTTTTTTCATTGTTTGACTGGTCCTGCGACTTATAGTCAGGTGCGACTTATATATCAAAATTAATTCATACTGACTGAGATGAACCAAGAGAAAACATTACCGTCTGCAGCCGCGAGAGGGCGCTCTAGTTGGCGGAGTTGTTCAGAAGCGACACCGAGGAAGAACTCAATGTATCCAGTGTTGTGGGATGAGATCGGGTGAACTTGCTTACCGGTAACTTGCTTGGACTCGCTGGCTAATGTTAGTTTAGCCTATTCAGCCTCCCAGGTAAATGTTCTTTATGCTATTGTGCAGCTGAATAACTGTTAATGTGTTACGCTAACACACCGGACACTATTCAGCCTGTTGTTCTGTGTGCTGTTGTGTAGCTGAATAACTTGCCTTTCCAGATTAAATGGTCTTGGATTTTGTGAAATAAATTTCTAAATAAATGCGACTTATAGTCCAGTGCGACTTATAAATGTTTTTTTCCTCTTCATGACGCGTTTTTTGACTGATGCGACTTATACTCCGGAGCGACTTATAGTCCGGAAAATACGGTATACAGGTGGAGCTGGGGACGGAGAAGGTTTTCTGAAAGCAGCGAGCTCATTGGCTACTGATACAGCAGGAACCAATCAGCTGTGCCCTTTAGAGAATGACGTGATTGGAGGACCTATCAGTGCGCCATCTAGAGTTTCATGACAGAACTTTGTATTGTTGTAAATGCAGCAAATCATCATATTAGAATGATTTTATAAGGATCATGTGACACTGATGCAAAGCTGAATTTTGAGCATAATTACTCGAGTCTTCACAGGAATAAATTACATTTTAAAATATATTCAAATAGAAATTAGTTATTTTCAATTGTAATAATATTTCACAATATTACTGTTTTCACAGTATGTTTTGGTCAAATAAATGCAGCCTTGATGAGCAGAAGAGACTTCTTTCAAAACATTAACAAATATTAATTATTACAAACTTTAGACAGCCAGTGTATCATTTCGCATATTTTTTTAATATTTTTTGTTGCATTTGTAATCCAATTCTATGTAAACATTTCAGCAGACTTCCGATCAAAAAATAGGTCAAGATAGTGAAGATATCAACTTCAATTTATTCATCATATCCGAACTGAAAATTCAATGTCTAGGGCACACTGCATTGTGGGATTTTAAAATGTCACATGCAACAGAAAATGTGCATATTGTGTAAGCAGTATTGTCTGCTATTCTGAACAAAGCATGCGTGTGTAAGAAAGAAGGAGAGAAGGATAGTTAGAAGGATATTATATTTGTGAATGCGAATGTTACTCACTTGACATTTGCATTGGCGTGATGCTCTAATAAGAATTTGACCATCTGCTGATGTCCAGTAGCCGTGCTGTGCAACAGAGCCGTCCATCCGTGCACATCCTTACATTCAAGCTGCGCTCCTTGCTGTACAGAGAGAACGTTTCATCCAGTATTGTACAGTGACTGCTCTTCTTTGTTACACTGTTAACAGATTCTCAACATTGAGTCTCACCTGCAGTAGGAAGTGGGCGATGCTCTCGTTCCCACAGCTGGCGGCGAGCATCATGGGTGTGAGTCCTTTAGACGTGGTGGTGTTGACACTGATGCCCGTCTCCAGCAGAAGGTTAGCGATGCTATCGTGACCGATATACGCTGCGTACATCAGAGGAGTCCAACCACCAATGTTCTTCCCATCCAAATCCACGTCTCCCCTGAAATAACATTCGGAAACAATGAGTGGAGATTTTGTAAATAAGTCTTTTTGTTGTAACGTTTGGTAAATGAGTCTTCAGGTATCATGAAAACCTTATTAGGGTAAATGTTAAAGTGTGGCATCTGAGACATGATAACAGTGCATTGTTTGTATGTACTGAATAGATTCTGAATAACAGCTGTAATGTAAGTATTATCATGTTAACATTCTAGAAGTATTTTTTATTTTTTTTTCATGGTTTCTGCAGGTTTTATGAAAGTAAATTTAAGACATTTTAAAGATCTTTTTAAGACCAAGTAAAGAAAATGTAAGGAATACATTTAAGGGAACAAAATACGTCAATATGTTCTCGAAATGTAAATGTCTAGGGAGAAACACGAGTTGTTTTACTAGCAATACTTAAACTAAAACTTCCAACAGATATCCATTACTTGTTAATTCATTTTACAAAGAAGTAGCTTGAGTCAATTTGCTCCCAACCTATAGAATATGGGAATTACTTTTACTGTATCTTCTGATCACATGGCAAAAAAGTTTTTTTTTTTTTGTCTTCCAGTTTGTTTTGCTTTATAAGGTCTTAATTTATGTGAGGGAGGATTAAGACTTTTTAAGACCCACAGAACCCCTTTTTTTACAACCAAAAACGTTCTGACAACTGAACCTCGTCTTTAAAATCTATTTTGATTAAAGTCCTGATCGTCTTTTCTTCCCTATTGTGACGTATATCAGAGTGAAAATGGCTTCTTGAATGAGAGAAAAAAAAAAGTAGGGCGGGTCCATGGGGGAATTGATTTGATGGTTGTGGTTTGCTATTGGTGGATCTCATGTGAGTGACAGGTTGCCCCGCCCTCGCGCCAGTGAACACGTCATCAGAAAATAAATGTTGCTGGAAGAGGGAGGGGACTTATTTTGATTAAACATTACGAGGGCACATAGGCTAAATATGTAAAAATAATAATGTTCACGGATAAATAATTTAGAATAAATCCTGCAATTTTCCATAAAAAAAAGTCAGTTTTGATTTCATGGTAACTTTACAGTGCAGCATCTGATTCTGAAACATGATAACAGTGCATCATGCATGCATCTATTATTCACTGTTTGTATGCACGCAGCCGTCCCTGCTTTTTATTTGTTTTACGTTCTAGGACATTTTTTTGGGGGGTTATTTTTCACAGCCACAAACTAACATTCTGAGAACCAGGACTGTTTCTTTTTAATCTATTTCTTCAAGCACACTGGACTAAAACATGTCCAAATACGGCCAGCTAGCCTAGGTAACATGCATGCACATCAAACGTGCTCTATATTACCTGCGAATGCATTCGGTCACCACATCATACTGTCCGATAGAGCAAGCGGTGTGCAGATCCAGCGGCACGTTGAGCTCCTCCGGGCCGATCAGAGCATCTCCACCGTCCGCCAGCCACACGGACAGACTCGCGCCCAACTGATCCGACTCACTGCTGGCCTCGTCGCTCAGTTCAGACATACTCCTCTGCAAATTAGCTTTATTTACAGTATGCATATGTTATTATTTATTTGATCTCTCTCCAAATAAATAGCAGTTTATTCAGTGAAATTATATCCCGTTATTTGGTCTCCGACATTTAAAGGGCTTTTGTCCGTGTATCAATTCAACTCAATTATGCTATCTCATTCTCGTATCCATATTCATATAATGTTTTTAGCATGGTTATGATGCTCAAAGTTAGTTAAACCAAACACTTAATATGGAAATGACAACTTTTTACAACAACAGTTAATCCCATAAACGCATAACCAAGCAACTAAATAAAGCACCCAACTAAAAGCGTACAAACCTCGAAATAATTAAAACTTTGCAATATTCAAAGTTTTTTTTCTTCAGAAATCGCAACAACAGCAGCAACTCAAAGGAAGTTTTGTGTTCCAACCGGGCAGTTTTGTTGAATATGTAGTATGGAGCACACAGGGAATTGTAGTCTTTTGTTTGTTTCCCATAATACAGTATGAACCGCAAGTGCGCAATGTAGGACTACATATCCCATGAGCCTCTGCTCCAGCACTGATATTTTACTTGCCCTGACGACTTCAAACAGCAACACGTTTGTTGATAAACTGCAAAGTAATTTTACACATAAAAGTGAAGCTTTATTTTCACGAAAAGCGTTGACTTAAGGTGAAATAACGCACTTAAAATAAGCTGATAATTCTAATAAGCCTTTTAAATACGTTGTCATAGCGTAATACTACATCGTCAACAAGCTTCCACAGATATAATAGTATATTTGTTAAAGAAAAAGGCTACATATAATAAATGATACAAGGTACATATAATAAATATTATATACAAATATATAGTATTAAACTTTTCACGCAAAGTGAGCAAAGCTTTGGTTGTATTCACTTTAACTGCATTTTTTCCTTAGTTGTTTTCAATGGCTCTAACATTTTAAAACGTAAATATGATTGGCAATATTTTATTCTCAATGAAATTCATAAAGAATGTACAGCAAAATCATGCAATAGAAGTACAACGTGTCTACTTAAGGCACAAATCCTGCTGGTTGATTAATGGGTACAGTCACAAATTGAAGTTGAAGCAAAACTCTTCATGTGTTTTAGTGAAAACAAAAGCTTTTGTGCCGTCATCAGTCTCTGTGTGTTCATCTGTCTCCCGGAGCCCTTGAGATTGGTGTGTTTTGTCTGTGGGTTGTGTGCTCCTCTCAGCTCTCCGGTGGAACACTGGTTTGCACTCAGAGACAGTGGTGACCCGGGCAGAGGTCATTGCTATGGAGACAGAGACAGCAATTTTATATCATACTGTCAGGGGTTTTCAGGGACCACAATAGAGTGCAAGGGGTCAGTGAACAAATTTAGGTAAAAAAAAAAAAGGTATAAATATATAAATGTAGATTTATGCCGCTGCCTTACCTGACTGGATGAGTTTGAACTGCTTGGCTCTTTCCTCTTCTATCTTCCTCCTGTAGTCTCCTGAGATCGCTCGCATCACCTGCCTCTTCTTCACCAAAGGAGCTTTGGAGCTTCGTAAAGTCTTCAGAGCACGACTTGCTTCTTCCCCTAAACGGAGACATATAAGGTGTGTTAACGCCATGTCGTAATTACCGTAAAAAGACTTCACGTCCTCGTAGAGCTCAAAATTACAACTTGTAGTGCCTTCTACAGACTGTGCGATTTCGGCAATCCTACAAGATCATTACAAATCACACTGTGTGACATGGATCTAATAAACTTGGGTAATTTCAGTTAGCCTAAAAGCTGGTTTAATTTGCATTGAGATATGATCTTATGGAAAGTACACCATGTCAATATCTAGGTATGGTGAAGGGTATGTGATGATGTGGGGCTATTTTAATTCCAAAGGCCAAGGGAACTTTATCAGGATGCATAGTATCCTGGATCCATGAAATAACTGGCCTTTAAAAATACAAATCTGCCGGCCTTTGGTGTCCTTAAAGGTTGGAGTTTTCCTCATTTTTTAAATTAAGGCATTAAGATAAATTTCCAAAAGATGATTTTTTATTCCTCTTTTTAGGCAACTTTAGCATGGGTGTCTAAACTTATGCATAGCACTGTATATAGATATAGATGTTGTATTTGTAGTGTTGTCAGTCACACTCACGTTGTTTGCTGGATGTTTTTGTTTTTTGAGTTCTCAGGCCCAGCTCGAGCTGCTCGATGCACCAGTCCAGCTCTCGGTTCAGCTGCTCATCAGGAGTCTAACACACACAGTTATAAAGTCCAACTTATTTATCTCTCTTTGCCACAGCGTATACATGCAAACACACTGATAAATAATGTACATGAAGTATTTGTAAATATGTACATTTTCTATACAGTCCTTGAGGATTCCTAATGAAAATGATTGCGTGCATGCTCAATTTTAAAAGCATGCAATTGTGTATGTGCTTACTAATTCTGTGGTCTCTTGTTTAGATGTTTCCTCAGCTGTGCTTTTTATCCCTTTCTGCTGACCGTCTTTCCCGTCAGCTGCTGTTTTCTTCTTCTTCTTCTTGTGTTTTTTAGCACTGGCGGGAGCCTCAGAGCTTTGGGCTGCTGTCTCGGGGTCCAGCACTGTGTCAGTCTCTGCCTCTCCACTCTTGCCATCCGTGGTTTTCTCATTTCCCAACATTCTGGGTGTTCCTGGAAAGAATACACAAATTGAGAGCATTTATCTGGATGGATGTTACCAAGCCATACAGATACATTAAAAATAAAACTTTGCAAAATGACACGTATATTCAATAAATTCACCTTGAATGATTTATGATCTGCTTTGCAGGGAAATCTTACCTGTTCCAGTTAACGACTCTGTCATTGCTGGAGGTTTAATCTTCTGAAAACCAAACACACTCGTAGTCTGCACACAAACGATCAAGTGTGCCGCACTTGAGGAAAAAAATTGAACATAAATGTGACAGTCAGTTAACTACTTCTGAATTTTAAATGTATGCTGTTTACAAATTTTAGCTACTCGTGTGTTAATATCCATACAGTATATAAGAGGTTAATATCTAATATCCTATATGTGTGCACCAATCAAAGGGTTCCGCCGATAACAAATTCGCTATTCTAGACGTTCCTACAGCAGCGTGATATAATTTACAATGGTAACACACAAAGACTGCACTAAAAATGATCTCAAAAGCATATCTTCATTGTTTTCAAGGCAACTATTTTTGCAATAATGTATCAATAAAATGTTGTATTAGTTATTATTAAAAGGAACCGTAAGGGACGGTTGTTCTTACACGATGGTTATGTAATCGACACCAACATGACTAGAAATGAAAAGCTTTTTAAAAGCATCTAACGCCGATGTTTCAGGAAGATTGTTGATAAACAGTCATAAAGCCATTGGGAAACAGTTAAATGTTTAAACAATCTGAATTCATTTGCAGAAACAACACGAAAAGGGTTTTAATTTCATCAAAATTACATCAAAACCGCGCTATAACTATTATAAATAAATACTAAAGAAGGGTAAATTCTCCCCCTCGGCCCTTCAGCCAATGAGCGACGGCGTGGGCGTGGCTTACGCGCGCACAGACGTCAGTGCCTGTATAAATATAGGGCAGCTCGCTCGTGCGCGTGACCGACGTTCCTTGTTTTGGGTTTGACGGATTAACCGAAACTAAAAATCGTAAGTATCTTTAATAATCGATCTTTAACTAATAAGCGTATATAATATCATGTATTTAACACACTAAAGATCGTATGTATAACAGTTTTAGAACACAGGTCATCTTTCGATCTGTTTTCGGTGTTTGAATTCGCAAGCGACGGTTTTAGATCCTTTTTGTCGCGGTAACGTTAGCAACAAGCTAAGCTAACGAGCGTGAGTTCATATTTACTTGTGCTTTATTTTAAAAGTCATTTCGCTATTTTAGCCTTAATTATGTGTTTTTAGAGCGTAATCTAACAACACGTGTCGTTTTTAATTTTAAACACTTTTATATGGAGCTACTGAATTGTCGGTGTAGACAAAGAGAAGGCTATAATTGGTGTTCTTGGGCGCCATGTTACACATAAAGGCAGAAACGTGTCTGTGTCTCATCCTGAGATGGTGGACTTCACTACTGCATAAATCAGCGCTTCTATATTTCAATTTGCTGGTTGTTTCTCACATCTTTCGCAAAAATTGAAGCGGACATGGCGTATTTGTAGTACTAGTTGCTGAATGGTTGAATGAAACCTACTACCGTTGAAGATTTTTTGCCTTCAGGCGATGTGTGTGTGTTGAATGGGATTTGGTTATGTGTGTGTGTGACCCAGTGTCCCACTGTGAGTTGTTCAGCTTATTGTTTCGCTACAGCACTGCTTATTTATCCAAATTGCACAGCACTCAAATTAATTCATAAAATCCGTACGTTTATAAAATTATAAATTTTCATTTTGCCAGCTTTAAAGTACACGTTTATATTTGATCTCCTAAATGGCGCCAGCAAGTTGTACATTAGCATATAGGGTATTGCTCATTTGTTACGGTCCTTTCCTAAACATTAAATACTGCATGACTTTATTGTGGGCGGGACCGAGAGTTTTGTTGTGCGTGACGTCACTGCACGCGGAATCCCCCGCGGCTGCTGTTCTCATCGGCTCTTGTTCCTCTTTAGACCGCTTCATTAGAGTGCCATGGCACGTACTAAACAGACTGCCCGTAAATCCACCGGTGGTAAAGCCCCCAGGAAGCAGCTGGCCACCAAAGCGGCCAGGAAGAGTGCGCCGTCTACAGGTGGAGTCAAGAAGCCCCACAGATACCGGTGAGAAACACTAGTAGTTTCTGTTTGTATGTGTGAACATTTTTTGCATGCATACATTTTATATGCATATACATTTACAGGTGAAACTCAAAAAATGTGAATATTGTTAATTTATTTACATATGCACTATATGCGTAAAGCATATACAAACAATATATTACACAAACAATACATGCAAGTGTATACACATGAATAAATGCATGCTCTTTATAGTAACAATGTGTATACAGGTGAAACTCGAGAAAATGTGGATATTGTTCATAAGTTCATTTATTTCAGTAATTCAACTTAAAAGGTAAGACTAATATATTATATAGACTCATTACATGCAATGAGATATTTCAAGCCTTCATTTGTTATAATTTTGATTATGGCTTGCAGCTTATGAAAACCCCAAATTCAAAATTAGAATATTGTGGAAAGGTTTTCATAAGCTGTAAGCCATAATCATCTAATTGATTACCAATAAAGGCTTGAAATATCTCACTTTGCGTGTAATGAGTCTATATAATATATTAGTTTCACCTTTTTGAATTACTGAAGTGAACTTTTGAACCATATTCTAATTTTTCGAGTTTCACCTGTATTCACATTTTTACTACACAAGTATGCATTTATGCATGTTTATACACTTGCATATATTGTTTATACACTTGCATATATTGTTTCTAAATATATATATATACGTACGTGTGTGTATATATATGGCATATGTACATGTAAATAATTGCTTATTATTTTTTTGTGCATAATGTGTGTGTAAATGGTACTTTGCATTTTTTAAAACTCCAAACAGCTACTAAATTAATAAAAATTTCTCCCTCTAGTCCAGGAACTGTGGCTCTTCGTGAGATCCGTCGGTACCAGAAGTCCACTGAGTTGCTGATCCGCAAGCTTCCGTTCCAGCGTCTGGTTCGTGAGATTGCTCAGGATTTCAAGACCGACTTGCGTTTCCAGAGCGCTGCCATTGGTGCCCTGCAGGTGTGTTTTCTAGTTGTGGATTTTGTATAGCTCTACCTAATGCAGCAGATCGAAACCTTTTTGTCCCCCATTGTCCACTATGACAGCCCTTGTTCTCAATTTCTACCCAATAAAATATTTTAGAGCTTGGCATAACTACAAAGATGTATATTTATTAAAATAACCAAATATTTTGTAGTTTTAGATCATTTTAATTCAGTTTGAGGCCCTCTGCTTCAGTTTTTTTAATTGTTGGTCTCTCCTAATAATGTTGTGTCTTTGAATTGTAGGAGGCGAGCGAAGCATATCTGGTGGGTCTGTTTGAGGACACCAACTTGTGCGCCATCCACGCCAAACGTGTCACCATCATGCCCAAAGACATCCAGTTGGCTCGCCGAATCCGTGGAGAGCGTGCTTAAACTTTACCATTTACTCAACTTTATTTTTGTGTGTGGAGGAAGATATGAGGGATGGGTTTGTTGTGTGGGTGGGCCGGGTGGGAGGGGCATTGGGGTTCTTACGCTCTTGACTATAAATGCCTGTGTAGTTTAAGTTTATTTTTTGTATTTTTTGGTAGTTGCGGTAGGGGAGGGGTATCTTGTGGTTAAAGTTGATAGTAGGGGGGGCAGCGTCAGAACATTCCGGGAGCTCCTCAGGGTTTTAAAGTTTGTATTTTAGACTTTCATATACCTCTGCCTAGTCTGCATGCTTCATGATGAATTAGAATGTCCATTTGATTTCTATCGTTATTATATTGGGTTTCTCTTCTATTGTGGCCATTTGGTTGTAAATAAACTTTCCACTACCTCACTCTTGCTGCTTCTCATTGTCTTCAGTTGGGTTTCACATGCCAGTCTTGTTTCTTTTGGCATATTTTTGAGGTTTGAGGCATCTAGATCAAGAAGTACTTTAGTCCTGTAGGGTCACTGTCCTGCAGAGTTTAGCTCCAACCCTGATGATAACCTTCTTTTCTAGTAATCCTGAAGACCTTGAATGGCTTGTTCAGGTGTGATTGTTTACTAAAGTTGACCAAAGTTGCACTTCGGTGATCTAGATGCTAATGTCACAAAGCTACAATATTAATATGAATGCGAGTTTACATGAGGACTTGATGCCCTCTAGGGGTCTAGGTCCTGAAAATGCTACCTTGTAGACTGTTGTCAAAGTAAAATATGTAATTTATTTCAATAGGAAGTAAGATGCAACTAAATGGGTTTAAAGTAATGTTTTAGTTTAAAATTCAATTTTATTTACCCATGTTCTACAGATGGCTTAGTCCTAGTCCCAGAATAAAATGCATGTCTTATTACCTGAAAGCAACTTTAAAGTTGGAGCCATTGTTTTGTCAAGCCGCACAGTCATGTTTTTTCAAAATCCACTTAAATCTTAATTGTACTAAATCCTGTACAGTTCACTTTATTAAAATGAAAATTCTGTCATATACTCACCCTTAAGTTGTTTCAAACCTGTATGAATTTATTCTGCTGAACACAAAGAAAGATATTTTAAAAATGTCAGTAACCAAACAGTTAACTGGTCCCATTAACTTCCATAGTATATATATTTCTCCTACTATGCAAGTCAATGGGACCAGTTTGGTTACCGACATTCTTCAAAATATCTTCCTTTGTGTTCAGCAGAATAAAGATATTCATACAGGTTTGAAACAACTTAAGGGTGAGTATATGACAGAATTTATTTTAAAGTGAACTATCCCTTTAATCCAAACCCTGTCCATGAAACCTGACCTTAAGTAAAAACCAACTACTAAAACAAGTTTACACGCTTTATTATACAGATCAAGTATTAGTTTATTATACAGATCATTACTTTATGAAGACCCATTCTCAGTGTTCGATCATGAGTTTCCCTGATCCCTAAATCAACAGCCGCACCACAATTGCAATTCAGAAGTTTCTCCATTAAGCTTCCATTCTGACGTTTCAATATAAACCGAACTACATGCTCAGTTTGATATTTCAACGAATTTGATTTCCGACTCTTTGGAGAATGCATTTATTTTTTTACTTCTGAAGGCATCATTAAATGATAAATAAACATCACAAATGCAAAATGTCTCTTAAGCCACTATGATGGTTTGTTTTTGACCGCGACTTCATCATCATCGGACAGCAGTCCTGGTAAATGTTCATGCAGGTTTTTCTCCAGAGACTCGTCCACCTCGGTCTCTTTCCTGAACACGCACCAGAGGAGGAAGCCCACTCCAAAGAGGCTGATGGGTACGACTTTCCACCAGGGACGCTGGTAATTGCTGCCCAGGGAACGGTCCACATTCCAGCTTCGGTGACTGGCTTTACTGGTTGAGAACTTGATGGGCTTGGATAAATCTTCATCTTCTTCTTCATCATCCGGAGGTTTTCTGGACTTTGCATAAAGCTGTGATGTAACGGACAGCATCCTTGTGGCACAAGGTCTACAGGTAGAAAAGTAATGAACATTGAATAAAACATTACTTTTATAGATCTGCTTAACACCATTGGAGATATTATAAATACATCAAGTGCTTATTTTTGTCAAAAACAATGATGTACCACTGATTGTGATATCCCTCTAGCCAAGGTCAGCTGACAATTTAAGATAACATAAAAGAGTGTTTAACAAAAAAAAGAAAGAAATCTGTTTAAGAAATACATTTCAATGATCAACAAAAATGTCTCAATTAACTAAAAGTTTGTCTTTATTAATGTCCAACGCAGAGCAATTTGGCAGCACAAACCTTATCGAGGTGAATGATTGTTATTTCATAATCTATACAAGGACAAAATATTCACTTGCCTTAAATTCACATTCCTTCGGCTTGTAAAAACATTGCGACTTAATGAAATTCGTGATAAATGAAAGCAGGCTTTAGACATCTTGAGAGCTTCTTCATATCAGACGTAACTCTCCCAGGTCATGTAACGAGTGCTACTGTAAAATCCACCCGGAAGGAAACTACAATTAACTGAAATGTAGTTCCGCTTTGATCTTTAGACGTTTTAAGAGAATAGTTTGTCTAATCACTTCAAAAATACTATAGGGCTTCTCATAATACAAATACTATAAAAACATCATCGTATTTTAATAAAGTGTAAATGTAATAAAGTGTGTTCTAAGATTACGTGACAGAGAATTGAAGGACTACATTACCCAGAGCTCTGAGTATCAGCCAATCAGCGATGCATATTTTGCATATCTCCAGAACGTCATCACTCGTGGTCTAGATTCCGTTTTCATGGCGCTGCCCGTTCACACGTGAATCTGAGGAAGCATTGGAAGATTTTTGTTTGGCTTGTAAGTAAACGTAACACGCAAGTATAAACTTTATAGACTAGAAAATTAGTTTGTGTGTGCTGTTATTGTTTATTTTTTAAAGTGCATGAATGCATTTCTGCTTATATATTACTATACGGTTAAATCATAATTTACCTACAAAAACAATATCTTAGTTGTCTATTTAAGAAGCAGTTTATGATTATTTTTACTTACAGTTTGATATGTTTGGATTAATTTGGTTTATATGCACTATTGTTCAAAAGTTTGGGGGTGGTATAGTTTATTAAATGTTACTAAGCTTACTAAGGCTGCGTTTATTTGAACATACAGTAATAATGTGACACATTATTACAATTTAAAATAACTTGAATATACTTTTAAATGTAATTTATTCCTGTGCTTTTCAGCATCATTACTTCAGTCTTCAGTGTCACATGATCCTTCAGAAATCATTATAATATGCAGATTTGCTGCACATTTCTGATTATTATTATAAATGTTGAAATTTTGCTGCTTAATATTTTGTGGAAACCATGATACATTTTTTCAGGATTATTTGCTGAATAGAAAGTTCAAAAGAACAGCGTTTATTTGAAATAGAAATCTTTTGTAACATTATAAATGTCTGTCACTTTTGTGACAAATTATACATTTTTGTACACTAGTGTATGTTGTAATCAAATCTATTATTCTTCTCCACTCAGATCTGGCGCCATGACTAAGAGTCAAGCTCTTGTACTTCAGTCCGATTCTCACAAGAAAAAGAAACTCAAACTCAATGCAGAAGAAATAACATGTGTACAAGATGAGAGAAAGGAGGAGATGAATGGAAAGAAGAAAAAGAAGAAGAACAGAAAGGTGTGTGGTTATAATAGTACTCTATGATTTGACTGTGGATATAATAACTGATAGATCCACATATCAAATGAGCTATAAGCCAGTAGATGCATTTTTTCATTATGCACATAAGTGAATGTTTGTTTGATTGTTCATAATTCTCAGGTGTGTGAAGATACAGAAAACATTTCAGAGGAGAATATTCAGATGATTCAATCTACTGAGACAAACACAGAGACACGCAAACATAAGAAGAAGAAAAGTAAAGCTGAGGTAAATGGCTGTTATTCTGCTCGTGTATGATTGTTTAAATTAATTTTAGAAGCTTACTCTGCATTTAATATTGTGCACTCATGATGACTATATTTATTTGTTTTTTTGGAAATGAAAGGGGCTTCAAACAAGTACACAATTAAATGGAGATCATGAAGAGAATATACGCAAGAAGAAAAAGAAGTCTGAGGTGAGTGAACGTGATTTCCCTGTTTAAAGTATGTATTATATGACTGCATATGAATATACATGGTTTATCTGAAAGGCTAAATGTAAAAAAATTTATAAGCTGAAAAAAAAATCCATCTATTTGAGGTAAAATCACCATATAGTTTGTGTATATATATTAGAGCTGCATGATTCTGAATAAATTGAGTATCACAATTTAGTTTGTTTAAAACAGAGGTCACGATTTGGACAACTATACGAAATAAAATGTAATTTACTAGTTTCTGACAAATGGTAAATTGCTGCAGTATTTTAAAAATATTGAGTTAATTAGATTAACCCTAGATTAAAAAAAAAATCTGTTTGAATGAATGATTCAGTGACTCGCTCATAAAGACTAAAATCAGTGTTTTTGAACAAATCTCCTGAATGACTCAATGTCATATACGGGTGAAACTGGGAAAAAAATTATATGGTGCAAAAGTTAATTTATTTCAGTAATTCAACTTAAAAGGTGAAACTAATATATTATATAGACTCATTACATGCAAAGTGAGATATTTCAAGCCTTTATTTGTTATAATTTTGATGATTATGGCTTGCAGCTTATGAAAACCTTTTCACTACCGGTATATTCTAATTTGGGGGTTTCAAGTTTCATAAACTTTTGCACGATATTCTAATTTTTCGAGTTTAACCTGTAAATATATTTTTAACAGTCTCTTGTTGTAATTGATACAATACTGATGTGGTTGAAAAATCCATTTGTGAAGCCGTTTCATATATTTACATGACGACTGCTCTCTCTGGATCAGTGGCAGATCTGAATTTTCCCTGTGATCATACTTGTCGAAAGTTTAATAGACATCGCATATATATATATATTATAAAATGATCTCTTGTGTGTTTTCAGGTATGTGTTCCTGTAGAAAACATCACAGAGGAACCGCAGGATGCTGAACCGATGGAGGAAACACACAAGCAGGAAGATCCCATGAAGAAGAAGAAGAAAAGGAAACACAAGGTGATGAGAAATACTTTTCTTTTATATTTTATGTTTGTCAAAGTTTTGTAATGATGGGAAATGCTGTCAAGAGAGTTGATGCTGAATACTTGTGCTGTACAATGATGAATCTCTTTATTATAACGACACATAAGCATTCATATTTTCTAGTCCTCTCTAATCTATTTGGTTCTCTGGAAGAATTGAATGGCTGTTTGTGAGCTAATATATTATAAATGATTTAATTTAAATGCTGTGAATATATATTTTAATAGAGGTTTTGAATTCGCAGGACTCTGGAGCTGTTGTTCCTGAATCAGATCCGGTGACGCCACAGGAAGAAGAAACAAACACACACACTACTGAAGAGAAGAAACAGAAGAAGAGAAAGAAAAGTACAGCTGAGGTGAGTGCAAATAAACTGCTTCCTTCCCATCTTTTCTTTACCACTAGATGTCTATGTTTAGCATGTATGATAAAGGCAACATCATAATAATCCGGGTTCCCACGGGTCCTTGAAAGTTTGTGAATATGAAAAAAAATAAAGTAAAGTCCCTGGAAAGTTCCTGAAACACATAGATACATGTCCTTAAAAGTGCTTGAATTTATTTTGTGCAAGAAGTTTTCTGGAAAAAAATTGCATATTATTCCCTCCGGTCCGCTAATGTGTTATTTTGCCAACACTTCGTGGCCTGTGCACACTAGCTTGCTGGATTTACGCGTTAAGTTAAGTGTTTCCCCGCGTGAGGTACTTTGTGCGTGGAACCCATGTGTGCCACGACGTTCACGCGCGCAAAACTGTAACAATGAATCTTACAAGGTAACACGACGTAACCTTTATCTCACTTGAAATGTGTCCCTACATTAAGTCCTTGAATTTGAGGGTATTGGACCTGGAAAGTCCTTGAATTTGAAGTTAACCAAGGAGTGGGAACCCTGAATAATGTACTTGATTAGTTTATAGTAGTTATATAATATGCATATAATATTATTATATTACATGTCTAATATGAACACATCCTGAAATTTTGTAAAGCTTGTTTTCCCAATGGATAAATCAGTTTGTCACTTTCATTATACTGTTATATCACTTATTCTTATATAAAACCAACAATGTAGGGCTGTTAAACGATTAATCGCATCCAAAATAAAAGTTTGTGTTTACATAAGAAATGTGTGTGTGTACTGTGTATAATTATTTTGTATATATAAATACACACACGTGCATGTATATATTTAAGAAAAATTTGTTATTTATATATAAAATATTTAAATTTTTATATAATATAAATTATATATAAATCTATATACAGTATATACATGCAAATATTTCTTAAATATATACAAGCATGTGTTTGTGTGTATATATATATATATATATATATATATATATATATATATATATATATATATATATATATATAAAATGATACACAGTACACGCACATTTATTATGTAAACACAAACTTTTATTTTGGATGCGATTAATCGGTTAATAGCCCTACAACGATGTGTGGTAATCTGCTCAGGCAACCGTGTTCATGTCCACATATCGAGCTGTTTAGATGTGATGTGAGTTTGTAGGCACACCTGGAAGGCCAATCGTCCATGCATGGCTTCTCTCAGAAACTTCAATATAAGAGTACAACATAATGTCTGTGGTGAACACTACTTGAAGATATGTGAATGTTTTTTTTCTACAACATAAATGTTCCTCTCAATTTTAAAGCCCCCCTTTGGATATGACCTGTAATGCAGTGTGTAATTTAGCGGTTTGTGATTGTAAAGGTCTGCAAAGTGCACAATAAATTGAGTTATTGTCTCCTAAAATAAAGAACCGATTCCGAGTCAGGAATTCCAGTCTTATTTCCTGCACAAACCTACATGGGTTTGTAACAATATTGCATAATGCCAGCCTGTGGTTTTCATTGGCTGCCTGCGAACAATGCCTACTTTGCCCCGCCCCCTCAAACACTGCAGTTGTAGCTGAGACTGGAAGAGTTTGGTTTGTGTGTTTTTGACACGTCGAGAAGAAACTGTTTTCTTTCTAAAGCAAATCCTCTTTGCTGCACTTCCAAATTATGGAGTTGATACGGTAAAACCGGAGCAATCGTTACTGTTCGTATCACTGTGTGTCACGTGCTGATGAGGATTATTCAGATATGAGGGTTTCATTTCCGACATGCTCTGTAAATGTTTGTGAAGCCATTTCATATATTTACATGACAACTGCTCTCTCTGGATCAGCGGCAGATCTGAATGTTCCCTGTGATCACACTTGTCAAAGATTTAGTAAACAGCATATATATATATATATATATATATGAATGATCTCTCTTGTGTGTGTTTTCAGGTATGTGTTCCTGTAGAAAACATCACAGAGGAACCGCAGGATGCTGAACCGATGGAGGAAACACACAAGCAGGAAGATCCCATGAAGAAGAAGAAGAAAAGGAAACACAAGGTGATGAGAAATACTTTTCTTTTATATTTTATGTTTGTCAAAGTTTTGTAATGCTGGGAAATGCTGTCAAGAGAGTTGATGCTGAATACTTGTGCTGTACAATGATGAATCTCTTTATTATAACGACACATAAGCATTCATATTTTCTAGTCCTCTCTAATCTATTTGGTTCTCTGGAAGAATTGAATGACTGTTTGTGAGTTTATATATGATTTAATTTAAATGCTGTGAATATATATTTATTAGGACTCTGGAGCTGTTGTTCCTGAATCAGATCCGGTGACGCCACAGGAAGAAGAAACAAACACACACACTACTGAAGAGAAGAAACAGAAGAAGAGAAAGAAAAGTACAGCTGAGGTGAGTTCAGTTTAATGTGGTTATTTATGAAATGATCCTCAACTCCCACAGTGTTTTGTATTACCATATTGATTAACACTTTACAATAAGGTCTCATTTGTTAACATTAGTTATCATTAATACATTACTTAACATGAACTGTGAGCAATATGTTTTTACAGCATTGGTTAACCTTTGTTAATATTACTTGATAAAACTACAGTTCATGTTAGTCACCGTGCATTTACTAATGTTAACAGATAAAAACAGTGATATTGTGAAATATTTTCTATTTTAATATTTTTAAAACACAATTAATTCCTGTGATCAAAGCTGAATTCTCAGCAGTCTTCAGTGTCACATGATCCTTCAGAAATCGTTCTAATATGAGGATTTGCTGCCCAAGAAACTTTTCTGATTATTATCAATGTTGAAACCAGTTGTGCTGCTTAATATTTTAGTTAAAACCATGAGCAGGAGTGTTTGATGAATAGAAAGATCAAAAGAACAGCGTTTATTTGAAATATAAATGTTTTGTATCAATATAAGTGTTTTTACTGTCATATTCAATCACTTTTTAGGCATCCTTGCTTAATATAAGTATTCTTTTCTGTCAAAAAAGTTTTTACAACATGACTGTTTATCCCACTCTGTCACACACACACTCTCGACCCTCCTCGCCGCTCCTGAGGTCACGCTCTTCCTCCTCCTTATTCTCATGCGAGCACGAATGGTGCGTGTTTGTGCACGCGACGCATGGACAGGGTGGCGTCGCGCTCACATTCTGTGCGCATGTATGCAGGCAGCGCACGTGGTGCGCGACAAACACTTGCAGTTTCTGTCTGAACGTGTTTCCCAGCAGGCTGTAGACGAGCGGGTTCAGGCAGCTGTTGGCGCAGGCCGCCAAGGTCACCACGTGTCCCGTCAGCGGGTAGCGCTGCCACAACGTGTGGTTTCCTCTCCGGCGTGAGGCCTCCGTGTCGCCACTCAGGAGATGCACGCTGATGAACACGTTCTCCGGAAGCCAGCACACAAAAAACACACTCACGGCCACGACGATCATGCGCAGGGCTTTGGTTCGCTGCGGCCTATCGGAGCGCAGAAGCACACGTGCGATCAGGGTGTAGCAAACGCCCATCACGCAAAAAGGCAGGGCGAATCCTAGCGTCACCTCGAGCCATTGCACCTCGGCCACACCCGCAAAACAGAAGCCACGCCCCCAGCCGTGATGCATGTGCGCAGTAGCGAATGGGATTAGTGTGCACAGGGTGGCCGCCGCCCAAATGGTCACGCAAGCTCTACGGGCGACGCGCGAATGGTGTGAGGCGGACGTGTTTTCGGGTAGCGCACGCGCGCTGAGGCCGGTCAGCGCAAGGCACCGGTCCAGACTCATCCAGGTGAGAGAAAACACACTGCTGTACATGTTGACCTGCAGGAAGATCGCCATGCAGGAGCACAGCACTGCGTCGTCGTAGTAGTGCGCGCTCAGGTTGAACACCTCGATGAGCGAGTCCAGCACCAGCACCAGGTCGGCCAGAGCCAAGTTAGTGAAGTAGAGGTCAGGGGGGCTCATCCGTTGACGAGGGTCAAAGTTCACCAACAGAATCAGGATGTTACCCACGAGGCCGAGCGGGAAGAGCAGGACGGTGTAGATGCAGGAGAGGAGAAGATTTATGGCGTAGGTGTCCGCCGGGGAGGTGGAGTTCGTTTCGTTGACGTCAATAACAGGCCAGTGCAGGCTGGAGGGATTCGGTCGGATAGTGGGGTCAAAGGTCATCGGATCCTCCGTCATCTTCCCTTCTATCACTTCCGTTGTCACGTAGTGTGGAAATATACTGGAGTTTTCTGCATTTTCTTCTCTTTTTCAAGTGCTAAAATGCACAAAGACACATGCACATTGATGTTAAACTACTAATCTTGATGCATGTTTCAAAATGTGTATATTTAATAGTTGATGGTGAACAATACTTACAATACAATGTAAAACAATTATTAGTTAATCCGTGGACTATTTTAGTTGCACTCACATTTACTATGCTTGGCAAAATCCAGTTATTACAATAGGAATTCGTGCGATTTTGAGTTTTACAAAAGGATGAAAATATTCCCCATGCCGATTTCGCACATTAAGTCGGTCACGTGACTTTGTTGACCAATTTTTTGGTCAAGCTGCTTGGTTTGAAAGTACCTTCTATGTGAGCCGCGCATTGTACATCTCTACACTATTTACAACAGACAATGGATTTGCCTGCAGAATTTTACTAATGTGCATTTAGCTGATTTTCAGTTTATTTTCACTAGTAATCCGCTGATAGTTTGAAATGAAATGGTCAAAATAATGATCTTACCGTGTGTATTTTATTATTAAGTTGTCCTGGTTTGTTCTTGTGTGCATGTGTATATATCCTTTAAGGTCATGGAGAAATAAATGTAGAAGTCTGACATTTGTTGTTGTTGGTTTCTTTCTCCGTTCTTCTCCTTCGTTCTGCAGACGTTTCTCCTGGTGAACTCTCGCTGTCTCATGTACAAATACGTAAATACAGGAGGGCCAGGTTATACACGCACAATGGCCGCCTTTGTTTACACCAAACAATGTGATGGATAAATGCTCCATTAGCTCCTCTGAAGATATAAAGTTGCACCATGAAGGAGAACTCGATTATTTGTGTGTGTGATGGGCAAATTCTCAAAACCAGAGAAATGTGTATATATATATATATATATATATATATACAAATACAAATACAATTCTTGGCTAACTGTGTTGTTTATTTTTGTTCTCCCTCAGTTATTTTAGACTAGATTAAAAGTTTAGTGACACTAACAATAGGTCAATCTTTAAACAAAAAAACAAAAAACGTAAGTATGTCTTGGCAACAAACTGATATAAAATAAGTTGAAGTGCTAAAAATAACTAAAACTAGAAAAAAAAATTTTTTTAGTAAATAGTTAAATTGACAAAAGCACAACAAAATTACCAAAAAATTATACTAAAATAAAAAGCAAACCTGAAAATATTAAAGTAAATGCTAAAATATTTAAAAAAATACTATAATGGTGTATAAATAATAATCAAATAATCTATCTTAAACGTCTTAAACTTCACATTGTGTGTATGACTATTGGCTCTTTTGATAAAAGCATCTGCTTTATGAATAAATGGTGTAAATGGTATTTGAATATGATAATAATTCCGAAATTATTTCTCAATTAAAATCAGGAATAAACGTAATTTATGTAATTAAGCAGTTCTATAAAACCAATGGCTTTTTGCTTTATATATTGTTCTAAATTTTGGGGTCTGTAAGATATTTGTTCAAAAAAATTAGTACTTATATTCAACAAGGACACATTAAATGGATCAAAAGTGACAGTGAAGACATTTATAATGTTACAAAAGACTTCTGTTTCAAATAAATGCTGTTTTTTAGATCTTTCTGTTTATCAATGAATCTTGAAGCAATGTGAATTTTAAACGGCATGTGATTTTTCAGAGTTCTGGAGATGTGAACACCTCAGTGCAGCAAGAACCGTCTGGAGCGGAGGATGAAAACGGCCTCGATGGAGAGGAAGAACTGAGTCCTGAGGAGAGACGAGTGCTGGAGAGGAAGTTGAAGAAGATTCTGAAAAAGGAGGAGAAGAAGAAGCTGAAGGAAGAAGGCAAAGGCATAAAACCGGAGACGGGCAAGACAAATGTTGCAGAGAAGCAGGCGCTGGAATACCTCGAATGGTGGTTATTTTCATACATGTAAATGTTTCCTTATTCTATCAGAGATTGTTAAATATTGTTTTAACTGATTTATTTTATGTTTAATAGCTGGACTCAGAAACGAGAAGCGTGGAAGTTTAATAAATCCAGGCAAACGTGGTTATTGCAACACATGTATGACAGCGTGAAGGTATGAGAAACATCAATCATCTACAGCTTTACAGTGATTAGACATGGGACATGCTTTCCTACTAATCACAGGGATCATATTCTTCTTTGTGGCAAAAATGCATATGCATTTCTCTCTCTCTCAGGTGTCTGATGATCATTTTGAGATGCTGTTATCGTATATTGACGGTCTACAAGGATTGGCACGATCCTCCACAGTGCAGAAAGCTGAAGCGATTGTGCGTTGGGAAGGACAAGGAGAAGAGGCGGATACAGCAGACGCTGAAAAGAAGCAACGGAGAGCCAAACAGGTCGTCCAGTTGCTGTGATGGACCCGTTCATTAAACAAAACATCAAAATAAAAAGTTTTCTGTCTCTGTATGAATTTATACATTTTCACCCATTCAAATGAGTAGTCATAATGTCTTAAGTTTGTATATGTAAAACTTGACATTCCATGAAATAAAATTATTATTTTGGTTTTTACCTATAGGCTGTTGTTGTTTTTTTAATCATCTTTTAAAATGTAACTAGGTAGGTCTTCCCTTTGTCTAACTTTTTTAAATATTTCGCTAACAAAAAAAATTATCATACAACTTCCATGGTAGTACGTTAATATAATTTTGCCTTATGTAAATACCATGGTACATGAATGTGCTAATCATTCTGATGTCATCAGTACTTTTATGAGGTTTAATCTGAAGGAACGTACACTGTTTGTTCCTAAATCGATACGTCGTTCAGGAGAACATTTATGGTTATTAACTGGGCACAATGTAAAAAAAAATTTTTTTTATCATAACGTTCAAACTTTTACGATTGGCATCACAGCTATCGCTAGTAACATTGGCCTACATTTCCCATAATGCCGTGCGTTGCACGTTCTTTTGACGTCACGCATCTCGCCAGGTACAGAAGTCCATCGTGCAGAATGAAAACAACTTTTGCTTAAACTTCTTTTACAACGTGGGAGCTGATCATCAACGGATTCACTTTTTGGGTAATGTAACTGCACTTTATTTCACGCTTTGTTGTGACTTTTTCCCTCACGGCCGTAAAAGTGAGCGGTTGCAAAATCACATCTTACTTTTAGTAGATGTGGATTTTTAGTAGTTCAACTGTTATTTGCTAATGCGGTGTGAGCAGAAGATGAGTTTTTACATGGTTTGTGTGTTTCTTTAGAAGCATCATGGCAGAGAAACCTCAGCTGGTCAGTATTTCGCCAGAGGACATCGAGACGGATGAGTGTTTGCGCACATACACACACGTCTACAGCCCTGATCTGCTCATGTAAGCTCAATAAACACCTTTGAGTTTTCATTTTTGCATTGGAATTCCCTACATTGCTCAAAGACTGTCTATGCTAAGGGTATGATGAGGGCATTCTAATATATGCATATATAGTATCAGTGGTATTTGAATATAGTATAGGATTTCAATATTATTAAATATATATGTATTATTTATGATTTATGATTTATTTTTCTATTTTTGTATTTGTTTATTTACACATATATATATATATATATATATATATATATATATATATATATATATATTATACACACACACACACACACATATATATATATATATATGTGATACGTATTCACACATTTTTATAATAATAATACTTATTATAATAATACTTTTTTGTGTGTTTGCCCAGTGATCAGGTTGCCTTTATAACCGGCGGAGGGTCAGGTATTGGATTCAGAATAGCAGAAGTTTTGATGCGGTGAGTTTTCAGTGATTTTCCACCAGTTTCTCACCGTCAACACTTTGTCTATGACTGAACTTTTAATCTGACACTTTCACTCATGATTTACCTTTTATAATGACATTTATATATTGATCTTTAACCTTTTTGACCTTCGGTAACATGTCATCTTTGCAAGCCTGCATCTTCAAATTAATTTGAATATGTTTTCTGATGTTCTTGCATTGGAAGTTTATTTTGTTATTTATATTTATTTACATGATTATATTATATATTTACTTTTCTTCCTATAACAATTTATTCAGGCATGGGTGTGACACGGTCATTGCCAGCAGAAATCTGGAGAAACTCTCTGAGGTACTGTCTCAACAAATCTCCAATTACTAATTTATGTAATTTCTTTGATGAAGATTAATTAATCTGTGTGTGTGTGTGTGTGTGTGTGTGTGTGTTTTAGGCAGCAAAGAAGTTAACCAGCGCTACAGGCAAGCGATGTTTGCCGATAGTAATGGATGTGCGTCAACCAGAGACAATTACTGCTGCCGTGGATGAAACATTGAAGACATTTGGACGTGTTGACATACTTATTAACAGTAAGTTAATCTTACAAAGAGATCTTGAGATATAGATATGGACCAGCTAACACCCTCTGACCAAGTTTCTCTTTATCATTCTCCAATGTGATTACATAATATATTGAACGTAGTTAGGCCGTCTACTAGTACTCTTACATCAGGACTCCTTTCCCAGAAAAATTACATTTATCAATGTATCTTTAATGCAGTACTCAGGGTAATTATAGTATAGACAGTTTCTTCCATTACTATCATATTAAAAACACTTTCAATACAAGCATGCCTTAACATCATCATGTCATGGATTTGTTTTCAATATATATATATATTCAATATATATATATATTCAATATATATAATATATAGACGCCTACATGCATGCATACATTATTTATGTATGTTTTGTGGTTTGTATTTTTTCTTTCTCAGATGCTGCAGGAAATTTCTTGTGCCCAGCTACATCCTTGTCATTTAACGCTTTCAAGACAGTAATGGAGATCGACACCATGGGAACTTTCAACGCTAGTAAAGTGGTCTTTGACAAATGGTTCAAGGTAAAGATGTACATTTCATGGACCTTTGCAGTACCAATCATTTTTATTACCAAGATATCTTGCATCTTTTTCCCTCACTTGTTCCTCACTTTGTATCGATCAGTGATTTGTTAGTCAGTGTCTCATACTTTGTGGCTTTATTTTTCTCCCTCAGGATCATGGCGGCTCCATTGTCAACATTTCCGCCACACTGGGGTACAGAGGTCAGGCTCTCCAGGTGCATGCTGGGTCAGCAAAGGCTGCAAATGGTCAGTCTCCTTTTTTTGGTTGATGTTCTGGTATAAGTGACTGTTTGACTGCTTTATAAAGTCGTATGATTGCTTTTATAAATGTTAGAATATATGGAATTTAAATATTATAGGACTAACAGTGTGACAACAATGAGACAACAATAGTATGCAGATTAATAAATCAAAGTGAAGGGTGATGTTACTCCAAATCAGTTTAGATAAAAGCGTCTATTAAATTAAAAAATGTAAATAAAATAAAACCATATTACATCTGGTGTTTAAAATGGAATAATATCAAAATGACCCCATTTATCTATTTATTTTCATTCATGTTGCTGGTCTTATTGTAAAGAAATGATAAATCCATATATATTAGGGCTGTCAAAAGATTAATCGTGATTAATCACATCCAAAATAAAAGTTTGTGTTTCCATAATATATGTGTGTATACTGTGTAGAATTATTTATTTATATATATATATATATATATATATATATATATATATATATATATATATAAACACACACAATCATGTATATATTTTAGAAAAATTGGTTATATTTATATATAAAATATTTATATATAATATAAATTATATAAATGTATATACAGTATATAAATGCAATTATTCCTTAAATATATATATGAATGTGTGTGTTTTTATACATAATAATTCTACACAGTATACACACATATATTATGGAAACACAAACTTTTATTTTGGATGTGATTAATTACGATTAATCTTTTGACAGCCTTAATTATATATATTAAAAAAAAATTGACCCCATAATGTTGGTTGCAATATTTTTTTCATGTTGACTGTTAAAGGGATAGTTCACCCAAAAATGCCAAGAATTGTTCATCTTCAGAACACAAGTGAAGATCTTTTTGATGAAATCTGAGAGCTTTCTGTCCCTCCATTGACAGCTACGCAACTACCACTTTTTTTCTTTTCTTTTTTTTTGGGTGAACCAACCCTTTAAGGATATGAGATATTCTATAGGCTGAAAAAAATGACTAATTATCTGCATATGTGTGTTTGTAGATGCCATGACAAGGCACTTGGCGGTCGAGTGGGGCCCCAATGGTGTGAGGGTGAACACAGTGGCCCCAGGGCCCATCTCTGGCACAGAGGGATACCGTAGACTGGGTAAGACCAGGTGTGTGTGTGTGTGTAGCCAAATTGTATTGTCTCTATTTCTTTTTCACTATCAATTTTTATCCTCCTCCTCTTTAGGTGGTTCTCATGCCGAGACAGCGGGGGCTTTCCGCGCCATCCCGTTGCAAAGAGCCGGCAATAAGACGGAGATGGCACACGCGGTTCTTTTCCTGGCCAGCCGCGCTGCTTCATACGTCACTGGAACGATACTGGTCGCCGACGGAGGGGCGTGGCTTACCTCGGCCAATGACGTGGAAAAGATGCTGGGTATTATCTCATCTCGCTCTGCAAAACTATGAACAGACAGCACCGCACACAGGTGTGTGTGTGTGTGCGTGAGGTAGAAGACAGATGTTTTATAAGAATCTTAACTAAAATAATTTAATATAATTAATTATAATCATGAGAATTACTTTTCCAAATATGTGATTTGGTGAGCAAAAAAATCATATTTTCTAATCATTTTTCTGCCACTGTATGATTGACCTGTGAATATGTGGATTGTAACTCATCGTAACTTCTTTTCCCTTGTGTCTCTAGGTTTTTGGTCTGCAGAGAAAAGAAAGGATAAATAGCACGACTAAAGAGGATGGACCAGTTGTGATCAGGCCAACATCTGTATGAAGATATTGTTGAAGCTCACAAAAACATGCCTAGATTATTTTCACCCTCAAAAAACAAAGAAAAAAAGAGAAATTATATCATGCATAAAGAAAAATAAGCAGATTTTTAGGACCATTAAAACTTTGACACTGTATTAAAATTAAGTAGATCTCCTCCCCAATTATAATTTTCATAATGCTCTGTTATACTTTTTGAGTTCATTCTTAATCATGAGATTTAAGGCTTAATGTCAGTACTACAAATAATACTATGAATTATGAATGTTACAATTTTAATCCGATTAATTTTTTTTCTTTCTCTGATTCATGGTAATGAGGAAATAGACTGCAGTTTCTGCTAATATATTTTCCAATTTTCTTTTGATTTTGAGGTGAGATATGAAAGATGTGTTCTTGACTAAACTTTGAGTCACCTGGCTGGTATATTTATAGATACCTCTGAACTGTGCATTCTTATTACATAGCAGTTGTCATATATTTCAATTATGTGTAACCACAAAGTATTAGTAATTTTAATACATCAAAATGTCTATTTTACTTCTGAACACATGAATAACCACTCTAGCAGCACTACGTAAATTAGTGCCTTTTTAAATTGTAATTTTTCAGCTACAATTCATTGTGAAGAAAGGTAAATAATGTATTCTTATATACTTGACAGTTTTCATAATAAATCTTTTATAATGGTCATATTACTTTTTCGAATGTTATTAGCTGTAACGTCTTTGTTCTGACACAAGGGGGCGCAAGAAAATCACAAAAAAACACTGTTTGGTTAACAAATAAGCATTTCTTCTAAGTAGTCGATTATCTAATTTAATTCTGGCGAACTCTCTCGTTAATGTTAGCCACTATTTTACCTCCAGGAGTGTTTTTTTAATAACAAATTATGGCATCATAGTCGTCAGTTAACAGAGGCGTTATGTGACATTAAAAATGTTATAAATCTACATTCGATCATCACCAAAGCAACCAGATGCACAGATAACTGCGCGAGGAATAATCTTGACGCCTGTGGTTTAAAGCTGTAGACTGCGGCTCCGGCGCTGCGCATGCGTGTTGCTGACGTCGGTTTGTGTGCGTGTGTGTACACGCGAGTGTGTATGTGTGAATGAGACAGCAGAGGTTGTGTATTGCTGCTGATGAGAGAGAGAGAGATAGACATATAACTGAAACAGCATTCTTCGACTAAAAAAAAAACAATACCTCACGAGCTCATCTTAAATCTCGGATTTCAGATTAACGGATAAATCGCCGCCGAAGGATTTGTGGGATTATCGGGGGTCTCGAGCTGATTTTATCCTCGCTAACAGGCTAATAACAAGCGCAGGTGGATGACTCGTAAGACTCGACCTGGATGTTGGCCTGTTTAAGGATAAACTGAAGAATAAATCACCCAGCACCACATCAAATTAAGGGATTAAATCAACTCTGACGGTGGACCAGAAACATATCAAGGATGTTATTTGTAATTAAAATGAGAGGGGGTCGTTTGGGCCAGCTAGTCGGCCATTGGGTTTACCTCAGTTGTGGAGGATGCTGATGCTAACCGCGCTAGATCAATCTATCATTTGATGGTTTTCTTTTTGTTTCTTCAGTCTGACAACACAATGACAGCTGTTTTAAAGTACAGCGTGTTGTATTAACGTTAAAAATGGCTTATATGTTCAGCTTTACTCTCTCAGATTGCGAGACAACCTGAGTAAAATGATTGAATACACTGCCCCATAAAAGGATTAATTGTTTACAGAGTGTTATACATTACAACCAGACTTTAATGCTTAGCTGTTATTCCAGGGAAGTGTCAAACCATTAATGTAACCTTATAAATGATTTGCTTATGAGACAGGCTCAGTTTCTTAACATTAGGAAGTTGAAGGCTAACAAAATCAACTCATGGATTTTGGATGTGCAGTGTGATGATATTTGCAATGGTATAGCTCTCTATTTTATGTAGTTTCCTGTATTCTCTTATACATGTACATATCCTAAGATTGTATTTTTCATTATGAATTTCTGAGTTTTTTTATGGACTGCAATCTTAAATCCTGCAGTAATCCTGTTATTATGTGTTGATTGGGATGTGGATCAGCACACTTTGAGAAGTCTTATGTTAAATGGATTAGATGTGAATTTAAATGCAAGAACAGGAAACAGGGCTAACCTTTTTTTTCATGGAGAGGTTTGCATATCGGGAAAAAATATCTCGGCCTACATGGAGCCGTGTTACGCAGTGAAACATTATCCTTGTGTCTGCAAAAGTAAACAGTAGTTGATCATTTACAGGGAGGTGGACGCTTACGCATGGGTCTCAACAAGGATATTTCTTTTGGTGCGTATGCTGGAAGAGGCCATCAATTACTTTTGAATTCCGAACATTACCTCGTGGGATCATAACAACGGATTGCAATTTCTGGAATATTTCCAATTGTCGGAGGAGAGAACTCTTCTTTTCAATGGAGCAAGTTCTCTCCAGTCCTCAGGGTTGTTCTGAGTGGGAGGTGAGTGGGAAAGCTGAGTGGGAATCCGAACAGAATCCCCTTGGATTTCTCCTTATGGATAAAGATAACAGTTCTGTTGGTGATTCTACTAATGAAATTTTTCAGGAGAACGCGATAAACCTTGATGACTTATTTTGGGCTTCTCAGTATTCCGGGCAGACGTATTCCTGGGAAAATGATCTGGAATGTGTCTATCCCGAATGGAAGACTCCGCCTCCTCCTTCCCAAGATCTTAAAAAAGAGGGTTCTCCTGGAAGTTTGGAAATTTTGGGTGGAGATCTCATCAGTTTTAATTCTAGATCGACTAGTCCTACGTTCTCAGACTTACCCATGCAGAATCAAAACAACTTTTACAATCATCCTGAACCGGTGCCTGATTTCCTGCAACCGGTGAAGGTCACTGCCACTTTAAACCCTCTAGATGTGTACACAGGTGAGCTGGTTATTAACAACCCCACTATTCAGACTGACAAAACATTATTACAAGAAACTCACCTCAATCTTGAGGACACGCATTTAACAAACTGTGAGTTCAACCATAATTCCCAAGAGGAAAGAACATTTGAGACGTTTGAAGACGGTCAGAGCTTCCTTCCACACGGGACTCATTTCCCTCCGTTACCTGAAGGTTTGTTGCCGGTTTCTACCGTGGAGGTGTCATGTATGGATACAAACTCAAATCCCAAGCCTTCAATTATTTGTAAGGCACCTTCTACATCTGAAGACATCTACCTCCCATCCTCAGCCATTTCTCATGAGCCAATCCCTTCGTTGACATGTTCCGATCCACCTGGCTCACCATATGCATCCCTTCAAATGGATGAGGGACAGATGTTGCTACCCGAGCTTCTGACTGAAGGTGTGTACTCTGAACAGGAGAGTAGTAAACCCTCAGCTAGCAATGAGACCCATGAGGATGATGATCTTCAGAGCTTAGAGACAACACAACTATCCTCTGAAGCTGAGACTGCCGGTATGAGTCCATTAGGTGAGTCTTGCATATCACTTAAACTTTGCGAAGAAACGTTGCGTGATTTATCCGCAGAATACACATTTGGCGTACAATTGGAAACGGTTGGTGAAGATGTAAGAGAGGAGGCTGTGCCCAGCGCTAACGTTGTTTCTGAAGCTAAAACAGAACTCGCACCAATTGCTTTTATAGATCTACAAGCAGAAGATCCTTCAACTGACAAAGACAGACAAGTGTCCACATCAGCCTTACCGGTCCACACACCTGAGCATAATGCCTTACTTGAGCTCTCAACAGAAGACGACATCTTACCTGAGGATCACAGCCAGCCAACACACACAACTGAGGCTGAAGCCTTATCTGAGGCGCTCCATGATGCATATGGAGACCTTATTCCTGTCGCCATGTTTGGGATCTTAACAGACAGCGTCTCTTGTGAAGCTGTACCATCTTTAGACATTGTACTTCCATCTGTGACGGAGACCGTTGAGCTAACAGATCAGGAAAAATGTGATGCAGACTCACCTGATCTTGAAGCTAATGCACTCACACTTGCATTTCAGGATAGTATAGCAAGTGTAGAAACGGGCAACCCAAGCGATGACCATGAGGCAATGGAGAGACAGCATGCAGATGATACAACAGAAAACACACTCATAGTTTTGGAGATCTTGCATCAAAATCAAGAGGCAACCAGTCTGAAAAACAAGTCGGACAACTTGCAAAATGATTGTTTAAATCTAGATGGCAGTAAAGCTGACAACAATCAAGAACTTAATGCTACAAAAGAAGCCTGTCAGGAACTAATCAATCCTCAACATAAAGAGAGTGCACTTGTTGACCAACTGAATGACTCTTTGACTCCAAAATCAAGTGCAATTGTAATAGATACACCTGAAGAAAATGTGACAGCTCAGCGTGACAGTCACAATACACCATTGAAAGTCAAAGAGAAACTTCAAAGTATGTCTTTACAGGGAGGGGAGGGATTGGATTGCAGAATATCTACTCGGAGTGAAGTCATTCCTCATTGTGACAGTAATCCTGATTCTTCAGAGTCCACTCCCTTCACCTGTGCGGCTGATCAGCTGACTCTGATGGGAGGACTCGTGGGGCCGGATCTTACAGAAACTCCCAGCCAATTATGTGAAGCTACCGGAGAGGGAGAGGTGGGGTTTGCTGCTCAGTTTACACATCAGGAGGACTTCCATCAGCTGACACCAACACCAATAGACCTGGCACTCGAGCAACAAGTCTCCCTCAGTTCTTCTCCTCCCTTGCATAGAAATGTCTTTCCCTGCGGATCCAGCCTAGATGGGGAGGCCTACCTGACCTTGATGGAAAATACTCCTGATACTTCCAACATTTCCAAACATGCAGAAATGACTCTGGATTTGTGCAAGGCCTCAGACTCGCCGCCAACCAAATCGCATCATGACCAGAGGGTCCCCGTGGATTTGATAAACGTGCCTATAGACACCACAACAGCCCATAGAAGCGAGGAGCAGTCGCCTCTCCGAGCAGTTTTCCAGGCTTTGGATCAGGACGGAGATGGATTTGTCCATATTGAGGAGTTTATCGAGTTCGCAAAAGCCTATGGAGCTGAACAGGTCAGTTTTTGGTGTATCTTTGTCTATTTGTGTGAGTTTGTGGGTGGATAAAAATGCTTTATGATGATTACAGGACAGTGTGTGTCTTCCCTTGGGTCCCTAAACTCCAAGTGAAACTTGATCGTGGTGACACCCAAGAACTGCTCTTTTATTATTCAAAGACTCAGAATACAACTCTTGTCCTGTATCTCTCATGGAGTCTATCCTGTTTTAACTATCAAGCTGTTTTGCATAAGTTTAGCAAAGTGTTAATCCACTTTTCAGTGACTTGTAATAATCAGTCAAACTTCATACCCAAGTTTTACAACTTTTTAAGTATTTTTCTTCTACCGTTTTTTTAATTACATCGTGACTTTGTTGTTGCTATATTTTAACTTGAACAAAAACTGTTTAAAGGAATATTACATGTTCAATACCAGCTAAGTTCAATTGACAATATTTTGATTTGTCCTATGTTATTTCTTAATTAAAAAAGAGCAAAAATTGAGGTTACGTTGAGGCATTTGCAATTCAAAAAAAAAATAAAAGCAGAATGTGAAGCTTATAGTTTTTTAATTTATTTTAAAAGTTGTCTGTTTGAGCTTTCAAACTGTTTAAATCATACAAACTTTGCATAGAAATAGTTTTTTACACTAGAATCATGTTAAAACTCGTATTTTTTTTATGGCTATACTATCGAAACAGAATATTGCAACATTTATTAATTGGCCCCATTCCCTTCCATTGTAAGTGTCACAATATTTTCTTATTTTAATGAAAAAGTGGCAAGTTTTTGTTATTATTATCATCGATATTAAGTCACAAGTTCTGTCGATTGTGCTTAATTTTTTGTACTAAAACAGGAATATTACTTTTAGGTAGCTAAGTAGAAAGAAAAACAGTTGAACTGAGTTTGGATGTCACCTCATTGACACCTAAACTTGAAGGTAAATCAATAATAGTTATTGTTAGGAATGTATGAATTGGTTTGTGTTTGTGAATATAGGATGTTCTTTACCGTTTGAGTAGTGCTAATGATGTTGCACACTCATGTTTATAGTCTGCAGGTCAGTAGACGAGTGATGCTGTATATTCAGGAAGAGGATGTGTTTTATATCAACTGCTTTGTAGACTTATAACGTCAAGTACCAAGTTTAAAATCCATCTGTGGTTATTTTTGCCATTTAGATGAGAATATAGATTTGCGTTCCCCTTAAACTCCTGATCCCTCAGACACGCGCCATTGTGCGTTTAAGAGAGGATGGATTTGATGCCGGAAGTCCGTATCTTTTGTGACTGTTAAAACTGCTGATCCGATCAGCTGAAAGGTTAACCGGCCAGATGAATGACAGGGAGGGGTGCGTGTACAAATGCACACTTTTATTTGTTATATTGTTATTCATCTTTTATCACATGCACCTTGCACTGTACATACAGGTGAAACTCGAACAATTTTAATATCGTGCAAAAGTTAATTTATTTCAGTAATTTAACTTAAAATGTGAAACTAAAATATTATATAGACTCATTACATGCAGAGTGAGATATTTCAAGCCTTTATTTGTTATAATTTTGATGATTATGGCTTACAGCTTATGAAAACCTTTTCACATTATTCTAAGCTGTAAGCCATAATCATCCAAAATTATAACAAAGGCTTGAAATATCTCACTTTGCATGTAATGAGTCTATATAATATATTAGTTTCACCTTTTAAGTTGAATTACTGAAATAAATGAACTTTTGCACGATATTCAAGTTTTTTTCGAGTTTCACCTGTATTTAAAGTTACATATGCCGACTTTCTTTTTGCAAAAGTGTCATTTTTGAGTTTCTCAGATTTATTTTGTAATGAGCTTGTGACTGTGTGATACAGGTTTAAAATTTAACTCCCCTGTTATGTGTAAAGCATCACAAAATTGCAACAGTAAGCAAGTTTGCGTGTTCTTTAAAAGGTCGTTTATGGTTTCAGGAACGAAATTGCATGCCATATTGTATTTTTTTTCCAGCCCCAAGGGTCATTCCTGTGTCTGCGTGACTGTGTGATTGGACTCAAATTTCCAGATATTTCTTCTCGTGATTCAAGTGTATATTATAAGAGCTTGCACAGTTGTTTGGCTCACTGAGATGATTTATGACTGAAGAGGTGGAGAGACACAGGTAGACAGAAACTGATATGATGTGTAAAAAAAAAAAAAAAGTACTGTACACACACTGGAGAGTGTCTGTGCTTGTTAGGCCTGTGAAACGATTAATCGCATCCAAAATGAAAGTATAATTATTATATATATATCACACACATGCATGTATATATTTAAGAAAATGTGTTTTTTATATATAAAATATTCATATTTATATATATAATAAATTATATATAAATCTATCTACAGTATATACATGCACAAATTTCTTAAATATATACAAGCATGTGTGTGTATTTATATATACAAAATAATTATACACAGTACACACACATTTATTATGTAAACAAACTTTTATTTTGAATGCGATTAATCGTTTCACAGCCCTACTTGTTATACACTATGATGTCTTTTTTTAATCTTTTAATGATACGGTTGCTATGTGTTTGCTTAATGTCAGATGCAAATTCTTACCCAGAAAGTAGCATTTGCCAGGAAGGAACTGTAATTGGCATCAGGTGACTGCGCAAAAATATCCGTGTGTGTGTGACTCAGTCCATATCTATGAGAAAGCTGCTACAGTGCGTTTTAAAATGTAAGATAGGTCGAATAATTAATCTGTAATTCAACTGTCTCGTGACTTGCCATTTTTCTCGCCTTGAGTTGAGATGCTTCTGTGCTGGGGTTAAAACAGCTGACTCGCATTACACTTACTCATTACCTCAAGCAATCACTTGGTTAATAAAAATAATATTTGATAGTACAGGTGATAAAAAAAAACCTGGAATAATCTTTAAATGATTGCATACATGGTAATTTAAACTCAAATGAATGTTTGTTTGTTCATGACGTGTGTGGGTATCTGATAAGTAGTTGTGTAATTTGATGCCATCAGGGCTGAAATATCTCACACACACTCCGAGTTAAATGTGTAGGCACCAGTTTCATGTTTTGATTTCTCAGTCGGAGGTATTTGAGCGTGCTCGGTGTTTTTCTTCACTTGTGTTCTTTGAGAACTTAGATTTTAGAATTCACAACTGTCAGTTCTGCTGTTGCCTGGTTACCAACTGTGCAATTGTGTCTGTTCACTGGAGTGTAGCGTGTGTGTGTGTGTGTGTGTGTGTGTGTGTGTGTGTGAGAGAGAGAGAGAGAGAGAAGGAATGTGTGTTAGGGTTTGACAGATTTTTGTCTGTGTTTTGTTTATCCGTAACGTAAGGTACAAAACATGATATCATGGTAATGTTTTGTTCCTAAATAGAAGGTTAGATGGATAAGAAAAATACTAAATGAGCTCATGTCACTTTTATTGAATAGCACAAACTGTCTCTTATTCTCACTTGACATTTTTTGATTACCGGTACATTAATTTGCACAGGAGAAGTTAATATCCTTACATATTCATACAAAATAAAAATAAAGACATTTTTAAGATTATACATTTCTCCTACGTTTTTCATTCTTTATCTTGTGGGTGAATCAATTTATGTGTGTTTTGATGTCAATAAATGTATGATAACATCATTATCTCTGCTCTGTTTGTGTAAGATGAGTAGTTTGTTTGTGAGTTGAATAGTTTGCTTGTGGTTTCAGGTGAAGGATCTGACACGGTTCTTGGATCCCAGCGGTCTGGGTGTGATCAGTTTTGAGGATTTCCACAGAGGCATCAGTGCTATCAGCAATGAAGGTACAGCCACACACACACACACACACACACACACACACACACACACACACACACACACACACACACACACACACACACACACACACACACACACTGCCCCTATCCCTAAACCTGCCCATCACAGGAAACATTCTGCAATTTTACATTTTTAATAAAACATTGTTTTTTTTATGTTTTTTAAGCTATTTTAATTATGAGGACTCATGAAATGGCCTCATAAACCACGTTTAAGTTGTAATACCAGTGTAATGCACATCATTATACAGATTTGTGTCCTCGTAAATCACATAAACAAGAGCACACACACACACACACTCAAGTCGTGTTTTAAATCACGTTGGGAGTATCCATTAACATCTGTTGTTCTTAATTACAGATGAATTATTTAATAGTCTAACCCAACCCCTAAAATACAACTTTTGTCATTTTCAGAACAGAATAAAAATATATTTTGATCCTTTATGCAGCATTTATTCATTTTGAGGACATCTCCAAAAGGAGTTTTATTTTTATTTTTATATTTGTCCAGGAAATTCATCATCAGTTCTGTCCTCAAGAGAATAGCAGAAGTCAGGAGCACAAAAAAAATCTTGTTTTCTTCATGACTGAGTGATAATCTGACACTATTTTATATGATTTTTCAGAAGAAAACATCTCCTTGCATACTGTGTAGAAAAACACAGTGCAAAATAATGAGTCAGAGCATCTGTGAATTACTCACAGTGAATCACGCCGCTCAATTGGGAATTTTGAATTTCTTTTCAAGAAAAGAGTCTCACTTCGAGGATCTTTTACTTGCTGATAAACAAAATCCGCACAGGAGCATTAACATGACTGATATATTAACAGTATTAAAGGAACACGCCACTGTTTTTTGAAATAGGGGTTATTCACCGGGCGTCGTTGTGAAGACGCAGGCCAAAACAAGTAATTTTATTTTATTTTATCACTTTTACTCACGACATGCTATCCGGCAACATAGGATTCCATTCATTATGCTAAGCTAAGCTAGCGGCGGCGCTGCCAGACTAAGACAGTGCATGCACTGAGACAAAAATGCGTTTGCCCAATTTTCTAAATGTAGGGGAGACGATGATTAATCCCTATTTCAAAAAAAAAAATGGTGGCGTGTTCCTTTAAGAGCTGGATTAAACATTCAAACGAAAGGCATAGTGAAATCATCCTCGCATATACAACATAACCTGGTCTTAAATGCAAACATCATGATCATCCTCAGATGTTTGCTGCTATAGTTTATATGCTGTACATTTTAATCTACTCTAAACCTTCAGAAAAGTTAGTCTGGGTTCGGTTAGACTATCTAGACAGTAGTACTATTTAAAGTTGACATAAAAGCATTTGTATCAAATATATAAACACGCTTATTTCCTAAAAACGTGGTCTATGTTGGCTTCTCACTAATTTGCGAGAGCATATACACTCCCCATCTGGCTTTAGATTGATCACGATGATGGTGGAATAGTTTGAAGCACTTTGCTTGGGGTTTCGACTGATATCACTTCAGTAATGAGGATGAGGTCAGGTTTCTAATGGCGCTCTGTGTTCCACGAGTCAGATTTCGCTCTTCACTAATGGATGAGTTACTGGAGCATCTACCTCTCTCTGCTTGTACTCAATAGCATTTACCAGGTCATGGAAAAAAATTTTTAAAGGTGGGAATTATATAACGTGCTTGCTAGAAATTATTTTTTCGATATTTCCTTGGCTGTCTCTTGCTTTTATGTGTGAAATAACCAGTTGCCTGTGGCAACCAACTAAATAAACAAGCATCAGTGGCGAAAAACACACCACTAGGAGGCTCTACAACTGAACTCAAATTAACTAATCTGGGGTACATTTCCCGAACAAAGACGTAACTCGCTGCTTAAACACTATAGTACAGTGCGTTGTTGGAGAAACTAATTAGCTAGTCATGACTGTTTCCTGAAAACATAGTAACTTTGTCGTATATCCATCAATTGAAACCACATTGGTTCAACAGTATAGTTAAATGACGTCACTCATGTGGCGGAGTAATAACGTCTACTGTCAACATTTTTTTTTTATTTCCTTTTCCTATAATCATCCCTTGTTTGGCTTATGCTGTGAGCAATGCCTGAACTTGGTATTTTGAGCACGTCTTGCGTTGTTTTTGCCTCTTCGCGATGACTCGCTTGCTTTAGTCCTCATTTGTAAGTCGCTTTGGATAAAAGCGTCTGCTAAATGACTAAATGTAAATCACAGGTGTTCCCTCGTACGTCACTCTGGGGTTACTAGAGCTTTTTAAAATCAGGCCTTTGATTCTCTTGACAAACTAAAAGAAGTAGAATGGAATTTGTATATATTTGGAATGAGAGATATAGGATAGATATTGCTTATTTTGGTCCAAATGTAATTTTAACAAGAAACTGTCTCACTATAGCTAGAGAGCTGTAGTTCCAACCACACAAGTTTGTGTCATGCTGTTTGCGAATGTTCATTGGGTCCATAGTTGGCTAACGATACTTTTGGGAAACGCATCCCTGGACCGCGTTGTTAGCTTTCTTCATAGCAAGAAACACACATTTGGGTAAAAGGGGATTTTTTTTCACTTTTGTATGTTATGTAAATGTAACAGTTTTACAGTAGAGGTCTTTTTTTAAGAACGAGGATCTGAATCCAGACCAAAAAAATATGCTTTCTTCTTTCCAACCTCTTCTCATTCATGAATAATCCAGCTATCTGAAAAAGACTCATTACACACATTACATAAATATATTTTCCTGGACTCCAGACAGCCCAGATGCTCCGTGTGTTCCACCCATGGTGACTGTTTACTAATGAAAAATATAGGCCCGGTTTCACAGACAGGGCTTGGATTATGCCAGGATTAGGACATTTAAGTAGCTTTTATAAACGTGCCTTAGCAAGGAACATGATGTGATGTGCATCTTGAGACAAAACAATGGCTCTGAGAGACATATTTTAAGATCCGTCAGTTAAAAAAAGCTTAATAAACATGCATTTTAGTCTGGGACTAGTTTCAGACTTGTCTGTGAAACCAGGGGATAATGTGTCATAAACCTCTGTATCTCCAAATCATGGTGATGTTTATGTTTTTTCTATATATCCATTTTAAACAAACATTTGTCCATCAGCCATAACTCGAAGTTTTAAATGGGAAATGCTTTTCTTTTTGTTTCCTAACCAGGTCCTGATCCAGACCTCTACAAGACTCATCTCAGCGCAGTGGAAGCCAACGGACCTCCAGAGGAATATGACGAGGTAATACACATTGGTTGTGGTTATTCTCCTTCCCTCTTGTCATGATTAATATAATAAATCAGAATTTTAGGACCCCATTATTGGAGAATGGTGGAATCCAGACCAGCACATTCCACAAATTCCCCAAAAGATTGAAAGACCACAGACGAGCTGCGGGGAGCACGAGAAGCAGAGCGTGCGTTGTTCCGCCACAGCGCCGCCTGCTGGTTTAGTTCAGCAGCTTTTAGTTTTTTCAAGAAGTAGCAAAACATTATTTTGCCTTTTTTTAGCCATATTGTAGCACAGCTTGAGCAAAACTTGCACTGTGTTTTCTCTCACACAAATAGTTTGGAAAGATTTGATAAAGTTAGCCGGTTTGTTTGGGTGGTTCATGATGAAACCGGTCTTTTAGGGAAATTTCTAGGTAAATGCTGTTGTTCATTACTATATTTACAACTCATTTATGAAAATTAGGGTGTATTCTAGGTTTTTAGCTCATTTTAGTATTTTCCTCAATTTTTATTTGTTGAGATTTATGAGGTTCATTCAAAAATGTGTTTTTGTGATAGAAATTGTGTGTTTTATTTTAAATACTGCTATTTAAGGTTTTATTAATTTTTTTATTTCAGTTTTACTTTGTTTTTATTTTGTTGGTAATCATGTTGTTTTAGTTTTTTGTGATGGTAAATTTTTTTTGATTTATTATATATTTATTCTCTGGGAACTTAAATATACCTATTTTTATATTTTAGGCTAGGTCGAGTAGTTTCACTATATTCAATTATGGTTATCAGTGTTTGGACCTGTCTATCATTATCTTTAATTATAATTAAGAGTTAGTCTATAGAGTTATAGTTTCATAGTAAATTTATAAATTGTGATTACAGAAACACAAACTCTTTTCAAAAATGCATATAACGACCTCATTATTTACAGTAATATTTAGCATATTTATTCTGTAAATATAGAAATGTGCTACTTCGAAGTCTTGTTTTTTTGCAATCTGATTTTCCTTTTTCTCATTCCGGTCTTCCCGTCACTTCTAATGAAACACACACACGCACACGAACACACACAAACACACCTACCTGTGTGTTTTCCTGTGGGTCATGAATGGCTGTGCTGTTTCCATGTTTGCTTTCAAAACACACTGGCCGAGGTGGTGTGTGTAGCACCTCATCCACAGGAACAAACACACTTACACACACATATGCTTGACAATATACAGGACAGGCTGGTGATAGATTTTTTTCATAACACACACACACCTTTCATTCACCAGAACATATGATTGTGTCAGCACATGCTGTCCTGAATAAGTGTTTATGTGTGTTGGGTGTGAAGTGTTAATGTTTTGCTACATGGGAAATTGGGAACAGATTGAAATGAATAACAGCAATAGTCCGTGTCATAAAACACAGTGAGCCTTCTAACTAGACATCATTTTTGGTCATCATAGATGCACGAAAATACTAAGTAAGCAGCTCACTAGGTTTTGAGTCAGCCACATAATACATGCACACATGCTGTTTAGACGTGTGTTGAGATGTTCTGTTGGCACATGAGGGTAATGTTAAATCAAAAGGGGCGTGGTTATGGGGCACAGGCTCCGCCCATTTCTGGTCCTGGTGCCCTTCAGACTTTGTTCTTCATTTTCTAAAGAAGCAGAGTAGGAGTAATATGTATCCCTGTTGACTCTCTATGTGGTGACTGAGGGAGACAGGAAGCATTTGTGAGTTTTGCGGTTAGTTAGTGAACCTGTTTTTCCCGTGTGGTGGTACTGGAGCAGGGAGAATGGTTCTGGGAATGGCCACTCCTGTTCTAGGAGCTCCTCTCAGACTCAAACAGGTACGTTTCTGAGATATGCAGGTTTATGTGGATTTCTTAGTTTGTTCTTTTGGTCAGAACCGATTGACCAACTGAAGGTTTGAGGTTCACTCTTGAACTTAATCATTTGTAATGTTCATCATAATATCTGGGATGTTAATCCAGCTGTGTATAGTATAAAAAAAGGGGGAAAGGAAAATATAAACTGAACAACATGGGGTTTGTATTCTGTTTTTATTTGTAACTTATTTATTATTGATTGATTTTTCAAGAAAGTTTTACATATAAAACTGAAGGAAAAAGGGAAACGGTCTGTTTTTTTTTGTAACATTGATTTTTCAAGAGAAAAATGTTTTACATATTATAAAAAAGGAAAAAATTATAATTAATAAACAGTAGAACAAGGGTTCATGTATACGTTCTTTTGAACAATAAGTTTCGCAGTTTTCCAGGTTGCTTTTTTTGTTTTGTTCCTAGATCTTTGTAATGTACCAAAGTTACCATTTACTGTCATTATTATGATTTGTACGGCTGTGTTATTATTCTATAATACTTGAAATGTTATAAATAGTCATGTTAGACAAGACGCATCTTCAAGGAACATACAAACCATTCCTGTTATTAATTTTTTGCTGAGTTTGCATGTCTTTTGAAGGTCTTTTAAAGTTTAAAACCTTTGTTTTAGTGCAGTGGATGATTGACAGGTGAGTAGGCGGTCCGTCACTGTTATCTGGAAAGCATCGGGATGGATTTGGCATTTACACAACAAATGCAATGCGGTCACATGTTTTCAACCACTTCTGAATGTGTCGGATCATATTGTTCCTTAAACATTCATCACAAACATTAATAACCTTCAAGCCCGTGTGTGTTTGCATGTTGGTGCTTCTGAATAGCATGAGCGGGTAGAGTGGACAAAAATGCAATGCAAAGTCTGCAATCTCAATATGAACTCAAACATTTCTCCCAAATCTATCCACATTCATTTTATTTTCGTGTTAATTATTGATTCAATCTGGTTTTTTTGGGGAGAAACCTCATAACCAAGAACACCATTGTGTCTACAACTTCATAGCAATAAAAGTTTTGTAATCGGTGTGTGTTTGTTTGCAGCAGGCGGAGGTCTCTGACAGCGCGTATCTCGGCTCGGAGAGCGCCTACAGCGAGTGTGAAACCTTCACGGACGAGGACACGACGGCGCTGGTCCATCCAGAACTCCATGAGGACGTGGAAACTGACAGCGGCATTGAAAACACACTCACAGATGGAGACGACCGCAACAGGTAACGCACCCATACACAGCTGTCAAATAACATGCACAAAGAGACTCAAAATTACCCATAAATGCAGTTGTTGTTGTTATTGTTTAGTAAAACTTAAAAGTTTCACAGCTTATGAAAACTTTTTCACAATATTCTAATTTAGAATTTGGGGTTTTCATAAGCTGTAAGCCATAATCATCAAAATTATAACAAATAAAGGCTTTAAATATCTCACTTTGCATGTAATGAGTCTATATAATATATTAGTTTCACCTTTTAAGTTGAATTACTGAAATAAATGAACTTTTGCAGAACTTTTTTTTTGAGTTTCACCAGAATATTATACACACACACCTGGGCAAACAAAGGGGCCAAGCCAAAAATGTCAAAATATTGAGTGTATTTTAGTCTATTTTAATGTTCTTAACCATTTTAATCACAAATCACTGGTCAGGAAATGAGCAAGAATTGCTTTTTACAGGAAGAGTCAGTGTTGTTCCTCTCAATGTTAATGGCTTCTATATAAACTATAATAGTATATAAATAGTACTATAATCACTCTGCATAAATTTCATAACTTCATGCATAATGGTGACTGTAATCCATGATGTTTTAGTAGCCTTGAATGTATCCGCAATAATCGTACAAAATAAAACAACTTCCTGATACAGTGTATCCTCTCAGGACACGATGTTCTCCACAAAAACACCGTCTCTTATGACGCAAGCATCACAAAAACTATTTTAATGCCGCCTAAGTGTTAAGCAAAGGTGACTGGTTATAACACGAAACAAGACTTACAACTAAATCATTTTTTCTTCTTAATTTTTGACGCTTTATTGCATTACATTTGTCCCAGTGAAATTGTGAAGCGCTCAGTGTTGTTGCGGCCCACATAAGTAAGGCCTGTTTATTTGTGTTTATGCAAGAATCTGCTGACTAGAGTTTCTTATTTCCCAAGAGCCGTTAACATCAGCTCAGCTGACCGAGGTGTTCCTGTTTCCCGTGTTATCGGTGTCAGTCAGTCTTTATTTTCCTGTTTCCCAGTTGGAGAAAGTGTGGAGTTTGCTCTTTCTGCCTTCCTGCTGCACAAAGTGTATCCATCTTTCACTCTCTAGGGTCCGTTTCTCTCTCTCTCGCTCTCTCACTTGCTTCTGTCATTGTAAAATATCCTGGCTCTCAGCCCTCGTGTGTTTCTCTTGATTTAGCATTCCTGTTGTGTCAGGGTCACGCCGTCTCGCCAGCGCTGACTCCGACGAAACTCACGTACTGAGTTATGAAAAAATCTAATTTTACTATAACTTGCCAATTTTTCTCTTGAACTTTGACATCTTGTCTCAGATGTCCAAACTTTGCATTTGGGATTTATTCAGATCCTAAGATTAGCCTTAGTTAACCACGTTTTGTTGCATTATTAATACATTATAAGTCCTAAGTGACGTGTTTCTGTGTTTAATGTGTTTGAGTGTCAGCCGGACGACGTAAGGTCTTGCATATGGAGATTAAACCGATTAAACAGATGCTTGTTCGTGTAGAGCATGCTAGCACACACACTGGGTCACCGTTACTGAGCTCTAAATCTGATTAGACGCACACACACACCGCCACACAGCCGTATGATTTAAGCATATGTAGTTTTGCTTGCACAAGAGATTTTGGCTGTTAATTCAGATCTACCGGGTCACAAACGTCTGGCAGATTGAACTCTTCAGTGGAAACTACATGTAAATCGAGTTTAATATCGATTGTGGGAGTTTAGTTTAACTCTGACACGCTGTGTGCCCAGTTGCTCAGAATCGGCAAAGAAAGGCCGAATCGCTTTAAGATGCGGTCGCCGTCTTCACGCGTGCTTTGTGTGACCAACCTTACAGTGAAGCGAGGGTAAGTCTCTGAGGGATTTATTGTAGGATATAAAGCTAATGTAGAAAAAAGTTTAATACGTTACAATTTTCTTGTTAATTTTACTTTTTTTTATTGTGTGTATATCCTTCATTTATCTTATTTCTTAAAAAAATGCAAAAGTTTGGGGTCAGAAAGATCTTTTTTTTATGTATTTGTTTAATCAAGAATACATTAAAACGTATTGTAAAATATGTTTACAATTTAAATAACTTTTCTATTTGAATATATATTGAAATATAATTAATATTATTATTGTGATCAAAGCTGAATTTTCAGCATCATTACTCCAGTCTTCAGTGTCACATGATCCTTCAGAAGTCATTCTAATATGATGATTTGCTGCTCAAGAAACATTTATTATTAATATCAATGTTGAAAATGTTGTTTTTTCAGGATTCTTTGATGAATACAAAGTTTAAAAGAAAAGTATTTATTCTAAATATAAATATTTTGTAACAATATAAATGCCTGTACTGTCTCTTGTAATCAATGTAATGCCTCCTTATTGAATAAAAGTATTCATTTCTTTTTGACAAAATCTTTTTGAGCCTAAACAGTGCGGTCACTGAGTTCACCAATCAAACACATGCACTGGGCTGTTATCAAGTGCTGTTTTTGTGTGAATTGTTTATGTTTTACGCTGTTCTTTCATTTAATCTAACTGGAATTCTTCAGACGTTTTTTAGGGTTGCCAAGAGATTAAAGTGAATTATCAGATTATCATCCTAAAGACAAACTGTTCAAATTCTGTCTTGCACACAAAAGCAGAATAGAAATAGAAAAGAGCAGACATTGAACAAGCAGTCAATCTTTTTAAATAATAAAGATATTAAAGACATTGTAAATGATGATGTGGTAAAGTTTTATGATTTCTCCTTAAGACTCAAGAAAGTAATACTCAAGTAGTACTTAAAATGTAAACAAAAAATTAATGTCATAGTGATAAGCACCAAAGCACACAAAAATTAGCAGCAAATCAGCATAAAAGCTGAAAATTCAGCTTTGGTCACAGAAATAAATTACATTTTAAAATATATTTAAATAAAAAACAGTTTTTTATAAATTGTAATAATGTTTTACTGTATTTCTGATCAAATAAATTCAGCCTTGTTGAGATGAGACTTCTTTCATTTAAACAATTAAAAATTCTTTACGACCCCAAACTTTCGAACAGTAGTTTATATCTAAATGTTTATTTTTATGTTAAATTTAATGTTTTATTCACAAAAAGAAGTGAATCTTCCATGTCCAGGCGGAATTAAACATTAAACATCCTTATTAAAAAGAAAACATTAGCCTGGTATTTTTCACAGTGTTTAATTAAATATGCACCGATAACACATTATTTTCCATGTGCTTCTGTGATAGGTTCACACTGGGCTCTGATTTGAATGGTCACACTGTGGTGGCTGTGATTGGAGGAGAGGAGGAGCACTTTGAGGATTTCGGTGAGAGTAACAACGCTTCAGACCTGCTGCTGGCCAATCAGGAAGAGGGAAGGGCGGGGCCAGATGGGGAGGGAGATGAAGAGCCCCTCCCACACTCAGAAAGCCCACTGCCCCGCCCACTAATGCTGCTGTCACCTAGGTAACCCATACAAACAAACAAACAAACAAACATACTAGATTATTTAAAGCATAAGTTTCACATACTTCTTAAGAATTGTATAGTTTATACACCATATATTTAAAAGACTGATGTATCCTGAGCTAAACTTAGCAAGTATAAACATAGGAGCGCTAATGTTTATCTGGGCTTTACTGAATGAGCACCTTGACTGCAGACACAAATAGAAATACACTCTATTTCTAGTTTCCACACAGAGAGAAAGAGAATGTGAGTCAGCCGAAAGTCGTGTGCATAATGAGACCTTGTAGAGCGACATTCTGACCACAGACGACAAAGAGTGTGTGTGATAGACAAAACAAAACGCCTATGGAGCTTTGTGTGTGTGTCTTGAGATGTTATGTAAATCGACATGATTTTGTGCTGACTGATTCATTATTTCCCAAGTGAACTATTATTATTATCGCCGGGTAAAGGTTGAGTTACATACTGGGGTTATTGTTTTACTGCAGTGCTGATGTTGTCAGGCGTGTGAGGTCAAGCACACACACTCGTACACTAGAGAAAAGAGCATGGAACCTGTTGAGATAAACACACACTCCGCTCCTGCTGCGTTACTCCTGCACTGTAGTACTCACCTCTCCTGCCCTTCACCGGCTCAACTGAACGTTCCCCGTTTTCTCCCTCCCTCTGCTCATCCTCGTTTTGAACACACACACACTCTCCTATCCACATTTCTCCATTCCTCATTGATCCTCTACTCATTTCTCCCATCATATTTTCTCTTCTCTCCGCATTTCTCCTCTCCTCGTTGATCCTCTACTTGTTTATCCTATCGTATCTTCTACGTTCTCCTCCTTTCTCCTCTCCTCTCCTCATTTCTCCCATCTTCTCCTCTCTTCTAATTTCTCCACATTGATCCTCTACTCATTTCTCCCTTCATATCTTCTCCACTCTCCTAATTTCTCTTCTCCTCTGATCATTTATCCTCATTTCTCTACTTGTGTGTTCTCCTCTCCTAATTTCCCCTCCCTATTTATAAATCAATATCAATATTTTTCCCTCTCTTCATTTCTTCTCTGCTCTTTTCTTTTCTACACATTTCTCCTGTTGTTTCATCTCCTCTTTTCTCCTATCCTCCTGTTTACTTCTCATCATTTCACCTTTCCTCATATCATCCTCTCACTTCATTCCTCCTCCACTCTCGTTATCTCTCATCTCCTCTCCTCACTTCCCTCTCCTCTGGTCTCCTCAGCCCCAGCTCTTTTCCTGCTAGTTTCCAGAGTTTCCTTCAGTCGGAGTCGCTGGAGTTTTTCTGCACTCACTGTCATAAGCAGATCAGTCGTCTGGAGGATCTGTCCACGCGACTGCAGTTACTAGAGATGAATAGGTAACGCGCTCACAGCGTGTGCATGCCTCCCTTGCGTGTGTTGACCACTACACACACACACACACACTCACTTTCTGCATGTGTGTGCTTCATTAATATGCAGACATCTGTACAGTGTCACATTACAGTGTTTGTACATTCTGTGAGTGAAGTGTGTGGTGAACATAGATGCTTTGCTGTGGTGTGTGTTGTTTAAAATGCATGCACAATACTCTGTTTGTGAGGTAAATATTAACAGTATACTATACAGTAGTCTACATAATACAAATGAAAGTAAAGGAGCGTTGATATATGTATTGTAAGAACTCACAGGTAAGCACATTTCTTAGAGACTTTTTGACGTGTCTGATTAAATATTCAATGTTTTCTTGCATGGGTCTGTTTTTCCAAAACCAAATCCTAAATTAGGAAACATAACTTCTCCAACTTTAATGAGAGTCCAGTTTATGTTAACATATTAATATATGGTGTTTTGTTCATGGAAAATCCTGGATTGTGTATGTAGGTCTGTTCAGAGCAGTTTCTCTGGCTTCAGACTTGCGCAACAGGAACAGAATCTCCTTTCACGCATCCATGTTACACACCTCCATAAAAACAGTGTGTTTATTTCCGTGTGCTGTGAGGTCATGACCATTGAAAGAAGAGCATTGATTCAGCCTTCAACCTCCAGAAAGAGCTGACGGCCCAAACTTCAGCACTTCACCGGGTGTTTTTGACCTGTGGTTCACAGGTCATGAATGGAAAGAGAGTTTTTTTCCCCCTCTTTCCCGCTCTCTTCCTGACTCATTTCCTGTTTGTTCTCTCTTTCATAGTTCCAGCAAAAGGATGTCCAGTAAGAAAGCAGCAAGGTGAGATCCTCCCTCTAAATGCACCAGACATCAGTTTTAAGGACAAAATGAAATTGAAAACTTTGCCAAAATGATGAGTCATTTTGGATGCTGGTTTGCTGGTTTTCCCAGAATCCAACTAGATTAACCAACAAAACATTATTGGTCAATCAGCATCATGCTAGTCGACTATGTCTTAGTTTGCTGGTCCACCAACTAGAAGAAAACAGCAAAAACCAGGCTGGACCAGCATGCACATTTAGCAGGGCACATGTTAAAAATGTTGCACATGTTTAAACAGTTTTTGTGTTTTTCAGACATTTGCAGCAGTCCAACAATCTGGATGTCATGGGAGATCTGACTCCAGACATTTTGGACCTTGCGGATCGTGACATCACAGACAAGGTTTGGAAACTAATATGAATATTTTGCATCAAACTTGTGTTACATTTCTGACCCTGGTTCAAATGGTACATTTGATGTGGACTTCGGGTTTAGTTTGCGCTGTACATTAGTTTTGTCATCAAATGCCAACCTCACGTAGCAAAAGTAAACAAAAATGTTGAAAGTGCTCTTCTCTCACAGTGTCTGAAACGGTTTGATAACGGATTCAGTCTCTATAAACCCCTCCTTTCCGAGAACTTACTCTGCTCTGATTGGTCAGATGGCCCAACTATTGTGATTCGTCTACAGCCACTGAAAACCATGGGCGGGCGTTATGCATATTTGTTACAAACCTACGTAGATTCATGTAGGAAGTAAGACACGATAAACTTAGTCTGTTCAGATCCGGTTCTTCCTTTTGAAAGACAATAACTCATTTATCTGCACCTTTTACAATCACAAGCGGCTATATTACACACTACATGGAAGGTAATATCCGAAAAAGCATAATAGAAGCACTTTAATAATTGCCATGAAGAAATATGCAAAGTTAACATGATTCCATAGATGGAATATGAAGTGATTTGCGTGAGGAACAAACACTGTGTGTCCCGCAGGTGTTGCTGTTGGAGAAGCGTGTGTGTGAGCTGGAGAAGGACTCGTCGGAGAGCGAAGAGCAGCATGCGCGCTTGCGGCAGGAGAATCTCACGCTCGTCCACCGCGCGAACGCTCTGGAGGAACAGCTGAAGGAGCAGGAGCTGCGCGCAGACGAGGATTTACTCTCATACACCCGTAAACACAGAGACGCACTGAACAAACTCCAGCGAGAGAGAGACCTGGAGATCGAGAACCTCCAGACCAGGTGAGCGCGGACAGAATGAATCATCTATGATTAATGCAGAGTGGAATTTTTTTTATTTTTTTTATGAACTCCTCTTGAGTCAAGTCACCTTCATTTAATAGCGCTTTTAACATTATAGATGGTTTCAAAGCAGCTTTACAGTGATAATAGGAAATTAAAGTAACAGAGATTGTTTTGGCTTTACAGCAGCTCTAGAATAAAGTTATTATTCAGCTAAAGTTCGTTTTTGATTGATTAATTTCCATTGCAAAGATCGTTAGTTTCATTAGCTTACACGACACTGTTTTAACTGAAAACAGAAAACTTTTAATGTGCTCTGGCTGGTCATTTGCACGACAACAGTGTTTGGTGGCTGAGGAACTCATTAGCTCAGGTAACTTTTATTCAGTTTCTCATAACAGCAGAGAAATATGAAGCCATTCTGAAGGCAGTTAATGATGTCTGTGTTATTACGTGTGGGTAAGATCTGTCTGCCATCTAGTGGAGGACGGCAGACATTTCATTTGATTGCTCTGAGATTACTTGGCTCAGCGTTTAATACAATCCGGCTGTGTTAACAGAGACTTTTGTTTTCTCACTCCCATTATTGTTTTCACTATGCACTCTGCCCAAAAAGAAAATATCACGGTGCATTTTTGTCTTTGTGCCTGTGTGTGTTCAGGTTGCATCAGTTGGATGAGGAGAACAGTGAGCTGAGGTCATGTGTTCCCTGTCTGAGAGCCAACATCGAGAGACTGGAGGAGGTACCCGACACACACACACACACACAGTCTTTAGATCACATTCAGAGATGACCTTTTTATCACTTCTGCCAAAGACGAGTGAATTAAGAATAGTTATTGGCCATGAAACCAGTAAAAATTGATTATTTTTTAATCAAATTGATGCCGACCCTGCAAGGAAAATATATATTTTTTACATTTTTCAGGAAAAGAGGAAACTTCAGGATGAGGTGGAAGACGTCACGGATCGATTGAATGAAGAAGCAGAATCTCGCAGGAAAATGTCAGACAAAATGAGCCATGAACGTCATACGAACCAGAAAGAGAAAGAGTGCACTCAGGGGGTGAGAGGTCTTCTGTTTGTCTTCATAGGTGGAGTCGTGTGTGTGTGTGTGTGTTCATCTCTGTTAATGGCTTCTCTGCGTGTGTAGTTGATAGAGGACTTGAGAAAGCAGCTGGAACACCTGCAGCTGTTTAAGTTGGAGACTGAAGCGAGAAGAGGCAGATCAGCCAGCTCCGGCCTACAGGAATACAACACTCACATGAAAGAGAACGAACTGGAGCAGGAGATACGCAGACTCAAACAGGTAAAAACACACTCAAAACACACTCAAACAGGTAAAAACACACTCAAAACACACTCAAACAAGTCAAAACACACTGAAACAGGTAAAAACACTCAAAACACACTCAAACAAGTCAAAACACTGAAACAGGTAAAAACACACTCAAACTGGTAAAAACACTCAAACTGGTAAAAACGCACTCAAACTGGTAAAAACACTCAAACAGGTAAAAATACACTCAAACAGGTAAAAACACACTCAAACAAGTCAAAACACACTCAAACAGGTAAAAACACACTCAAACAAGTCAAAACACACTCAAACTGGTAAAAACGCACTCAAACTGGTAAAAACACTCAAACAGGTAAAAATACACTCAAAGTCGTCAAAACACACTCAAACAGGTAAAAACACACTCAAACAGGTAAAAACACACTCAAACTGGTAAAAACACTCAAACTGGTAAAATCACACTCAAAGTCGTCAAAACACACTCAAACAGGTAAAAACACACTCAAACAAGTCAAAACACACTCAAAACACTCAAACAGGTAAAAACACTATCAAACTGGTAAATAAAGGACTTAGGTAATGAAAAACCGATTCACATGGGTAAAGGCACACTCAAACGGGTAAAAACTCTCAAACTGGTAAATTCAGACTTAAACAGGTAATGAGAAACAGATTAAAACCGGTAAAAACACATTAAAACAGGTTTAAACGCTTTTAAAAAACAGTAAATACAGACTCAAACAGGTTATGAAAAAAGATTAAAACGGGTAAAACAGACTCAAACTGACTATAACAGGCTTAAACCAGTAAAAAAAAAAAACTTAAACCGGTCAAGACTCAAACAGATGAACATGTTCAAAAAGATAAAGACAGACTCAAACAGATTCAAATTGGTAAAAAAAAGAAAAACAACAACAAAAGAACCAGGTAGATACTAACAGGTGAAAACTGACTTAAATACAGGCTCAAACTGGTCACCACAACACAGACTTAAAAAACAGGTAGGTAAAAACAGACTGAAATACAGGTAAAAACAAACTCAAACGGGTCAACAGACTAAAACAAACAGATTAAAGGGTTAGTTCACCCAAAAATGAAAATAATGTCATTAATGACTCACCCTCATGTCGTTCTAAGCCCGTAAGACCTCCGTTCATCTTCGGAACACAGTTTAAGATATTTTAGATTTAGTCCGAGAGATTTCTGTCCCTCCATTGAAGCTGTATATACAGTATACTGTCCATGTCCATAAAGCTAATAAAAACATCATCAAAGTAGTCCATGTGACATCAGCGGGTGAGTTAGAAGTTTTTGAAGCATCGAAAATACTTTTTGGTCCAAAAATAACACAAAATAAGACTTTATTCAGCATTGTATTCTCTCCCGGGTCTGTTGTCAATCTGCGTTCAGGACTCCGCAGTGACGCTGCTGACCGAGTGGTGCGCCCGAGCTTCGTTTACAGTCTGAGGAAGACGCACGCTATATTCAAGCTATTCTACATTGTTTGCATGGATATCATTTTTTTAATGGTGCGTAAATGTGCATGTCGCGGATGAGACACTTTTACAGCGTGCGTTTCCCTCAGTCTATAAATGAAGCTCGGGCGCACCAGATAACACGTCATCAGCGTCTTACGCCATCAGCGTAACTGTGAAGGATTAACAACAGACCCGGGAGAGAATACAATGCTGAATAAAGTCTTATTTTGTGTTATTTTTGGACCAAAAAGTATTTTCGATGCTTCAAAAACTTCTAACTAACCCACTGATGTCACATGGACTACTTTGATGATGTTTATATTACCTTTATGGACATGGACAGTATACTGTATATACAGTTTCAATAGAGGGACAGAAAGCTGTCGGACTAAATCTAAAATATCTTAAACTGTGTTCCGAAGATGAACGGAGGTCTTACGGGCTTAGAACGACATGAGGGTGAGTCATTAATGACATTATTTTCATTTTTGGGTGAACTAACCCTTTAACACTTGACTCAGACTGAAAACACAGACCCAAAAGAATCAAACAAGTAAAGACAGACTCAAACAGATAACCTTAAACACACACTCACATTAGTCAACAGACTAGATCCAAGACTGGTAAACAGACTCAAACTGGTAGACAAACTCAAAAGACTCAAACAGGCAGACGGACTAAAATTAGTCAACACAGTCTAAAAAAAGGAAAAGACTGAACCAAGACTGGTCTCAAACATGGTGTGTGTGTGTGTGTGTGTGTGCAGGATAACCGCAGTCTGAAGGAGCAGAACGATGAGCTGAACGGACAGATCATTAATCTGAGCATCCAGGGAGCAAAGAGCCTTTTTACCGAGTCTCTCTCCGAGTCGCTCGCCGCCGAGATCAACAACGTCTCCCGCGCTGAGGTCAGTATCACACACACCATCATGCTTATCTCTGCTTTAAACGTGAACGCTGTGTGATGTTTAATGTGTGTGTGTGCAGCTGATGGAGGCCATCCACAAACAGGAGGAGATCAACTTCCGTCTGCAGGACTACATCGACCGCATCATCGTCGCCATCATGGAGTCCAATCCTTCCATCCTGGAGGTCAAATAATCGCCATGACGACGACCTTTCCTGATTTATGAACTGACACAGGCGTATTGAATGAGTCTGGAGAGGATGTGGAGAATACAATCACTATGTTGATCAAATGATTTAATAATCCATAGCACTGTGTGTGTGGATGTGTGTGTGTGAGTGTGAGATTGGCCCTGTCTTCTGGTTCCTGTGACTTCCCAGAGTTTTGGGATTGAGGCGCCCGTTCCCTCTCTCTGTATATGTATGTTTATGATTCATAAATTGAATTTCAGTGTAAGAAACCAGTTTAAGTTACCAGTGTAATTCTGGGTAAAGCAGTCACACCGTTAGCCTATGTGAGGGACATTTGCTGACCTGAGGGTTGAGCGTGTGCGAACAATTTAACTCGTGAACGAGTTTTTGCTGAATGTTAGTTAACTAATGTTGTTTTTCCTTCAAATTCTTATTTATTACGATGATGATGCGGAACGCAAAGGATCAAGCGAGACCGATCCCCACCATGGGAGTTTGCAGTGTTGTATTGTGGGTAACGTAATTGGTCCTGCGCGATTTCTCGCTGAGGATATTCGTCTGCCTCCTCCTTTCCTGGATTATTTCCAAAAAACTTTGATTTTCTGTGGAAAAGACTCTTTCAAAACACACTGGAAATGTTCATTGCACTCTGATTTATTTTATTTTTTAAGGGAAGTATTGTTTGCTATTTAAATATAAACATTGTGACGCTGTTTTATCAGTGTTGGCGGGAAAAAAGAAGCACTGAAGGGAAATCGAGCCGTTGACGGACACGAAAACCTTTAACGCGGGAAAAACTTTTGCTTCATTTCTGCATCTTAAAACACACTCTCTCTATCTCTCTGATGATTTTGGATGTAAATATCAATCTAGAACGTTTGTATCTTTCGTTCTTGGAATCCTATTTTTATGGCAAGCAGGAAATGAGATTCCATTTCATTTTGTCTTCCACTTGATTGATTATTTTCGTCTGTTCCGGCCCTCCTTTTCGGATGGACTTTCCTCTCTGGGACGATCATGTTTGATTTCCACTTCGAACCTTTTTGGAGACTTAATCCTCCTCTTTTCCTCTTTTTGGATTGTGGAAAAGCACGCTGCAGTTTATATTCTTTTTTTTTTTTTTTTTTTTCTGTTCTCCTCTATCCGACGACTGACATATTTCAGTTTTGTTGCTAAAACTATCCGATCAGTTCTTCAAACACGACGATGCTGGAGAACATTTGAGGACGATTCTGCCTCTTCTGCTGTTTTCGAGCTACTGTAACTGGACATTAAAGCGCGCCGCGGGAACCTTGCTTCTGTGAACTTTGGGTGCGCGCGCACGCGTCGTGTGCTTTTTGCTGTTTCGGCAGAGACGATAAACTGCTCTTGATCTGTCTGATGTTAAAACAGCTGTTGTATATGATTTAAGATATGTCCAAAGACAAAATTTCACTGCTTAGGAGTTCTGCTTGCCACTTAGACTTTAAAAGACTAATAATAATTATAAATAGTTGTTAATACAAAAGAAAAATATGACTGAAGGACTCCTTGTAATGAAGGATACAATTGTAAAAATGTTTACTCTAATTGTCGAGGTTACTGTATAAATGAGAGATATCAGTATTGTCTTCTGTTGAATGTTTTGCTTTCTTTTGAAGATGCCCCTCTAAGATGTATCTTTTACTGTACGGGGTCTTTCAAATTATTGTATATGAAGGTTAAAAGAAAAGTGAGAAAATTAGTCACCAATAAATTAAGTGCAAATAATTTCTTTGTGGATGTTTTGGTCATTTTTAAATGCTTTATTTGTTTGAGCCTATACATGCACATTAAAATAGAATAGAATAGAATAGACTGGATATACAATTTAAACATAAAGCATAGATTAGAACATTTTTTTTAAATACATATAAATAGAAGATTTTTATATTCATAACCACATTTAAATTAAAATTTAACACACACACACACACACACACACACATCATACATGCATACAGCTGTGGTCAAAAGTTTACATACACCTTGCAGAATCCATAAAATGTTAATTATTTTAACAATGTAAGAGGGATCATAAAAACATAGGCTATATACGTGTTATTTTTTATTTAGTACTGTCCTGAATAAGATATTTTACTTAAAAGGTGTTTACATGTAGACCACAAGACCATTATTATTTTAAACCATCTTATTCAGGACAATACTAAATAAAAAATAACATGCAGTTTTTATGATTCCTCTAATTTTGTAGAAATGGAAAGGGGATTATTTTGAAGTGCTATTCAGTTTTTGGGAGATCAAATATGTTTTTATAAGGATTGATGAACTTATTGTTAATAAACTTTGCACATGCAATAGCTACAGTTAAAATGTTATTCATATAGCACATTTAAAACAACAGCCGTTGAACGAAGTGCTTTCCAGCAAATAAGTTAAACAATATAATATAACATAAACTATTTTTTATTTATTAACAATGAATTGGCATGCAACATTTATTTCAAAAAGATTTATAGTCCATTTCATGATGTGGTTTTAAGAAGAAGGTTAACATGCCCTGTTGCACCATCTAGTGAACTATTATGGAATAAATGGTTTCCGATAGGAACCTTTGTTCTGGCGATCTGCGTCTACACGGACACGATTTAGAGCGCAATCACATGGGTTTATAAACACGACTGATGATGCTGCGAGTTATTTCATATTTTGCTATATATGAATGACTTTAAACCTTCAACAAACTGAAGGCAGGAGGCGCTGTAACTATATCATTTATATTACATTTTGCTGTTCATAAAGGGGGAATTTTGTTATTCTATATGAGGTTTGTAGTTCTGCAGCTCTGATTCTTAAGTTAATGTAAATCAATGGTTTCATCTTATTTATTAATTTAAATGATTATTTGACCTTGAGGTTAGAATGATCAGAATATAAGTCCACCTGCCAAATACACACATTTTGTATATTATGTTGTCAAAGTGATGCTGCATTAAACCGAACCCTCGATTCCGTGACGTCATGGGGTCCGAGGTGCGAATGCAGGTGTGCTCGTGTTTGAGGACTCTCTCCAGCTCACGAGACTCCGGGGAGATCGTGCACGCGCTGCGCACACTCACGCGCTACCTGGAGGACGACGAGTTCACGCGCCTACACTACACTCGCGCGCTTCAGGTGCTGGTGAGCGCGCAGAGCTCGCACTGGTTCAACAGATCACGTGGTGATGATGATGAGGAGGAGATCAAGAAGCTCTGGGATGAGATCTTCCTCAGGGGTCCACCGGACCAAACACTCCTGCTTCTGCTGGACACCATCAGCTCCACAGGGTGTGTGTGAGATCTATCTATCTATCTATCTATCTATCTATCTATCTATCTATCTATCTATCTATCTATCTATCTATCTATCTATCTATCTATCTATCTATCTATCTAGCTAAGATATCCATTATTAATAAATTTGCCTTTGATGGACAGGTTTAAATGATATACTCATTATGCGTTCTGTCTCGTACACAGCGCGTGTGCGGGTCTGGAGCGATGTGTGTCTGTACTGGAGAAGTTCCTCTCTACTGGTCGTCTCCAGGTGTTGCTGTGGTCCAGATGTGAGGGAGGTGGTTCCTATGCAGACACTCCTCAGCTGAGAGAGATCATCATTGGCCACCTTGCAGCTTTACCCTCCATCACCTCCAACCATCTGCACACAAACACACCTGACGCCTTCCTGCCACAGCAGTACTACTCGCTGCTGGCCGCCAGCATACTGGACACACTGGAGAAGACATGCCACGCTCTCAGAGGTATTACATGTTCAGGGCTGAGATACTTCGAAATAAAAGAAGGAACACATATTTTAATGCGTCTTTGCGACCACTGCATATTTTAATGCATCATTGCAACCACTGCACATTTTAATGCATCATTGCGACCACTGCATATTTTAATGCATCATTGCAACCACTGCATATTTTAATGCATCATTGCAACCACTGCACATTTTAATGCATCATTGCGACCGTCATTGCAACCACTGCATATTTTAATGCATCATTGCGACCACTGCATATTTTAATGCGTCATTGCGACCACTGCATATTTTAATGCATCATTGCAACCACTACATATTTTAATGCATCATTGCGACCGTCATTGCGACCACTGCATATTTTAATGCATCATTGCGACCACTACATATTTTAATGCGTCATTGCGACCGTCATTGCGACCACTGCGTATTTTAATGCATCATTGCGACCACTACATATTTTAATGCGTCATTGCGACCGTCATTGTGACCACTGCATATTTTAATGCGTCATTGCGACCACTGCATATTTTAATGCATCATTGCGACCACTACATATTTTAATGCGTCATTGCGACCGTCATTGCGACCACTGCATATTTTAATGCGTCATTGCGACCGTCATTGCGACCACTGCATATTTTAATGCGTCATTGCGACCACTGCATATTTTAATGCATCATTGCGACCACTACATATTTTAATGCGTCATTGCGACCGTCATTGCGACCACTGCATATTTTAATGCGTCATTGCGACCGTCATTGCGACCACTGCATATTTTAATGCGTCATTGCGACCGTCATTGCGACCACTCCATATTTTAATGCGTCATTGCGACCACTGCATATTTTAATGCGTCATTGCGACCACTGCATATTTTAATGCGTCATTGCGACCACTGCATATTTTAATGCGTCATTGCGACCACTGCATATTTTAATGCGTCATTGCGACCACTGCATATTTTAATGCGTCATTGCGACCACTACATATTTTAATGCATCATTGCGACCGTCATTGCGACCACTGCATATTTTAATGCGTCATTGCGACCACTGCATATTTTAATGCATCATTGCGACCACTACATATTTTAATGCGTCATTGCGACCGTCATTGCGACCACTGCATATTTTAATGCGTCATTGCGACCGTTGCATATTTTAATGCGTCATTGCGACCACTCCATATTTTAATGCGTCATTGCGACCACTGCATATTTTAATGCGTCATTGCGACCACTGCATATTTTAATGCGTCATTGTGACCACTGCATATTTTAATGCATCATTGCGATCACTCCATATTTTAATGCGTCATTGCGACCACTGCATATTTTAATGCGTCATTGCGACCGTCATTGCGACCACTGCATATTTTAATGCGTCATTGCGACCGTCATTGCGACCACTGCATATTTTAATGCGTCATTGCGACCACTGCATATTTTAATGCGTCATTGCGACCACTGCATATTTTAATGCGTCATTGCGACCACTGCATATTTTAATGCGTCATTGCGACCACTGCATATTTTAATGCATCATTGCGACCACTACATATTTTAATGCATCATTGCGACCGTCATTGTGACCACTGCATATTTTAATGCATCATTGCGACCACTCCATATTTTAATGCGTCATTGCGACCACTACATATTTTAATGCATCATTGCGACCGTCATTGCGACCACTGCATATTTTAATGCATCATTGCGACCGTCATTGCGACCACTGCATATTTTAATGCGTCATTGCGACCACTGCATATTTTAATGCGTCATTGCGACCACTACATATTTTAATACGTCATTGTGACCACTGCATATTTTAATGCGTCATTGTGACTACTGCATATTTTAACGCATCATTGCGACCACTGCATATTTGTTGTCCATCCGTCTTATTTTGCCTCATTCATGTGTATCTCTCTGGTATAGCGGGACGGGACTGCTCTCTCGGGTTTGTTGCTCAGGTGTTGGGAAAAGTGTGTATTCAAGGATACAGCTGTAAGTTTCTTTTTTTAACTTTTGTAGGTTAGCTGCACTGATCGTAGTGAAACTAATTTATTTATTTTCATATTTCCACTGAATTATATGTCAACCTGCATTAGTTTCTGTGTGCATGTTTTTGTAGCTCAGATATTTGAAATACTGGCCCCCCGGCTCTCGTCTCTGACCCGCGTGGACCCGCTGTGGCAGCGTGTGACGCAGAGACTCCTGGAGAACGTTCCGGAGAGGTGCACGGAGTGTGTCATCACAGGACTCATCCGCTGCCTCAGCGGGTAAGAGAGTGTGCTTGATTCCAGAGAGCAGAATCAATTGTGGTTTGTTAGTCGACTCGACTCTAACTCAAGTGTGTGTTTCAGGGCAACTGCTGCGTCCAGGCTGATGGGAAACCTGGTGCTGACCAATAAGAAAGCTCAGTTTGTTCTCACTCATAAACTGTTATTGCAGCAGTACCAGCACCCAGTGAGTGGAACAGAAAAGATTAAACCGTCACTAACCGCAGAACATATTATTAATAAATAAACAAATGCTTCTTTCTAATCTTACAACCTTTACTAAAAAGTAATACCTTAGATTTTGGGCTCCATCATAATAGTAATATGATCCTATGTAAATACTATGGTATATGATTATGGTATTCAGTACCTTCATATTTACATCAAAGTACCATGGTATTCAGATATGCATGACATGGACATTGCACAGAATTGACATTTCTTATTTTCCCTGTCTCTCTCGTTCTCCCCGTACCCTTGATCTCAGACTCGGTTGGTAAAGTCTGTTCTTGGTTATTTGGCTCTGGATCCCGAGCGCCGGATGCTGCTTAAACAGGTGTGTGATCTAACGTGTTAGTTGTGCTAATAAATCATTTTTGTATGAAATGCAAAAGAATTTGCTTAATGAGGAGTTATAATTGGTGTGTGTGTGTGTGTGTGTAGGTCCTTCGGAGTGTGTGTCAGGTGTGGTGTAACAGCAGTGCCGTGAAACACACATCTGTGGAACAGCAGCTGTACGTCAGTAAAGCTTTACTGCTGTGTGTGGCTTTACTCACCGATTCTGAAATACAAGAACTACGACAAGGTAATGCACAAGTGTTTGTAGATCTCAAATAAAGTTGTATCCAAATTATTTACAAAGATATTTTTCCACTTACCAGACTTTGAACTGCTCCGTTCTAGTGAATTATGAGGTTTTCTGTTCAACAGAGATGCTGCAGTGCATGCTGGGAGGTGTCCAGTGTCGTCTGGATAGCAATATTGTGCGCATTCGTCGGATGGGTATGGCTGTGGGCGAGTGTCTTAGCCATAAATTAGACACACCTGGATCACAATTAAAATTTCAGGTGAGACTTTTAAACATTGTTTTTTTAACAATTGCTGTGTTTGAAATCGTTGTTGCGGTGCATTATGGGATTAAATGAGTGCACTCGATAACATCCACTGTGGTTTCGGACACCACTACAAATGATTGTCCTCTCGAATAGTGTCCTGTTTAAGGGTGTAGGGGCGATTTCAGACACAGCCAATGAAAACCTCTTCTGATGATGAATTACTGATCCTTACCAAACCTGAAAGCATCTTGCATAAACTTTAGATGTGCCCATCATTACAACTGTGAACTTGAGATATATTAATGTTTCATTCCCTGTATGGTTCATAGAGGGAATGAAAGGTTTGAGTGTTTTAATGCTAATTAAGCTGTTGTTCTGTGTCAGTATGAGCCGGATGAGGAGATCCGAGAGCTGAAGGCATTGATGGAGTCTCCATCTGTTGCGGACGACGACGATGACGAGGAACATCAGCCTGATGCCTCCAGCAGGTACAGTAGAAGCACACACCTCCTCACGCCAGGATTTTCTGGTTGAATCTGAAATGTGCTGCAGCTTATACTCCCCTTACTCCTAATCTTATTTAAAGGGGTGGTAAAATGCCATTTTCACAAAATGTAAAACAAATTTGATGTCCCCAGAGTGTGTGTGAAGTTTTAACACAAAATACCCCACAGATATTTTTATATAGCATAGTAAAGTTGTCACTTTTTGAGGGTTTGCAAAAACGCACCGTTTTGTGCCTGTCCCTTTAAATGCAAATGAGCTTCTGCAGAGGGCGGGGTTTCAAGAGCTTGTGTGTGTGTGTGTGTGTGTGTGTGTGTGTGTGTGTGTGTGTGTGTGTGTGTGTGTGTGTGTGTGTGTGTGTAAAATGACAGAAACTGTTCTGTCTTTAATGTTAAAACGGAGTCAGACAAAGATGGAGAGACTCAAGAAGAAGATACATGTAGAAGCAACAGGACGTCTCTGAATGGTTAGTTGATGAATTTATGTTGCTGATGTGGAGTTAAATATCTTCAATTAGCATATTCTGTCATGATAATCTATAAATCGCTCGTATAACTGTTGTGAGACGAACACAGAGTGACTTTCTATTGCATGTGAAAAGATGGATGCTAAAGTTTGAGCCGACTCACAAATGTGCTCGACTACAACAACTCTTCCTCTTCTCAACATAGACTGTGTGTTCCGGGGGCGGGGCTTATGTAAATTTTAGGGTTGGTGATGTCACTAACCCGGGAGGAATGTCGTGTAGTCTCTACCAGCCGTTTGTTGTAGTCCTTTTCTTTAAAAGCAAATATCTTCCTTTGCTGTGAACTTTGAGCGTTGTAACTGCAGATGTTGTTTATGTTCAAACAGCAACATTACACACTAACTACAGTTAGAAAAGTCAAATCATAATCAACCACCCCTTTAAAAGTAATATTCACAACAGAACAATATAAGTATAAAACATAGCACATAGTTAAAAACAAGCATAAATTAAAGTGGGATAAATTTTAATAATAAAATGTGACTTTTATACTGATGTGACTTCTCTGTCTCTCTCTCTCTGAATTTTCTGGAAAATATGTTATATCTGACATCTGTATGACTTGTCATTTGTTCCAGTCTTCAACCAGAGCCCAAAGTTCAGGGGTCAGCAGGTCGGTCAGTGACATCAGAGCCGGGTCGCGGGAGTGATTCTGAACTGGACAGGTGAATCTTCACTACCCTAAAAAACACAAGACAACTGTACCTTTCTCGCTAATAACACTTATCTTGAAACTTTTTCCAGTGATGATGATCTGACTCCATATGACATGTCAGCTGACCAGGAGAAGAAGGAATCGTCTCCGCCCCGTTACGTCAGGGACTGTCTGGAAGGTGATCTAAAATCAAAATTATTTCAGAAGTATTTATGTACTTTTATAGGTTTTTTTTTTATTAGTTTTTTGAATTAGATTTTATTTTTATACTTTCAGTTTTCAATTTACTTTTAGTTTAATTTTAAGTAGGCTAATATTAGTGATATAAAAACAAAAACTAACAAAATTGACAAAAGCACAAAACAAAATTGTTTTGTGCTTTTATCAATTTCATTAGTTTTTTTAAATATTACTATTAGATTTATTTAATTATTATTATTACCGTACTACTATTTTTCATCTAATAAATACATATACACACACACACACACACAATTAACAATAATAACCCTGCAATCAAAGAACTGTTTAGTTGTAATTCACGTTTTGTCTGAGAATATTTTCTGCGGTTATTGTATCGGCCGTATGTTTTATTTGCAGCGTTAATGTCGTCTGATGATGCTGACAGGGTTGAACTCAGTCTGCAAGTGTCGGACTCTCTTCTTAGGAAGAACGTGAAGGCCACACAAGAGGTCAGAGGTCATCACAGCAGACTTTTAATGCCTAAGACTCTTGTGTAACTCATTACTCATTGGTGTGTCTGTGGTATAGGTCAGTGTGCAGTTCAGTAAAGTGCTGCTCCACCTGGAGGACAGGTTCAACACGCCACGCTTCCACTCGCTACGGCAGAACGCCATGGTGGCCCTCACTGTTACCGACATTAAACCAGTAAGACATCAGACAGATGAGCTCATCAGCTCAGCTCTATAGATGCATGTGCAAGTGACCCTTTTTCCTCTCTGTAGGTTGTAGATTACTGGACGACAGAGTTCTACTCTCTCAACTACAACTTGAGACAGAGACTGGACATTCTGGAGGTCAGACTAATGTCAAAATAAAAGCACTGACATTCTTTCATCCTAAAATGCCATATTTATCCATAATTCACATGTTTGCAATGATAGTTAAATGTTAGATTAGGTTATACATTAAGGGGTATTTGATGCTTATATCTACAGTGCAGCACAATCGTTTCCAACATTGATAATAATCACAAATGTTTCTTGAGCATCAAATCATCATATTAGAATTCATTCATTCATTATTTATTTATTTCAAGCAAATAATGTGACAACAGAAAAGATACACAATAATAATAATAACAATAACTATAATAATAATAACCTATAATAATAATAACTTATGATTTCTGAAGGATCATGTGACACTGAAGACTGGAGTAATGATGCTAAAAATTCACAGGAATAAATTACCTTTTACAATATATTACAATTATTTTAATTGTAATAATATTTAACAATATTACTGTTTTTATTGTGATGGAACAAGATTGTCGACTCTTCAGGAAATACCTTTGCAACCTTTGTGTTCGCATCCCCGATTCTCAACCACTAAACTAACACCTCTACTCTTCCAGGTCCTTGCTCTCTCTGCCCAGGAACTGTCTGAGCCAATCAGGAATAAGCACACTGGAGCTCAGCCAATCACAGCAGCAACAGCTATAGAGCGATGTGATGACATCACACACTGGCGGCAGATCGTGGAAAAGCGGATACAGAGCAAAACCAGACGAATTAGCAAAGTGAGACGCCTCAGAAACGGGCTTATAACACACCAACAGTGATTTGATGTCTAATAATGTGTTCTGTTTGTTCTGCTCAGGGTGCGACTCAACCCGTCAAAGCTGTCCCCAACTGTTATGCTCCCGTCGCTGGATTTTTCTTCTTCCCGCTGCTCAGGAACTATGACAGGTCTCAAAGTGGTTAGATATTGTGAAGAACCATGTGACAATCATCTAGAATAGTGCTAAATTGCAATGATTTCATGTCTCTTATAGGTCGCAGGTGACCTTTGACCTTCTGGGGAGTGATCACCTGGTGCTAGGAAGGCTGCTGCACACACTCGGACTGCTCATGCACCTGGCCATCAATGCACCTGTAAAAGCATACACAAACACAATATGTATTACACAATATGTGCACACATAAACAAGCTACAGGATACGGTCTTCCAACATTATTCCAGTTATCATTTTAGAAATGAATGCAATTATTTAGGAAGATCAAGCACATTGATCACAGTCTTCCAACATAGAAGGCTATGTAAATATTTACTGCATCTTTTGGTAAATGATAGGGTTTTCCATGCATAAAAAAGGCTTGCATGCCGTGTACAGTACACATACTGAAGAAATATGAGCAGTATTATAGAATCCTAATTAAATAAATTAATGTTAGGGCTGTATAATTAATTGAAATAAAACCAAAATGGCAATATGGATTTAGAGTAACTATCAAATTGCAAAGGCTGCAACTTAATTAAAGCTACACTGTGTAATTTTTTTAAGTTGATTCTTAGCAAAAAACACTTTGTTATTTCAAAATGATATGTGCTCATTAATGTATAATTCTAGTATTCTCGTAAGCGTAAATCTGCCATTTATAATACATACGGGTGAGCCGCTCGAATGGCGGAAGCCATGTTGTGCCTCCATCTTGAAAATACATTAGCCAAAGAGGGACATACCTGGAAATTCAAGCTTCGCCTTTCGCGCTTTTACACTCAGTGGCGCCGTGACGAATGCGAGCCCCCGTAATAATACGCCCTCGGAATGGGAGGGGCTAGAAAGTAATATTCAGTTCGTAGTCATATACAATTTCACCGCTAGATGGGAGAAAATCTCACAGTGTAGCTTTAAATACAGTATATGCACTGCATCTTTCAGAGTGAAGCGTGGCTCTGTGTTTTACACACGAGCAGCTCATGATACGCCCGTGCTTTCAGTGTCTCAGAGTGTGGCACTGAGTGTGGTGTTTTTATTCAGTACAAAAATAATCAGTTTTTTGTACATTCAATCATGAAAATCTATTTTAGTAGAGCCCAAAAACAAAATCAAGACTTTGAAAAAGGGCATAATATGGTCTCATTAAAATGCAATTTTGATCAGAAAATTGCAATTAAATTTTTCTTCTCAAATCATGCAACCTTATTATGAGCGATATATCCTTCATATAATCATTGGTGTCTTTTTGCAAGGTTGCATCTCAAATGGGCAGAGCTCTGCTGGATTTTGTTTGGGTTGTGCGCTTCCACACTGACCAGTAAGTTAATGTTTCAGTATGCATTATATTATATGCATATACACGTCATCTCATGCTCTCTCTTCCTTTAACTGTAGGATGGTGAGGAGGGGTGTTATGTTTGCAGTGTGTGCTGTGTTTCTGAGCATGCCCAGTGAGAACTTGCTCACCGAGCTCGGGGACGACCTGATGGAGACCAGAGCCTGGATAGCAGGTGGAGATTGTTTTTATGACTCTTTATATGTGTGAGTATTTGCGTGTTATTGATAAATGTGTTATTGTGTACAGATGTGGCAGAGAATGATTGTGACGCAGACTGCAGGAGTTTGGCGGTACAGAGTTTAATATTGTTGGACAAAAACCTCAAATCTCAGCTGCAGATCCCAGATACGGAGACATGACGAGGGCATCTCTCTACTTCTGATGCCTCAGATATATTATCACTCATGCCACACTTTGCAGAGCAACAATAGAGATGCTGAGAATATCACACACTTGTCTGGAGTTGTGAAGATCTGTAAGATTTTATGATTCTGACCTGATGCTTCCATAATGTATGTGGCATTTTCCTTTGGATTTCATGTACTTGATGTTTTAGTGACTGTAAAATAAAGAACTTTAACATTAATACTTTGGAAAAATCTCCATAATTGCTTTATAAATGGTAAAACAGAGCTCAGATTACTACACAGATGTCTAGATCAGAAGTTGCTATTTAAAATATTCTCAAATTATGATTGAACACACGATCATCAGGTTTTGTTCATGTAGCTGAGCTCCAGTGCTGATGGAAAAAGAAAAAGCATTAGAAAAGAATGTAAAATTAAGGCATTTTCAATGGCGATCTCATACCTCTGGACGCCGCAATATGAATGCAATAATAATATAAAAAGAAATGAAAATAATTTTTACTTTCAATTCAAACTAATGTACCTCAAGAGATTAGACATGCTTTCTGAGTGCTATTGCTCGCTCTGTCATTATGATATAATTTTTTTCTGTTTCTGTTTGTGTTTTACTTTTCTGATTGTAATTTATACATGAAATACATTAAAATGGTCAAGTCCATTCGGATGAAGCCTGGAGTTTAAAGTGTTAATTTTTGTTGTTGTTATTATTATTATTATAATGGACGGACTGTCTGTAGTGCGCCTCAGATTTACTCTGGTGATGCCTAACCTCCTCAATTTTATGTACTAGAAAGCATATTTCTCTGAAAGCATTTTAGCAGCAGACATACAGGGTCAGCAAATCCGACAAGGCAGCATAAGTTTTCAGAATAAAAAGAAATCTGTAACTCTCCACTATTTCACACAGGACGACTTTGTTGTTATTCACATTCACAATGGTGATGTCTAATTTCCTGGTTACCCTAATGCCCTCCGAATTTAGATTTGTTCTGACTCCGAATCACATGTGCTGAAACCATAATAACAATTAGCCATTCTACTCGCTTCACCTCATTGGTTGAGAGACGCAACACACGCGTTTAGCTCCACCCCTTCGCGCTTCTTCCTCTTGGCGTTGTCTGGGCAACCGAAAAAGACGCTTCACGGCTAAAGGCGCGTCGTAAAACTCGAAGGGCTAATTTCATTTTTTATTGTCAAAATCAATACATATGCTGCGCGAAAAACACACGGTCATAACGGCAGTGCTGAGTGGTGGAAGAGGTCTCAGGTAAACTATTTAAACAGTCGTTATTTGAAGCGTTTTTAAAGCGTCAGGCCTCGGTGTGGATTAGCTAACACAGCTAGCGGTAGATTTACTACCATTAAACAGATGTAAACAACATTCTACATTACATTTCGCCAATGACATTAAAAAAAGCACAATATATCGCCACAATAGTTTCCCCAGCTGTAGAAATGCATCTATCTACAACTTTATCAGAGCAGCAAACCGTTAACTTTGAGGAGTCACCTATATAGAAATACCATGTTTTGCTCATAGTAAAATGCCAATACCATGTTTTTACTTATAATAACATGCTAATACCATGTTTTTGGATACTACCATAAAGAAACCATGTTAAGTACATTACATTACCATTTAAATACGGATGTGAATGGATATGGTAAACACACAGTATGTATCAAAATACCATGGTATCATCTGATTTCTTCACTGTACCATAGTACCACCACAGTACTTTTTCTATTTGGGCAGTTAGCCACACTAAGCCATCTAGAGATGTAGTAGCTGTCATATTTATGTTCTCAATTAATATGATCAAAATCAATGACTGCTGTAAGATGTGCTTTATGATATTAATACGGTCTAATAATAATTTTTGTAGATCTGTAAGTCATGGCTGTGTATTTTGATCACCGTGTGGAGGCCCCTGACAGCAGTGGAGCAGCGGTCCTCGTCTCATGGCACTCCAGTGTGTGTGTGCTGGCCGTGGGCTCTGTGAATGCCTCCAGCGGCGGCTGTGTGGATCTTTACCTGCAACAGGTGTGAGATGATCTCTGCACACACTGATGATCACTGCTTTTTCATGCATTCTCTGCAATACTCAGACAACTTTATGAATTATAAACTATAATGTACGTGTTCAGCAATACAGTAAATACACAGCTGTTTAAAAGTTATGGTCGGTTAGATTTTTTAATGTTTTTAAAAGATGTCTACTAGATTTATTTGATTAAACATTTAAAAATTATTGCAGTTTAAATAACTGTTTTGTGAATTTTCTTTATTTTTGTGTGTGTAAAAACTGTGATATAGCCTACATTCAAAAGTCTGGGTTATGTTTAAGAAATACAGGAAGGATGTACAGTAAAGACATTTATAGTGTTGCAAAAGATTATATTCGGAAATAAATGCTGTTTTTTTTAAACTTTCTATTCATCAAAGAATCCTGAAAAAATATATATCACAGTTTCCATAAAAATATCAAGTAGCACAACAACTGTTTTTAACATTGATAATAAATGTTTCTTGATCATCAAATCATCATATTATAATTATTTCTAAAGGATCATGTGACACTGAAGACTGGAGTAATGATGCTGAAAATGTAGCTTTTATCACAGGAATAAATTACATTTTATAATTTATTCACACAGAAAACAGTTATTTTAAATTGCACAATATTACTGTATTTACTGTATTTTTGATTAAATAAATGCAGCCATGAGAGACTTCTTTCAAAAACATTAAAAAATCTTGAATATTCCAAACCTTTGATCAGTAGTGAATGTATTGTTTTATTATTACAGACCTAACCTACCTAACTAAATAAATAGTTAACGTAATATTTAATAGTTAACCAGAGATTGCTATTTTCAATTTGAATGTTTTATTTTATAATAAAGGTCCAAAATTATTTTATGATATAGTATCAGTGATGACCTTGAGTTTTAATGTGCTCTGTAATATCTGTGTGTGTCATTAGGGAGAGCATGTTGAGCTGTGTCATGTGGAACGGGGATTCAGCCCTTCGTTGTTGCAATGGCACCCGACTAAACCCCTGCTGGCGGTGGGGTGGGAGACGGGCGAGACCATTCTCCTCTCACACCCCTCCGGAGAACACACACCGTTGCCCAACAACACACACACCGCCTGCATCACAGTGCTGGAGTGGAGCAGTAACGGCAGCAGACTGGTCACGGGGGATCAGGTCACACTCATTCACCTTCATTGCATACGTATATTTAAATATAGCCTATAAAATGTAATAAATGCTTAAGTTAGTGTATGTTTCAGGCAGGTGTCATGGCGGTGTGGAGAGTGGACGCTAGAGGGAAACTGCAGGGATCTCCTCTGATTAAACATGACTACAGTAAACCACTGACGTGCTGCATCTTCAGACCTACAGCGCCTGCCGAGTGAGTCTTATTAACCACATCAATACAAACATGAACAGTTTAGTGTCAGGAATGTTCTAGCTGGACCACAGAGCAAGTTTTAAGTTGTATTTCAATTTAATTGCATTTGAATCATTACTGTTTGGATCTTTGACCTTAGTTTCCCTTGTGGAAAAAGAAGTACACTTAAATGTATTGAATGTGCACTTGTTGTGTACCTTAAATGTGTATATTTTAAAAACTGTACTTGCAGATAATGAATGAAATAAAAGGCCACTTCAAGGGATAGTTCACCCAAAAATGTAAATGCTGTCATTAATTAGTTACTCACCCTCATGTCTTTCGTTCATCTTCGAAACACAAATTAACATCTTTTTTATGAAATCTGAGAGCTTTCTGTCCCTCCGTTCATGACTTAACACACCTAAGTACACTTTTAAAAAGTGCACTTTGTAATAATTGTCAAATCAAAAGTTTTACTTTAAAGTGCATTTTAAATAATTATGTTTTAATAATCTTTTGTCATCCTTTAAATGAGTATTTCTTATTTCGATGCGTTGACTAACATACTAAAGCACATGTAAAGTACTTGATTATAATTGTAACTGTTTTTTTATATTACATGTAAAGTTAATATATTTTCAGTGTACTAAATTGCAACTTGATCATACAAATGTGTCATTACAAATATATTTAAATACATGACAGACAAGTTTTAATAGGAATGACATTAAAATATATTTTAGTTAACCTTAAATGCTTGTCACGTCAGTATATTCGTCAGTACACTAACCATATTTAAAAATAAAAAAAAGAGGTAACTATGTAATTACACATCAAAATAGACTTAAGTGCTACTTAAGTGGGTCAAAGAGCCATCTAATTTTCAGCTAATTGCATTTTATATAAATGTAAACTATTATACTGTCTTTTTCTGAAAACATTACATTAAGTTTGCACTCAAGTTTGTTTTAAAGTACTTTATATTATTTCTGTAAGAAGTACTCTTTTTGCTACGGTTTACCTCTTTTTCACTACACTGTGTATCCACTTCTTATTGTTAGTTGCTTTGGTAAGAAAGTATCTATCTGGTATAAGAATCCTGAATATTTCTGTAGGGATGTGGCGATGCTGGCCCGCGCTGCTGTTAGCGGGGATGAAAGCGCTCTGGACATGTTTAACTGGAAGAAGAGCAATAAAGGAGCAGTGTTTGCGCTGGGATCACAGGAAGGACTGGCATTCTACATCAGTGCAGCTGATGGTGAGAGACAGCAGGACGTTGACGTATCAGGACGTACCGATGGTGATGTGCAGTCGCTCTGGGTTTGTCCTAACCGCGTGTGTGTGTGTGTTGTAGGGAGCGTGTACAGTGTGGATGAGCAGGTGCGGAGTGTGGCGTTGCTGTCTGTTGAGAGTGCGGTACAGAAGATGTGGTACTCCAAGAGGAGAGCCGTTCTCGCCGTGGTGACTGAATCTCTGCTGCTCTCTCAGTTCAGTGTTGGGCCAGAAGGGTTCACTCAGGAGATCAGTAAGGTAACAACCAATCAGATAACACCTCATATACAAGGGCTTTACGAAAACAGCCAATCAGATATCAGTATACTGCCGCAAAAACCAGACGAACATCAGATTGCTGAGATGTGTGTGTGTGTGTGTGTGTGTCAGTGTTATTTTAATATTACTAAGATACTGTTATAGTATCTCAATAATATGTTTAAGTTTGTTTTTGAATATTTTATTTCAGTTTTAGTTAACTATAATAACCCTGGTGTGTGTGCAGGTGAAGCTCAGTAGCAGAGGTGGGCAGCACACAGACATTCTGTGGACAGAAAACGGTTTGCTCATCACAGCATCAGGAGAACAACACATCAGGTTAACATCAAATTTTAGACTTCCGTGTTTGGTTTTACAGTGTATATTAAAGTATTTCATAGTTTCGCACCAGATGCCCTTGAAATGTTCTTCTTCTGATGTGTGTGTGTGTGTGTGTGTGTGTTTAGGTTGTGGGATGTGGAGTTGGACGATCATTACGCTCTGTCGCTGGACGAGTCTCTGGGCTTTGAGAAAGGAGAGCTGCTCAACTGTGTGTCCTTTTGCATTTCTAAACGTAAGACTTGCACTGTGACAACTCTATCTCTATATATCATTAATCTGAAATAGAAAGCTTTTGTAACATTAGTTTGGGGTCAGGAAGAATTTTAATTAAATAAATTTTTTGGAAAGAAATTAATACTTTTATTCCTTAAGGATACAAAAGCTTTAATGCTGTTCTTTTGAATTTTCTATTCATTAAAAGAATCCTGAAAAAAAAAATTACCCAACTGTTTTCAACATCATAATAATAATAATACTGTAAATTTGAGCAGCAAATCAGCATATTAGAATGATTTCTGAAGGATCATGTGACACTGAAGACTGGAGTAATGATGCTGAAAATTCAGCTTTGATCACAGGAATAAAAATAACGAAATAGAAAAAAGTTATTTAATTGTAATAATTTTTCACAATTCTACAGTTTTTACTGTATTTGGATCAAGTAAATGCAGCCTTGTGAGCAGAAGAGACTTTTCAAAAACAATACCATATCCTACCGATCTAAATCTTTTGAACAGTAGTGTATATTAATTTAAGTTTTATGTTCTTACCCCATTCTTAAATAGATTTGTAAAACTTGTGTTAGATATACAAAATTTGGATAAATGTTTTGCAAAAACAAGAAAAAAGTATTATGTAGAATGATTTTTTTTATGATCTGGTAAAGCATTGTATTTGCAACACTAATGTCATTGGTTTGGTTCTCATGGTGTGCTTGTGCTGATAAAATGCATAGCTTGAATGCACTGTATATACTTTTAGATAAAATATTATGTAAATGTGAACAGGATTTTATGCTCACTATTTTGACATGCTTGACGTGCAGCCTTATACGTTTATTTTTTATGTGATAAGGAAATGTTTAAGGCTATGTGTTTTTATTCAGAACTAATCTGATCTTCACTTGCAGAAGTGCTTGCGGCAGGTACCAGCATGGGTCGTGTTGCTCTGTGGCACATGGTGACGGTGAGTGATCAGAAAGGTGACACAAAAACACAGTGGAAACTCCAGACACCAGCAGAGGTGGAAGGAAACATCTCACAGCTACAGGTACAGCACCCTTCTGAGGTGTATTCAGGGATATTTCCAGTTAAAGAAAGGAAAAGTTATACCAATAATGTATATAAAGTCATTATATGAGTTACTAGCATGTCTGAAGTCTCTCTGCCGTGTGTGTGTCTGCAGTGGGGCTCGAGTTCTCATCTGTTGGCCGTCTGCAGCAGCAACAGCAGCTGTGTGGTGATCCTGTCAGAACATGTGATGTGTTCTCATTACAGCCAGCAGATGGCAGCAGTGCAGCTCACACCAACACAGCTCAGTCTGGCCAACTTCAACAGCAACACACACATCACCTTCCACACAGACACACACATCAGAGCCGTGCAAGTCACCAAGGTAACACATTCACAACACACAGCCCTTTTCTAGTCTTTCATCGTTCAAATTATAAACATTCAAGTCAGCATCATTGTTCACAAGATGATATGATGAATGTAGAATGTAGATTATTGCCAGATCAGGGACATTTATTTTCGTAGAACAAGAAAATAAATGTATATATAAATATAAATGTAATATATTATTAATAAAAATATGTGTTTCTACAGGATATGGTTGCAGTGTGGAATGGGAAATATATCACAGTGTATGAGCCATCAGGACAAACACTACACAGCACTGGTACTAATGCCGCATGACAGATCTGCAGCACCACAGAATCTGGATCTGCTTATATGTCAGTGTCTAGAGTCATTTTCTGATGAATTTTGTGTTTTTTTCATCAGGTTCTTTCCAGTGTGAGTCTGCTGCTCTTGCGTTACATGATGAAAACATTTATACCATAGAACCCAACCGCGTCCAGATACGCACACCACAGGTACACACACACACAGAAGTGATGTTCTTAAACACACTAATGCACACAAACTCTACACTCACGTACACATTCTTTAACATATGAAAATACACATTGTACACAATGAATGTTCACATTCCCAAGTTTGTGTTTCTTAAGTGTATGTGTGTGTGTCCAGGGCACAGTGAAACAGTTGCTGGTGTTTTCTGAAGTGGAAGGAAACCCGACACTGCTGAGTGTGTGTGGGTCTTACCTGGCTGTGGGAACAGATACTTCTCACGTCAGAGTCTTTAACCTCACACGCAGGTAAACACACACACTCAGTTCTACACAAACATGTGTAAAGGTATATGAGTGTATAATGTGTGTGTGTGTTTGTGTGCACAGGGAGGCCAAACCCTTGGGCGTCACAAAGAACCTCTGTGACCTCATTCCTGACCTGGGCGCTCTGAGATCCGTCAAATGCAACGCCAGCGGCAGTCAGCTGAGCGTCCTCGTTACACAGGTACAAAAAAAGACAATTCGTAAAGGGACCATATAATGGAAAACAGGATTTTGCTCTTTTAAATTACAAGTTTGATGCTCACAATGAAATTCGACCAAGATTAATTTTTTTAACTAAACTGCAGAAATGCAGCAAGGTGAAAATGGTAATGAAAAACTTAAATATGGCTGTAAGAAACTTTGACTAAATAATAAAAAATTGTGGGATTTAGATAATTTAATTTAGTGCTGTCAACCAATCAAAAATGTTACTAATTAATCACACATTTTTCTGTAATTAATTGTGATTAATCACACCTAACATGAATGTAGAAGCAACATGAAGATGTATTAGTAATTATAGCCATTCAACATTACAGTATAATAGAAATCCATAAATTTCAGGCTTTTTTAATAGGCTTAAACGTATTATAAAAGATAGATAGATAGATCCTTTAATTTGTATGTGCAGGTTTTGCCAATGTCTCTGTTGTGTTTTGTGTTTCGTAGGTGAACGGGCGGCCAGATAACAAAGTGTATTTCTATGACATCGAGCTGGACACGCTGTCTTACTTCGACTTTTTCACAGGGAGGCCAGAGAGCAGTCTCGCACTGTCCGACGACAGTCAAAGGTGCTGTGAGACGACATATTGCGTGGTCTCACAGGAACAGAGATGATGCAAGTGCGTAAAAATAAGCATTTTATTTCAATCATTTTTTTTATTTCAATTTAAGAACTCGATGTGAGGGGGAGTTGGCCGCCCGCTGCCCTGTCTCTCAGTTCTGGGACGAGAATGAGCCACGTCTGTTTGTGTGTGAAACAGTTCCTGTGAACTCTGACCTCCTCAGAAGTAGCCAATCACAAACAGAGAAGGTAAAGCACAACATGATAATGAAAATGAAATTATTTGTTTAACCTGTCAAATGGGCTTTTTTCATATATACATATTCATCATTTCTTTAAAAGACTCCTTTAGAAAAAAAGTGTATTTTCATAGTCATGGCTCATTTGCAAAATTAGTTTTCCGTACTAAAAACGATGCATTTTTAGACATTTGAATTTATTTCTTGGAATTTGAAAATTTAAAAGTGAATGCATTATGATGGCTAAATAAATTAGTTCAAATATATTTAAGAGTTTTTTGTTTTCCCTGACAGGAGGACTTGATGGTGGTGACGTTCTTTGTGACACAGGAACATGGTCTCCTCCTGCAGGACTCGCAGCCTAAACCAGCTACGCTGCTCTCTCTGCTGGCTCTAGATACACCGTATTACTATTATATTTGTAAGGTATGAACACACAGGAGTCCTTCATTCCCCTCCTCCTAACTCTATGTGAATCTATACATCTCTATTTCTCACCCCTTTAAATAAATGTTTCTGTATTTCTTGCATGCATCCTTTTATTTTTCTTATTCTGATGTTCCTTCTGACTGTCCTGCTGCTCTTAAGCTCTTATTTCGGAGGGGAAGACTCGTTCTTCCTGACGTGAGTACCATCACAATCACAATGCCAATCAACCATTTGGCAAAAGAATCATCCATTTGATACATATCACTCTTTCTCTCTTCATTCATCTTTCTGAATTTGGTTCAAAAAGAGTGTTTGCGTTTTGCTAAAGGTTTATCGTTAATGAATGTTTCTCTCTGTCCTCTCAGCTGGGTGAGGTTGGAGATCAGGGCCAGGCGGTCTCGACTCCCGCCGACGCACCCCAGGTGCCGTCGGCCCCTCAGATGGTGGTACGACGAGCCCTACGAGATTTTGTAGGGTTGGAGAGCTGCGAGAAGCAGACCCGAGACGCCATGCTGAACTTCAGCTTCTACCTCACTATAGGGGACATGGACGAAGCATTCAAAGCCATCAAACTCATCAAGAGGTACATGTACTCGTGCACTCACATCTTACCAACCAGAGCAATGAGGTTTATCAGTGTTTGAGCTTTTGAGTTGATCAGAGTATGTTCAAACCTCACAAGAGCTGATCTGTGAACTTGTGACCTTGATCAAGATACAACCTCAGGTTACTCCAAAACAACAGAACCTATAAGAAGTGTATGTCCAAGTCACTTCAATGTGTTTTAATCACTTTTTTAAATAATAAGTAATCAGATTTTCACACTTTTAGGGACACTTTTTTTTGTTCAGCCTGCTCTACTTTTTAATTCTTTTTCTATGTTAAGTGCTAGAAAGATGTCTCGGACTTCTTTTCAGCGCCTCAGCATCAGTACTGCATTTTAAGACGCCATGTCAAGGTCAAGGTCAAGGTATCTTTATTCGTCTCCCTAAGGAGAAATTTGGTTCGGATAAAAAGAGATTGCTACAAAGAAAATTACAACAAAGACAAACACAAGTACAGAGTTAAAACAGATAAGAGACGATGATACATAAAACATAAGACTGCTCAGAGAGCTGTGCAAAACTGCAAGTCACCATTTTTTTTTAAAAACTGCTTGTGCAAAGTAGCAACATATCATGTCCATAGCATTAAAACAGTACATGGTCTCATGCACAGGGTTGATCATTTAGGAGCTTAATTGCAAGAGGAACAAATGAGCGCTTATACCTATTATATTTGCACAGAGGGACCCTGTATCTTTTTCCGGAGTTTAATAGGTCAAACTCAGAAAACAACACATGGGAGTTATCCGATACAATGTTCTTAGCCTGATTGAATATGGCCTGTTCGAAAAACTCCTGTGGGTTAAGGGGTGCTGGTGTACCCATGATTTTGCCTGCCGTCCTAACCAGATTAAAAATTTGCGCTTTTGTTTTAACTGTCAGATTTCCGAACCAGCTTGTGATACCGTACCGAAGAATGGACTCTATTGTAGCTCTATAGAAGATTAACATAATATTTTTACAGACCCCAAATACTCTAAGTCTGCGCAAGAAATATAGGCGCTGATGTGTTCTTGAACAGATATCTGCAACATGTGTGCGCCAGCTCAAATCATTGTCAATCGACACTCCTAGATATTTAAAGGATGTCACCTGCTAGATGTCATGACCATGAATGACCACCGGGCTCTGGTCTCCAGCTGATCTGGGGTCTACCAGCATTTCCACAGTTTTTATTGTGTTAATATGAAGTTGATGTGAGTCGCACCAGTCGACAAACTTGTCAGTAGCAACTTGGTGGATATTTATGTTATTTCCTTTAGTGAGCAGACTTAAGAGAACAGTATCATCTGAGAATTTTACTATATATTGATTTGGCTCAGAGGTGATACAATCATTGGTATATAATGTAAACAAAAGTGGTGAACTAACACACCCTTGGGGGGCGCCAGTGCTACACACTGCTGAATCAGACAGTGATGAGTTAAACTTGACCTGCTGGGGCCTGTCTGACAGAAAAGAGTGGTACCATCTAATTAAAAAAGGGTTTACTTTTAACTGAGCTAATTTCTTAAGAATGATATCTGGCTGGATTGAATTAAAAGCGGAGCTAAAATCAACAAAAAGAAGTCTAGCGTATGCAGTGGGACTTTCAAGGTGCTTCAAGGTCAGATGCATTATTGTTGAAATAGCATCACTTGTACCACGTTTTTTTGTATAAGCAAATTGGTATTTATCTAAATTTTCATCCACATCTTTGTGGAGTTTCTCTATCATAAGCCTCTCAAAGGTTTTAAAAACATTCGAAGTAATGGCCACTGGCCGATAGTCATTATTCTCCTGAGGGCATGCCTTTTTAGGTATTGGAATAATAAAAGATTTTTTCCAGAGTTTTGGTACTGTACATGTATCTATCGAGAGCTGAAATAATTTATGCCAGGCTGGTGACAGTTCATCCGCAAACGTTTTTAAAAGAAAGGCAGACAGGTTGTCAGGGCCTGTTGCTTTGGTTGTTTGAATGTTTTTAAACCCTTTAGTAACAATATGTGGCTCAATTACAATTCTATCTAAGTCAGCATTACAAAATACATTCTCTAGCACTGCAGCACATTCATTAGTTTTATCTGAATTAAAACGCATATAAAAATTGTTCAATTCATTTGCTTTCAACATATGTTTGAACATACATTGACATATGTCAAGTTAAAAGTAGTTTAACTTTTAAAACCACGCCTTATTTTCCATTTAATATTCAGCAGTCAAACTGCTTCAGATGTCAGTGCTTATTTTTTGTACATATCAAAGTATTCTACAAATGTACTACGTATCAAAGACTAGATGCATGTGTTCTTTAGTACATGAAATTATAGTTTGTGTGATAATAAATGTTGTGTTTTTATACCTAGTGAGCTGCCTACATGAAAACTACTGTAGTGGAAGATTCTGATATGTATAGAGTAGGATGATCAATTGCCGATTACTCAAAATCAGTGTTGTTATTGTTATCTTAAAACTATAAAAAATGTCATTGATTGAATTAAAGCTGAAAATAAAATAAATATTAGATGAAAAACCTAAAACCTTAACAATTAGAAATGTTTCCTTGACAACTAACTGATATAAAATGTTTAAAGTAATTAAATTACTAAAAAATAAATATCAGTTAATTCTAAATAGAAATATATATATATATATATATATATATATATGTAAAAGCTAATTCAAAATACTACATAATATAGTATTATGTAAATAATAGTAAAGTAACACTGCTCAGAATTATCAAAATATTCAAAAATGTCAGCAGATGAAAGGTAATTGGCTGATATTGATAATCTCAAAAAATCGAAATATTTGCCAATTAATGTCCTGGTCAATACATTGGCCCATCACAACTAAAAATGCTGTCTGTCTAGGTAGGCAGCTTACTAGGTTTTGAAACACAAACACGAGTCACTGTGAGTGAGTGAAACATCCTCTGGGTTCTGCCTGCCTGCATTCTGGGTGTATGAGGTGGAGGACGTGCCCGATGGCATGCTTACCATTTACCAGCCATTACAGTGAAGAGGGAGATGTTATGTAAAATGATCTTTATCATAAAAATGATTTACTAATGATAAACGAGGTAACGGTGAGCCAGACATTTATATTGTATGTGTTGTCATTGGTTTCAGACAATACAAAATGCAGTTCCAGTCATATTTCCAGAGAGGATATAGTGATCTAAACAGACGCGCACACACACTGCCGTCTCCCGGTTTAAATCAAATACACAGAAGGGGCTTTGTGTGTTTCATGTTTATGATGGGAATTGTAATTGTACTTCGCGTGCTTGTAAGGTTACTGGTGTTTATATGTAGGTGTGTGTAGCGCCTTCCCAAAAGACGCCTTGTCTGTATGAGAGCACTACTGTAAAAGACACAGATTTCCTTGACTGTATGGGGTGTGTGTACTGTACATTCCGGCTGTATTGTTTTAGTTCATTTTAGCAACAGATGAAATGCGGAGGAGAGGAAAAGAGCTTGAGCTGAGTAATCTATTGATTCCTATCTTTAACAATCAAATTCTCAAGAACTGTGACGGATCCCTGTAACACGTAGCACACACTGTCAGATTTGTTTTAATGGGCTTTAACGTTTCACCTTTTGAAGGCTAGTTCACCTAAAAGTGAAGATTCGGTCATATATAGGCCTACTGTATGCACCTTTATATCATTTCAAATCTGTATGACTTTCTTGAAACAATAAAAACAAGTAATCAGAGGCTGTAAAGCTCCAAATAAGAATTAAAAGGCACATTAACAGTATGATAAAACTATTTTCCTTTTGACTTGTGTGCTATATTTCTATAAGTGATAAACAAATACCGGTATATTCAATATGGGATATCAAGATACATCATATTTGCAAGTAATTTCGCCACGCCATGTATGAATGAGGAAGCAAGGTTTCAGAATTACAACAGAAAATACATTTTTAAGTTCGGTCTGTTTCTCACGCAGAGCTATTGTAGGATTTCAAAAGACTTGGAATATAGTGCACCACTTTTATTATACGTTTTGGTGCTTTTTTTGTCGTATTTGGAAATTGACAAGACAACCCCTGGTGACTTCATGCTTTCACTGTATGGGAAAGAGCAAGTGTGAATACAATATAAAATACGAAAAAAATTACCAATATCAATAAAATAACTAAGAATAAAAAGCAGGAATATCAGCTCACCTCATACATTCATGTAATTTATATGCATATGTTCTACATATTAATTATATGAATGCATAATGTGTCTATATACAGCTCCATTTAAAAGAAGTCTATTATCAAAAATACAGTAAAAAAAAGTAATATTTTAAAAATATTATTATACTTTAAAAACACTTTTTTCTATTGTAATATATTTTAAAATGTAATTTATTCCTGTGATCAAAGTCCAGTCTTCAGTTTCACATGATCCTTCAGAAATCATTCTAATATGATATTTTGCTGCTCAAGAAACATTTCTTCTTATTATTTTTTTTAACATTTTATTTCTATTATTATTATTATGTTGAAAACAGTTGTGCTGCTTAATAATTTTGTGGAAACCATGAGACATTTTGTTAAAAAACTTTGTGCATGATTAAGGGATATTTCACCTAAAAATCTAAAACGTTGTTTATAATATACAGACTTGAAACAACATGAAGGTGAGTAAATAATGCTAGGAATTTATTTTCAGGTGAACTATCCCTTAATAATGCAAATAGTTTCTGTGCATGTAGTAACATGAATTAGTCTCATGTTATCGTCAACCAAGTGTCAGTCTGGAATCAGAGGGTCACCATAGTGTGTGTGTGGTCACCATAGTGTGTGTGTCCATTCATTTCCTCTCATTCAGACTGTCCTTGACTTTGCTCACCGATCACACACTCACACACACACACACACACACACACACACACACACACACACACACACACACACACACACACACACACACACACACACAGTCAATCCCAGAACAACCCTTTTGTGTGTTGAATGGCTTTGTTTATTACTTCAATAATATTATATCAGTCCCGCTCAGGGTGAAATGTGAAATTTTAATAATATACTTAATATACCTCTGTATTATACACATATATGGGTACCACAGGCACAGGTTAACAAATATTGTGTCTACTGTATACTGAACTGATATAGTTCCAGTTTATCATACAATTATGACCAGTTTCAGATCATCTCCTTCGGTTACTATGCAGAGTTTCCTCATTGGTGTCTTGTAGATTATATAATATCTGATGAATCGTCACATGGAGATAAATGAACAGGCAGAAATCACTAAAAATATTTTGGTACCAAATGCCCAGACCTGCACAGAATCTGCTCCACCAGATTTCCATCTCATCTCCTCACATATTAGATTGAATATTTTGGAATAATTTGATAATCCTATCATCTCTGTTTAACACATTTTACCATATTTGGGTGTCATATCTCCTCACAGTAAAGAAAATATGATGCTTTGTTTAAACGAAATGAAGCAATTAATCAAATTTAAGCAAAATTTCTACCTGAAAAACTAATTGAATTTAAATAGTCCTAAAATAGACTTACTTAATTTGAATTAATACAATTTTCTTTATGAAATATATATATTTTTTTATTTTTTATTTTGGAGCAAAATGTGATCTGGGCATGGACATAACATATATGTGAAATTCACCAATTTAAATGCATTCTGCAGATTTGTCCTCTTAAATAAGCACCGAAAATGTGTATAAAAGTGCAGATTCCATGCCGGTCTGTAAATTACTATATCCAAATGACCTGGGAGCAATATTCAATGCCTAGACTTCTTTTGAAATCTGATGCTCCATGTTTCGTAGAACTATAATAGATACATGTGCTTTTACTTTCTCATAAGTGCACTTATGAACATAAACGTGTCAAGATCCAGCTTGATCTTTATCTGTCAGTTATATTCTTTACAATCCACAGTCCTGCTTCTGTGTTTAAAGGAATTTCCAAAGTCTTCCATTCACTCTGAAGCAAGGTCACTTTTTTCAGTCACATGATCAAAACCCCTTGCCTTTAAAGGGACAGTTCACCCAAAAATTTAAATTTGCTGTTTATTTGCTCGCCCTCAGGCCATCCGAGATGTAAGTGTCTTTTTTCTTCAGTAGAGCTTTAAAGAGGATTTTTAGCTAAAAACCGAAGTCCTTTGTGATTCATATAATGCTACCGTCATATAGAGTTAGGATACCGGATATATAATGTCCGGTTATATGCATACCGGACATAACATATAATACAAGTCAATGGCTACCGTCACTTTGAGAGTCAAAAAACAAATACAGATCGTTTCGCTTCATAAAACCTCAATGTATCGTCAGGAGGCACTGGTTTTCATTTTGTTTTGCCTGTATGTGTTTTTTTTTTTTTTACTTAAAGTGACGGTATCCATTGACTTGTATTATATGAATCACGAAGGACTTCGGTTTCAGCTAGAAATCCTCTTGACTGTTCTACTGAAGAAACATATTCGGGATGACCTGAGGGCGAGTAAATTAACAGCACATTTTCATTTTTGCGTAAACCGTCCCTTTAAGCAGAAGATCAATTTCACATAAAATGATTGAAATCCTCTCCATGGGCTTTTGTGTCCATCCCGTCTAAATATCCATCATGCCTTTTGTCTCAGGTGAGACGTGTCTTTGTGTGTCAGCATGGTGACTCCACGTAGTCATTGTCTAGGCGTGGCCTGAAGGATGTGGTCAAAGATCGACTGATGACAATGACAGACGGTGACAGACAGTCGTCACGGCGATGCAGAATATTCCAGATTAGCATGGCAGCCGCTAGCGTGGCAAACAAGCATGCGGCGATGTTTACGTAGCAAGAGTAGGACAGGTGAGTGTACGGGCCAATCCTGTAGAACGTCACGAGGCCGATCACCAGCACAAAACCTGCAGAGACAGAGAGACAGGACTTAGTTTCAGAAGAACGTATAGCCAAAGCATCATTTGTCATTTGTAAATTGTCATTTTTAGGATGCATGCATTTAGAAAATAGAGTGACTTTTCATTTCATGCCGACTTATCACATTATTTAATAGATTTAGCTCTTAGCACACACCCTGACGAAGGCATGTAAAGCCGCAACGTGTAGGTGGATCTGTCATCAATTTTAATGTTTAAGCCATCAATGAAATAAAGGCTTATTAACTTTTTTCTACTCGAGTGCCTTGGAGTTCCTAAGTCATTAGATTTAGCTCTTCTTTAATGTGTAATGCAAAATATCTTTTAAAATACAAAATATATATATTTTTAACATCATTAAAATATCAGTCGATTTGTGCCAAATATCACCATTACATTTCAATACGTTATATAGAATAAAACAAATCAAATTATACCTAAATTAGGCTTTTATTGAAATTAAGGGTGTTGAATATCATACTTCCCCATTTAAAATGATCTTTTTGACATCATATTTAATGGGAGCGATCAAAGAAAGAAATTCGGACCATATTGCATATCTTAATGCATGTTACTGGTCATGTTGTGAACAATTCTTCCGTGCAGTTTATATATATATATATATATATAAAATGTCATATTTCTTGTGATATGCTCATCTGACATATACCATGTTGGTCTTCAGTTAAGTGAGAGCACATATTTTTGAGCTGCACATTTTTCTTTTACACACTCCTGAAGCTGTTTCTCAATTGACTTTTATTGTAAGTGCATAACTGTAAACACCATTTGTATTTGTTTTTTTTACTAACTGAGTTATTTTCTTTGGTATTAGATGGCATGTCAAATAGCTGACGATAGAGCCTGAACCTGAAACATTCCTTTAATTCATCACAACCATAATAATAGTTCAATCTTCTTCCCTTTTGACTGATTCGAGTTGGTTTTGGCTGGTTTTGACTAATAGGAGTAGTACGTCTCCCACTTCCTGTAAAGACTCCGAGTACATGTGTTATTAATAACTGTGGCCTGAAAACACAACAGTAGATTCCCAGAAATACAGAACGCAGAGGATGTGAGATGAATTGAGTGCAGGAGAGCAACGAAATGGAAAGAGTTACAGGATTCAGATCATGTTACACGCGTGTTTTATTTAGGCAGAAACGAGAGCGAGCGAGTCATTTGTTCATTCTGCTTTTATTCTGAATGCAGCTTTTTTTGGCCCGATGTCATCCCCTTTCCTTCCTTTTCTCCTCTATCCTTCCATTCTTCCTTCCTTCCCTCCATTTCATTCAGTTTCATCTGACGATTCTTACTCACACACACTCGTACAATCGAACTAGAACATGATGTACAATAACAGGCTCGATTTAAATTTATATCAGCAACAGATGTTTTTCTCTCTTTGCTTTACATATTCCTTTCTCTCTCTCTCTCTCTCTCTCTCTCTCTCTCTCTCTCTCTCTCTCTCTCTCTCTCTCTCTCTCTCTCTCTCTCTCTCTCTCTCTCCCTCTCTTTCTTCCTCATGGACTGTATCCTTGATCAGTTTTGTGATCTTGATTGGTTTTTGTTTTTGATATATCAAAAGAAAAACCCTTTCTGATATGTTTAGTTGTTTTTAGACTGTAGTCTAACAGAAAAAGCACCCATGAAAACATGATGTTTACAGACCTGATCCAAATCACATCCATATATCCACTACCCTAGTCCAATTTTAGAAATGTGTTTCCGTCAGATTAAATTTCGCGTTTTTTTGTCATTTTGGCACATGACATGACCCTAACATCACACATAGAGTGCAGTCATATATATACAGCTGTCTGAATGCACTCTTTTACACTCATGTGGCATTCAGTGTGTATTTAAAGTTGAATTGGAGAACAGGTGTGTGGTTTCAGTTGCAATATGTAAATGGAGACTCTGACTCTTACGTTGTCTAATTCACATAATGAGTTCAGTTCTGTGGTGAGATGTCATGATGGACTAGAGCAGAGGTGAAATTTCTCTTTTATAACTATAATGTAGATATACCAAACATTGTCTGAACAAATGGATTTAATTCTGTCTTCTAGATTACACTGCTTATAAATCAGGTTTTTATTTGACTGATTTTTCATGAAGTAATATTACATTTAGTCAGTCATTCGTTGCGGCCAAAATGACACACTATACACTATGTACTATGTACTCAATCGAGTAGTGTATGAATTTTATACGGTTATTTTGTCATTCCACCTCCGCTACATAATTAAAGGGGTGGTTGATTATGATTTCACTTTTCTAACTTTAGTTAGTGTGTAGTGTTGCTGTTTGAGCATAAACAACATCTGCAAAGTTACAACGCTCAAAGTTCAAAGCAAAGGAAGATATTTGCTTTTACAGAAATTTCTTTTTAAGGACTACAACAAACGGCTGGTGGGGACTACACAACATTCCTCCCGGGTTAGTGACATCACCAACCCTAAAATTTACATAAACCCCGCCCCCGGAACACGATTTATAGATTATCATGACATAAAAGGCTGAAAGTTTTAGAAATTTTCAGTGCATGTGTGTGTGTGAGGTAAAAGGACACTCTTGAAGCTCCGCCCCCTGTGATGGGAGCAGAAGCTCATTTGCATTAAAAGGGACAGACACAAAAACGGTGCGTTTTTGCTCACCCTCAAAAAGTGACAATTTCTAACATGCTATATAAAAATATCTGTGGGGTATTTTGAGCTAAAACTTCACACACACACTCTGGGGACATCAGAGACTTATTTTACATCTTGTGAAAAGGAAAGGGCATTATACCACCCCTTTAAAGCTGTGCCAGTGGAGTGCATGAAGTGTCTAACACACCACACTTCGTTTTTTCAGTTAATTAAGTGCATCATCCGGGTTTTAAAAGTGTGCTTTTTCTATTGGGAGTTTTCAGTGTGAACTCACTACTCACAAATAATGCATAATTACGCTAATTGGGACGCACTTGACTTCCTGTCATCCATCATGAATGGAAGCATCTATGTTATTGTAGGTGTTTGCTAGGACTTTGCTAGGGTGTTCTATCCAGGTGATGTTGCACGGTGGTTGCTAGAATATTCTCTGTTGTTGCTGATTGTAATGATTCTTCATGACGTAATATGACATTTAGTCAGTCATTTGACGTCCTGACAGCCATCGGGGTGAAAACATCATGTCAAGGATTCAGACAAATATCAATCAGATGTGCTTTATAATTTTTCTTGCATAAGGATGTCACAATTCTGTTGTTGTCCTACGTTACTGGCTTCTGGTAACGGTCGTACGCGAGTTGGAAGAGTGACCTCTGACCCGACATATGACGTAGGATGTAGGAGTAGCGTAAGTTTAGTTGTACCGCCTCTCGCGGTCCTCTTCTCTTTTATCGAAATCCTCCAACAACTCTCTTTAAAAATTCTAATTTTAGACTTCTAATTTGTGACTTGTGTTTTGTTTTTCTCTATCCTCTACGCTTCCGTGTACATCATGCGTCGGGTCAGAGGTCACTCTTCCACCGGAACTATGGTAACACCGGCCGTTACCTGTAGCCAGTGATTATATTTTATAAAGTTATAAATATGGATATTTTTCTCACAAAAGCATATGGCTTTGCTTCAGAAGGCATTTATTAACCCACTGGAGTCATATGGATTACTTTTATGATGGATGGATGCGCTTTTTATGGGCTTGGAAGAGCCAGAATATTTTTTAAATTAACTCCAATTGTGTTTGTCTGAAAGAAGAAACTCATATACACCTAGGATGGCTTCAGGTTGAGTAAATAATGGGATAATATTCATTTTGGGTGAACAAATCCTTTAACACAAAGTACTCCAGAATAAGTTTGAAATTAAGGACACAAGAAACTAGCCTTGAACAATCATCATTGTGTCCTTGACCAACTGTCCTGGGGAAAGTCCCTGTTCAATGGCACAGTTGTGTGAATGTCTAGCCAGCGCACTTAAACTATGCAAATAGCCTTAGCATGTGCCGCATGTTACAGTAGCAAAGTCTGGGATGTTTATAAAGACTTGATGGGTTGCCTGCATCTGATTGGGTTTCCCCCGTTTACTTCAGGGAAGCAGTTTGTGCTTGTTTATCATTTATATGGCAGTACGAGGACATAATTGTTTTCATTTTGTCAGACATAGTCTGTTCCTTGAGACAAACAGACACAGTATTGCAGGGACAGTTAATCAGGACACTTGTTTCCTCCACCCATAACACACATACACACACACACACACACACACACACACTAACACACATTTTGAGAGATTCTAGAACTGTCCTGATGAAACATGTTCGTCCGTGGCGTCACACACATCCCCTTTTCTTTCTTCTGTATCGGTCTAGGCTTCTTAAAATATCATCAATTCCCGTTCAAGTCCATGTCTAATAACTCTGACACTCGGCCACCCCACTCCTTACTGTCACACACCCCCTCCCCGTCTTTCCTCTGCGGCTCTGGGTTTGCATAACAGGTAGTTACAGACACTTCCTCGTCCTGAGCAGGGATATCCTGGCGCCTGACTGTCGCTCTCTGGAGCTGTGCGGCAGCCGCTGGTGCTCTGGACCCTGTTTAGCTAAATATAACTATTGTCACACTTAAAACAACGCACACATACACAATATTTGCTGTACTGGTATACAGCTAGTAGCAGACCACCATCGTAGCACTACATCACGAAAGCCAGACCATGGAGTCACAGACATCTTTGATGAAACTTGAAAAGTACTTTTTCTAATAACACAGGAAATGTACAGGGTGGCTATAAAAAATGACCCGAGGTTAAGAAAACAGCGGGTGTGATCAAAGAATTCTTATTAACTACATGTTTACACGTATAAATAAAACGCGAGTCGTGCTTGCCTGTGAAAATGTTGGTGCAAGCCCATGCTGGGGTGTTTTGGGTGGTTACTAAGGTGTTGCTAAGTGCCTGCTAGGGTGCTCTTGTAGGGCAGCATGTTTAATTAAAATAAAACTGAAATCACAACATGGCTTAGTGCGAATAATTAAATCGTCACAGCTATAATTTAATTAAACAAATATTTATAGTATATATTATGTAGTATTAATAATAAAAAATTCTAGTAATTATAATATGAAACCGCAATTACACTTTTTTCCCAAAATCTTGTAGCCTTATGTTCTGGGTGGTTGCTAGTGTGTATTACGGTGGTGGTTAGCATTAGATAACCACCTAGGTTGTTCTGGGTGGTTAGTAAGACGTTGCTAGAGTGTTCTAGGTTGTTGCTAGGGTGTTGTTATGGGCAGTTGCTACTGTGTTCTAAGTGGTTGCACCTGCTAGGGTGCTCAGGGTGGTTGCTATGGAGTTGCTAGAATGTTCTGGGTGTTTTGTAATGTTTTATTTATAAGATACACCATGTTGGTTGACTTAGGTGGGTACTAGGGCATTGTCAGGTGGATGCTAGGGTTTTCTGGGAGGTTGCTAGGGTGTTGCTGGGAATACACCATCTATTTGCAGATCATTACTTACAACACTCACAACTACACATTCACTAGTAGCCCATCAACAAGCATGGCTTTACGTTAAGAATGCTAGTCAGCATTTAAACACCCATGCACATGAAGGATGCGTAAACCATTCAAAGTGAACACGCGATAAAACGAGATAACATCACAGCCAGCACACTTTCATGGGACATCAGCAGCAAGTTTTGAAGAGACGGACCTGAGTTCGTCCCAAATGGGAGTTAATTTAATTTGTCAGCGGGCCTCTGGCCAGGACTCTGTTGTTTCCTGTTGAATTGTGTGTAGTCGCTGCGCTCAGGCTGCTGTGCTTTGTTGATGTTTGTTCTGTTATAGATCCTCAAAGCTCCATCTTTCCTTTCCCAAAAATGCAGAACAACAAACATAGGACAATAGAGACCGTATCTCTAAGGACAGACGGCTTAGATATTGAAGAATTAATGTGTTATTTGAGGGTGGGCGTGTTGTATTTCTGTCAGGCTTACTGAAGCTCCTCAAAGAGGCTGTTAGTGTTTGTTACTGACTGTACTAACAGGCTTGAACACTCACTGGCTAACTGGAACAGGGCTGCGATGGCCTCCTCCCACCACTGAGAATCCTGGGTAATGTGGCTTATCTCCAATAACCCAAACAGGAAGATTAGCTGACCCACGGTCAGAGCCACCGTAGCCATCAGGTTACATGCCCGCATCATGTCAAACTGAACTGTAAACAGAAAAGAACAAATATGAAATTGCATATGGTTTTTAAGTGATTCAAGCCCAACATGTACATGCACTGAACTCTCAGAAATTTCACAAGTAATTACAAAGAAATGGCAAGTAACACGTTAAGCATGAAATCTAAAGACTGAAATGGTATTGTCTTGTAAAACGTACTCCTGTAATCTTTTATTTATAACTAAAAAAAAAAGTTTGTTTTACATTGTGTATGAGCAGATGTGTGTGTGTGTGTGTGGGTAGAACATCTGAATCATTGTAAGGAAGATCCAGCTGCAGATGTGCATGAGACACAACTTTGCCAATGTGGGTGTCACTTCCTGAAAGACACAATCCTTCACTGTGTCCATCCGTTTCCTATTTCTAAATCAGGATAGATGGACAGACGTGCCAGGCTGCATCCTACAGGCCTGCAAATCTCTGCTAGGTTGTTCTTCCAGTGATAGTTGCCATGGTTTAATACTAGCCAGACATAAATAAAAGAGCTCTGGACATGTCCTTCATTTGAGGAGGACTCTTAAGCTCATATTTTAAATAGGTTTTATATGAAGTTTTTTTTTATGAATGCAAGCAGTCCATATATGTATTAACTGAAAAATGTAACACTTTTTGGCAAATTTTGTGGCTCTTGAAAGCGTTACCCATTCACAAAATTATATATATATACAGTATATAACATTTAAAACATTTTGTGGAGTGGTAACGCTTTCAATAATTACTTACTGAAAGTTACTTTAAAGTAACATTCTACGAAACATTATATTAGCAAAGTTGATGTTCACTTAAATATGAAATATATTTATGAAACATGTACACTAATGACATTTTATATATATTTTTTAATGTATTCACAAATGATCTACTAAAAAATGATGTACTTGTTAGTCTTTTTTCTTCTTCAGTGTTTAATGTCTTTCAATAAGACATTAATTTTGTATCATGCTTGGCACTGAAATTATATATATAGATGAAATGTATTGATTTATGTTTAGTAACATTTCTAATTGAATGTACATGATACATGATACGTTGAAAATTATAATATTTCTTAATAAAAGTGTTAACTTTTTCTGTTAAATTTAGTAACAAAGGGCATTAAAAAGTGCGTAAATCTGTTGATTTGCTGCAGAGGTCGTATTAACGTCGATTCCCTCACACAGTACACACACTCTAGTTGTATCACGGAGACTCACGTTTTACAGTGCTGCGGGACTCCTGGTACCCCGCAAACTCCGATCCCCAGCTGAGTCTGTGGCAGGGTGTGAGCTCATGAGTGTGTGTGTCCTCGTGCGCACATGCTCTCCAGAGCCCAACGCTTCTCCTGCGTCCGTCCTCCAGCACCTGTAACACCCAGTTAGAGCTGAACGTCGCCACGTTGTTGAGCACCAGAGAAAGCAGGGCCACCGCCGCCGCCACCGCCACCAGCCTGCGAACGGCCATACGCCTCTCAAACACCTGAAACGTCCACGGGTACACGTGCACGCTAAACGCAGAGCGGCATGAACGCTGTAAGAGGTTAGCTAGAGGACATCGCCACTCATTCTTGTGTCTTGAGGAGTCTCTAGCCCTCTTCCTCAGAGTCCGGGACCGATGCTGCTCGTAGGGCTGGACGCTGGACCTCCAAGGCCATCACATAAACAAGCACGCTTTCTTTAAATCCTCGTCCTTTCTCTGTCTGCGGCTCTGAGGTCTGTTCCTCCCCCTTTCTGCCGCAGATGTGCGCTGGGTCGTTTTTTCTCCACGTCTCCCTGCTGGGAACGCTGAGGAATGCCTACGTGATGCGGTCTCTGTGCTTTTTGTTCTTTCTCACACTCTTTCTCGCTCGTTTATCCCAGATTACTCATCCTAACCAGTTTCCCATGTTCACGTGCGAGCGTGCGTACTTCATCTCTGAAGAGCTCAGAAGAACTGGGAGGGTAGCAAGTACTTGGGAATACATCTCTCTCTCTCTCTCTCTCTCTCTCTCTTTCTCTCTCTCTGTGGCTAACACGTTACTCCAGCTACAGGATGTGTTTCCTGGAAGGAAAACAGACAGAACAGAATGCAACGCCGTCCTCTTTCTCTCTTTGACTCAGTGAGCTGGTTATTAATGGAGCGAGAGATGTAATATCATGTATTTAGTGAAATTTACCTGTAGCACTAAGTATTAAAGTTCAGCTTGTGCATCGTCCTGTAGCGTTTGCACTCCAGACATGAATGATTCCTCAAATAGTGTGTTGTTGAGGAGAGCTGTTCTGTTATCGTGATCAAATGAACCATTTTCACCTGCTGGACCATAAAACAAGTGACAAAAATCCTACAGATGTACATTAAAGAAGCCACATACCCAAAACAATGTAAAAATTCACTTCAATTTTATTCAATAAAAGGGAGAATCATAAACCATCCTGGTTGGATTTGCTTCTCTCTCTACTTTTCTGTTGTTTCTTGCTCAGTTCTGGGCCCCCAAAGATTCAGGGAATTTCCTGTTGCTTAACTCTAATAAACAGCCCACATCTGTATCTACTAAAGCCGAACAGAGCGAAAAAGACGAGAGAACGGGGATTTTGGATAAATAAAGACCAGATGGGACTGGATGAAAAAAGGAGCGAGGGCACGAAGGGCCAAGCGAGTGGGAGAGAGGGAATGTGGGAGAGAGTGTTGGGTGTTGATGGGGTCATTCCTTGCATAGCTGAAACGGTTCGCTCATGAGGTGGAACGAAAGGAGAAAGAGCAGAAACACTCAAAGTGCAGCTGCTGAGTGCTGAAGAGACTAAAGACTGCGCGGACATCATCTTTAGCACATCCTCACACCATTTTAAGACAGATCTGATGTTTCGTGTTATGTTTCAGTGCATGCATCCACACTTTAAAACAGTGCAGATCTTAAAGTGTTGAGAAAAAAAGACATCTGAATATTATATATAATGTTTTTTTGGTTTGTTTGTTTTTGATTAATTCCTATAACTCAAACAGTGGAGAATGTCAATAGCAATGAACCTATGACTTTGGCATAATGCCAACGTCACAGGTTAGATTTCCAGGGAATGCATGAAATAAAATATATACCTTCAATGCAATGTCGCTTTGGATAAAAGCATCTGCCAAATGCATACATGTTAATGTAAAATGTGCTTGTATATGATTGAATCTCCAGTGAGGCGGTGTGGGAGAACATGGCACGGATGTGTGTGAAGAGTCGTCGTCTGGACGTGGCGCGTGTGTGTCTGGGGAACATGGGGAACGCACGGGCGGCTCGTGCTCTCAGGGACGCTGAAAAAGAGCCGGAGTTGGAGGCACAGGTGGCCGTACTGGCGACGCAGCTGGGAATGCTGGTAAGATGAACAAAAATTGACAAAGTGTGACAAATATGCTCTCAAATATGCCTCTTTTGCTAAACTAATAAATGTTCCCGTTCTCATTGTGCACATTCAGTAGTATGCATTATTATTAAAGAAAGGAAAGTTTGTTATCATAATCTTGTATCTAATAACTTTCTCCACCTCTGGAACAACTTTTCCGCTGTTTTATGTACAGTAGTATATGTTTCACTCTGAGGTATGTCACATTATGGGAGATGAATACATTGCAAATGACGTTTCATGTTGTGTTTAAATCACACAAGCACAAACACAACGTTATCTAAATAAACCTTGTGCACTTGGAGCCTCTCTGTCTCGTTCAGTACAATAACAAGAACTAAACATTTGGATTTAAACATGTGGGTTTATCGGAGCATCTCTCTGTTTTTTTCGCAGGAGGATGCCGAGCGTTTGTATAAGTCATGCGGGAGGTTTGATTTATTGAATAAGTTTTATCAGGCGGCAGGTCAGTGGCAGCAGGCGGTAGAGACGGCAGAAACACACGACCGCATTCACCTCAGAACCACATACTACAGCTACGCCAAACACCTGGAGGCCATGGGGGACAAGAACCTAGCGCTGGTGTAGTGAGTGTCACGTTCACACACAGTCACTGCTGACATGCACACTGAGGTCACAAAGGGATTTGTTTTTTGTGCTAAATTTATATTTTGTAACTTCTTTATTAAATTAGATTTAATTAGATTAAATTGATTTAATTGATTTAATTGATTAAATTGAAATTTGATTAAATTGAAATTTGATTAAATTGAAATTAGATTTAATTGATTAAATTTAAATTAGATTTAATTGATTTAATTAAATTAGATTTAATTGATTTAATTAAATTAGATTTAATTGATTTAATTAAATTAGATTTAATTGATTTAATTAAATTAGATTTAATTATTAAATTAATGCCATGGGACACCATACACTCATTCAGAAGTTCAAAACACTACCATTAAAAAATATTTTTTATGTTTTTGAAAGAAGTCTCTTATGCTCACCAGAAATACAGCAAAAACAGCAATTAAATATTTTACAAATTCAATTCAATTCACATTTATTTGTATAGCGCTTTTCACAATACATATCGTTTCAAAGCAGCTTTACAGAAGATGCATGTGTCTACATTACAATTTAAAGTGATTGTTATCAGTGGTGAAAGTCTAATTAAAGGTGGGGTATGTAATTCTCTTTTTTGGCCATTTTTTTCAAAATCACTTAAAATCCTATTCCTAACCCACTTACAGCCACTGAGTTAGAAGCACTGAAATAAAAATTAAGCAATTTAATCATCTGTGGAACGGGCAGGACTCGAAAAACTCCAGCCAATCATTTCCTAGACCACCTAGAATCATTGGACAGTAAGTGTGTCAATCAATCGGTCGTAACATCCCCCCTCCCCCCATCCATGTCCATGTTCATTGAGTGGGTGGAGTCAAAGGAAAGAAGGTAGGAGCATTTGAGTTGTGTATTTTCAAAATCTGCTGGCCGTTTTGCAAATCACATACCCCACCTTTAATGTCCATTTTTCAGATATAAAAATAAGATGATACAAATCATACAGTTTGATAACATTATGCATTCATTTTAGGCAGAAACAATTATTACAAGTTGTAAACATAATTATTAAAATATATAGAAAATTGGTACATGTTGATTTAAAGTAACTGTTTTCTATGTAAAAAGATAGTAAAATGTTACATATTGTATCAAAGTTTCATTTTCAGCATCATTACTCCAGTCTTCAGTGTCACATGATCCTTCAGAAATCATTCTAATATGATGATTTGCTTCTCAGATAGATGAAAAAAAAAAAAAAAATTAAACTCTTTGTGGTCTTTTACTTTTTTCTTTCCCACTCAATAGTTTTGAGAAGTCAGACACGCATCGGTTTGAAGTTCCGAGAATGCTGATGGAGGACAACGTTTCATTGGAGATCTACATCAATAAAATGAAAGACAAGTGAGTTACTATGCAGAGATGATTCATGATTATGGCCCCTGCAGTCTGACATGGCTTTCATATTCCCACTGTGCGTTGTCTGGTGTGTGTGTGTGTGTGTGTGTGATTGGACAGGGATCTGTATAAGTGGTGGGGTCATTATCTGGAGAGCCAATCAGACATGGAGGCCGCGCTGCATTACTACGCCTTCGCTCAGGACTACCTGTCCCAAGTGCGCGTGCACTGTTATCTAGGAAACATTCAGAAGGTATGTTTCATGAATTTGATTGAAGTTTCCCCGATGTATCGAATGCTTCATACTGATCTGTATATTTCTCAGGCGAGTGAGATAGCCAATGAGACGGGGAACAGAGCAGCGTCTTATCATGTTGCACGACAGTACGAGGGACAGGATGAGATCAGCCAGTCGGTGCACTTCTACACGCGAGCACAAGCGTATAACAACGCCATCCGACTGTGTAAAGAGAATAACTTGGACGAGCAACTCATGAATCTGGCGCTGCTTAGCAATCCGGAAGACATGATGGACACGGCCATGTATTATGAAGAGAAAGGAACGCACATGGACCGAGCTGTTATGCTTTATCACAAGGTACTTTCTCACTATGATGTGTCATTTTTACATTCAGATACGTGTTGTGTCAAACTTTACCACTAGGTGGTGCTGATCACTTATGTAACCCCCGTTCCAGGCAGGTCACGTCTCTAAGGCCTTAGAACTAGCTTTTGCTACAGAGCAGTTTGGAGCTCTGCAGCTGATCGCAGAGGACCTGAATGAGACCAGCGACCCTGCCTTACTAGCACGCTGCTCAGATTTCTTCATAAAACATGCTCAGTACCAGAAAGCTGTGGAATTGCTGGTGGCTGCCAAAAAGGTCAACACGGACCACACACTGTCATACATTCAGTATTATTCATAACATTTATGCATGCAAACAGAACTTTTTAATTGTAGGAATCACAGCAGAGTGTTTTGTGACTGTATGCATGTGAATTTGTGCGTGTAGTACCATGAGGCGCTCCAGTTGTGTTTGGACCAGAGTTTGAACATCACAGAAGATCTGGCTGAAAGTCTGACGGTGTCGAAAGACTCGACCCATGTGTCTGAGGCCGAGCGAAAGGAGCTGCTGGAGAAAATCGCAGACTGCTGCATGCGCCAGGGCAACTACCACCTAGCGACTAAGAAATACACACAAGCCGGAAACAAGATCAAGGTTTGGCTTCTGCTCAAATCAACAGCGGATTTAATCATCAAATATCTCATTTTGCGTAATCTCATGACATGGCTTTCTGGAATACATGATTCTGATTGGTCAATCATGGCATTCTGCAGTCAAATATTCTTATATAATGATTCTAAATAATAGAATTGACCTTTTCCCAATCAATTTCCTACACTGTGCTAGTTTCATGTTACTCATATCATTTCACATTCTTCCTAATCACTTCTTCAATTAAAATAATTTCAGCTCATATTAACACTATAAACCTGCTACTGTATCATATTTGATACATGCATTTCTAAGGCCTCTAAATTATCCAAATGATCAAAACTTTGTTGCAGAAAAAGCTGTTGCACACAATCTACTACTTTTGAAGAATGTGTGTGTGTGTGTGTGTGTGTGTGTGTGTGTTTACACTATTAAAACTACATAGATTTGATCATTAAGCATTTATATAATCTTAATAAGACATATTGAGAGATTTTTAATGACAACTGCAAAATATGTATATGCATTTTATGCAAGTAGTCTGTTGTACTGTTCTAAAATTCATATTGAAATGCAATCAAAATTTCATCTGACTTTTTGGCAATATAATCAAAAACATTAGCACCAAATTGCATTTTATTTGGACATTTTGGACCTCTAAGATAAAATTGATGCATTTTCACCAGTTGTTTATATCTATATCCATTTATATCTTCTCTCGTCCTGAAATAAGTCTTCACCCCGGCCTCTTCTAAAAGCAATCTGTTTTCTTATCTGTTCTCGTCTTTGACAGGCGATGCGAGCGCTGTTGAAATCCGGCGATACAGAGAAAATAGTGTTTTTCGCAGGCGTTTCCAGACAGAAGGAAATTTACATAATGGCAGCCAACTACCTGCAGTCTCTGGACTGGAGGAACGACCCGGAGATCATGAAGAACATCATTGGCTTCTACACAAAAGGACGTGCACTCGACCTGCTCGCTGGCTTTTATGAGGCCTGTGCTGAGGTACTGAGAGTGTGTGTGTGTCCCGCAGCAGTCAATGCAATAATCAATATCTCAATGATTCCTAAATACAGGTGTTTGTTTACAGGTGGAAATTGATGATTATCAGAATTATGAGAAGGCGTATGGAGCTCTGACGGAGGCATGCAAGTGTCTGACTAAAGCAAAGGGTCGCGGTGGAGACGAGGCTGACAGCAGGATCCTCATACTGACACACAAACTCGGACTCATCAAGAGATTCATTCAGGCACGCAGGTACCGATGAAATACTAGCAATTTAGTGTGCATTCTCTCAACACCCGTGCATGCATTCGCAAATGTTTTGTGTGTGTGTCAAGGATGCATGAAGAGGATCCAGTAGAAGCGGTGCGTGTGTGTGAGTCTCTGCTGGAAGAGAAGGATCTGGACCCTGCAGTGCGTGTCGGAGATGTGTATGGGTTCCTGGTGGAATACTACTGCCATCATGGCAACTTCCAGCAGGTATCTAAACATGTACTTCATGTGTGTCTCATGAAAGTGGCTTTTTGCAAGTGCAGTCAATGGTAAAACTACTTGCACTACAAACTAGTATTTATGTTTACACTAATAAATTAAAATAATATAATAACAAATACCAGTCTCCACTATGAAGACTGTTTTGTACATTTTAAATAATAAGAAGCGCATTACATAGGAAGCCATGCACATTGAAGTTTTATGTACTAGTTTTGTGAACTATTTTTTTTATATTAATTTCCAGAAATTCCAGTTTGATCATTTTGTGTTTTTCTATGTGTATTATTAGGCATGGAGTAAAATAGAGGAATTGAGATCAATCCGTCCCAACATAAATGTGAGCTTATTTGTGAGTCAAACCAGTCTGGAGGCGCTACAAAACGCTGCTGGAATCCGCCTGGTCAAGGGAAATACAAACGCTGCCCACGCTGCCGATGATGATGAAGAGGTGGAGGAAGATGAGAACATCAATCATTGAGAGAACGACGGTGGTCATCATCAGGATACCTGCAGATAATAACACACATTTCTCAATGCATACAAAAAAGCACACAGAAGTCTGCCTGTCTGGGTTTGCAGCCCCATTTTTAAAAAACGTGCCATATTTGTGTGATTTTGTTAAAGCCGCTTTGCAGGCTGCCTTAAGTAGAGTACCTTGTGTGTGAATGCCCGGGATGCACTTATGTGTGTGATGTGTGTGTGTGTGGCTTTTTCAACAACAATCCAGTGGGACCACTATATTTAAGTCATTTTGTACAATTTACAAACTATTTAATGACCAGACTTGTTCTGCTACCTTTGTATCATATATCTTGTATACATTTTAATAAATTTTCTACACATTTACTTAATCATGTTGCTTTTTTGAGTGAATTACAATACATCTCTCAAAGTCAAATGTACAAGTAGTCATCATTTGTGTGTAAGATATAGAACATGTTGCATCAGTTGAAGTAGATCGCGATAGATCTTGTTCCTCGTAGACGACGGTTGAACGGTAACGGTCGTATCGTATCCCATTTTTCCAAATCCTATCCTGATCAGTTCTTCACATTTTTTCAAATCATTGCGTGCATGTTTGATTCTTTTCAGCGAGTAGGTTCTTTTCTAACAATTTTTCAAGTGATTCAGTGATTCAAGTGATTCAGTTTTTTCTTTAAGTTATTTTTTTCCGAATAAGTTTTATTAATAATGGGCTTTATTGTAATTTCAGTTCAGTTTGTTGCAGAACCTATTTTTGAAAATTCGTGTTCAATTTTGAATTTCTAGTTTAAATAAATGTGTTAAAATTAAACCGTATTTAACCTTAAAACTGGACAAAGATGTTTACCACTGCTGGGATTCCGTTTACCAAATTTGAATTCAATTAATCTGTTCAGTTAATAGATTTAAAAAGTCAATATACCCAAAATTGTAAATTAATTCGCTTTCATGCATTAACAAGGCAAATATGCCGAATTGAGATTTTTCAAGTAGTGTCAGTTTATCACGATTCAGTTGAACGATAGGTCTGCAGTCAAACTAAACATGCTCTGGATTTACAACCCAGTTTACACTGTAAAGGACAAAGAGGTTTTGAGCTTTCACAAGAGTCATTGATTCATATTACATTTACCAAACAGAATGAACAATTCAGCAAAACTATTTCCACAACAAACGGAGCTGATAGTAAATGTAAGTGCAGAGTCGGATTTGACTACAATCTCCCTCTCCAGCCATTTACTTCATATTACATGTACTTTTGGTATATTTTAAATGTTATGGAATGGTTGCAAATATTGATAGAAATAAACCTGTCTATTTTTAAAGTCCCCCTGTAGTCAATCATTTTATCACTTAAACTCCACTTTTATCACACCAAAATTATATATTCTTTCAAGGAAAAAAAATCAGCATGCTTAAAATAGCTTGATTGTAACTCTACACCATTGCCTTGCCTCATTTAGTATACACGGTTCTATGAATATGCAAATGAGCCCCGCCTCCACTCACTCACAGCAGCTCAGAGATCCACACTTTGACGTGATTGGTTACAAGGTAGTTTGTGACGTCAGAAACACCAGCAATTTCAAACCGCGTTTTTGAGACTGTCTTTGGTAAAAAAAAAAAATTAAAAAAAAATGGTGTTGACATGAATTTGCACATGGTTTGTCTTTATGCATATTAAAAACACCACATAGACATATAAACAGAATTAAAATCTAGATTTTTTACCACAGAATTTAAATTAGCAACTCTGATGAGCATCATTAGATGTGATTCATGCGTCAGATCAGATGGAGCTCCCGAACACAGTTTGCTGTTTCTCTGTGAGAGTGAAGCTCATTATAAACGCCCATGGAGACTCGAGTGTTTATAGAAACCAGACACACCTCTGACAGCTGCAGAACATGGACTCGCCGAGTAAACACAGCGCAATTAACGAACTTCAGGAGCAAATTCGCTCTCTGACTGACGAAACTGTAAGTTATTTTCTTGTCATATGAAGGAATGAATGCTTAAGTAATTGGGTTGAAACATTATAGTGCGCTATAAACGCCGTGTATCTAATCAGGGGTCAGTCAGTGAGAAAGATAGGCTACCATTCATGTTTCTTTAATTAGTCAAAAGTGACAGTAAAGACATTTTTAATGTTACAAACGATTTCAAATAAATGCTGTTAATGTTAGTTCTTTCAATATTGATAACAAAAATAAATGTTTTTTGACCAGCAAAATAAAGATCATGTGACTGAAGACTCTGGAGCAATGATGCTAAAAATTCAGCTTGGCATCACAGGAATAAATTACATTTGAAAATATATTCAAATAGGGACATTTTTAAATTTAAATAATATTTCACAATATTACTGTTTTTACTGCCTTTTTGATCAAATAAATGCAGCCTTGGTGCATAAGAGACTTTTTTCAAAAACATAAAAAAAAGTCTTACTGACCCCAAATTGTATTGGTACTGTGTGATCTGTAAATGTAGAAACCTCCTGCACTGAATGCTGATTATAGTGTTAACTGCATTGATTTATATACTGTACAGGTACAGCTGCGGGAACGAAATGAAGTGCTGTTTAGTAAGCTTGACTCGGCCCAGAACAAACTGGGCCAGCAGGCTGCGTCAAAGAGCGACCTGTCTGTCAAACTGGTCCAGTGTGAGGAAGACAAACTGAGGGTAAAAACTGAAACAATCCTGGAAATATGGGATCTGCACTCAGGATTTTCCTGATATTATTATGTGTATGTGTTTCAGATCTCAAAAGACCTTGTTGATGTGCAGATTGAGGCCAATAAAATGAGAGAGAGGTATGAAGCAGAGATCTTTGAACTGAAAAACACGGTAAGTGCAGTACACACTCATGATCAATGGGCAGATAAAGTAGTCGAATCACCTTTATTTATACAGCGCTTTATACAATACAGATATTTTTAAAGCAGCTTCACAGTAATAAACAGGGAAATAACAGAATCAGTGCTGCAAACTTCATCAAATATGAGACTAATTCAGCTCTAAAGCAACTCAAGTCAGTTCAATATTTATTCAAATCAATAACTCAATAACTCTTTTTATGTGAATTTGGGGTTATTGGATAAAAAAGCTGAATGAAAATGCACAAAGATGCACATGAATTCTAAAAATGAATTCTAAACATTCTAAAAATGAATTCTAAAAATTCTAAAAATGAATTCTAAAAATTCTAAAAATGAATTCTAAAAATTCTAAAAATAAAAATTCTAAAAATGAATTTTAAACATTCTAAAAATGAATTCTAAACATTCTAAAAATTAATTCTAAAAATTAATTCTAAAAACATTTGAGGCGTATAATTTTTTATCCAACAAGAAGACATGCACATAAACTTTGATGGAAACACATTTACCGAATAAATCCCTCGATGCGCCACAGAAAACTCACGTGACCTTGCCTCAACAGAGGATGTGATTGGATAAATTGACTAACCAGTGAACCAATCGCATCGCACATCATCTCAAATGTTGCTTTGATCATTCTGAAATGCCTGTAATGAAACATAAAGTTCCCAAACATCAGTTTCCGAACTCAAGATAACATGACAGCGTTTATTGTGTTTCGTCTTTTTGTGATGTAAGAAAAAGAGCCTCACTAATTCCCCGATTGCAGCATTTTTATTACAGATATTTGTGCCAATTTTGTTCTCTTGAACTGTAACACATGGAACATGGAAACATAATTTCATAATTATCAAAACATAAACATCTCATAATTTATGCAATTTTCCAATTTTTCGCATAAATTAAATGTGCAACTTTGGATTGAAGCATATCTACTGCCAATGTTGCACATTTTTTCAATTATGAAACAAATTCGATTCAGCTATAAAGCAGCTCTACATTTATATGTCATGCTCTCTTTCCCAGGTTTTATCTCAGGAGGGCACGGCCTCATCTCTTCAGACGGAGCGTGACCGGCTCAGAAAGGAAGTGTCAGCGGCATCGTCCCGTTTACAAGTCATTGAGCGGAACGAGCGTGACCTGGCCGAAGAGTACGCAGTGCTAAAGAGCAACTTCCTGTCGTTGAGGAGTGCTTATGAAAGAGAGCGCACACACTTCGAGGAGCTCAGCGCTGAGCTGCTCGCCCTCGCACACACACACGACACACTCCTGCAGGAGAGAGAGCGCACGCACAGACACACGCTGGAGGTGGAGAGGGTTCGAGCGCTCATCAGCAGGGCGTCACTGAACAGAGTCAGCGTGAGAGACACACACACACACACGCTCAGCTTTAGCAAATACTTCCGCTAGCAAAGTATGTTTCTTTACAGGGCACTGAATACAATTGCATTTAAAAGGCCACACAAATATTGAAGCTCACGCTGTAGTTTAAAATGTTAGGCTAAGGATAAGGCTTTCGTCCAGAACACAAATTACGATTTTTTTAATGAAATCTGAGCGTTTTCTGTCCCTCCATTGACAGTTTACGCAACTGACACTTTCAGTAAAGATTCATATTTTGTAAATAAAGTGTTAAAGGGGTGGTTGATTATGATTTCACTTTTCTAACTTTAGTTAGTGTGTAATGTTGCTGTTTGAGCATAAACAACATCTGCAAAGTTACAACGCTCAAAGTTCAAAGCAAAGGAAGATATTTGCTTTTACAGAAATTGCTTTTTAAAGGACAAGTTCGGTATTTTACACTTAAAGCCCTGTTTACAGACCGTATCTGATGAAATAGAACTGTTAAGATTAAAGTTTGGACACATGCTCCTGTCCCGAGAATTTTAGGTTTATTTAGCTTTCCCCCCCACCCCCACAATGGTTGTCTATGTGCACTGGCAGATTCCTTCCTAAAACACATTAAACTTTCGTTTACAAAGACGTGAAACTCACCGAGTGGTGATCACTGATATGATCCCAAAAAAAATCGCTGAAAAAGATGCTTTCCAACAGGTTTTATCGTAGTGTTTGTCCACCTCCATTGACTTGTATTGAATGTGCTGTGTGAGGTACGTTATTCCTCCGTCGCTTCTTCTTCTGCTTCTTCTGTGTATTCAATGAAATGCCAGCGGTTTGCGCAGTGGCGCCTCCAGAAATGTTTCATAGGGGTGGCCAGATGGGGCCACTTAAAATCTTGGGGTGGCACACCAAAACTATAAACCATAATTTCAGAATTTTATTCTACTGTTGTAGTAACCCATTCGGAAATGTAATATATGACATATCCCTATATCGCTAGTGACGCCGTCATATATGTTAAATATAAGACAATATATTGCTATAACATATATACATATCTCTACATATATGTTGATATAGGTTTTTAACATATATAAATTTGACATATTAAATGAGTATATTGACATATATTAATATGATGTATATGATTATTATTTATATAATACTGTATGTTTTGACCATATATGTCACCGATATGTTTAATTTATGCCAAACTATTTACTATTTATTTCAAGTCTACATATCTCATTTTCAAATCTTTTATAAATAAAATGTATTATTTATTATTATTTGACCTCTTCTTGACCAGCTCATAAAAACAAAACAAATACTACATAAATTCTATTTGAAAACCGATAATTATATATGTGACAAGTATGTAAAAAAACACTATTATACATACATCAAATATATGGGCTGGTTTTATATGTCAATTGTTCCATTTTCTAATAGGTTTTATATATGGGCATATATATGGGTATATATATTTTATATATGTGGATATATTTCATATATATATATTTCATATACCTAGGCTATGTATATTACATTTCCGTATGGGTAAACTGGCCTGAAGAAAACTATCAGAAAGACTTAAGGAAACTCCTACTGATATACTCTGGTTTATTGTGTTATATTTAACGGACAGTGCATCACGTTGCATGAATTTCTTAAATGAAATAAACAGAGTTGAAGCAGGTTAATAATAATAGCCCACACACTCCATTTCATCATTGCAAATAACACATATGACTCGACTGACAAAACTAGGAACTAACACACACATGAAGTAAACTTGTGTGTAGTTTATAAAGTCCAGCCTTGCACTTGAAAACAATCTAAACTCTGTTTTTATGACGCAGCTCTTATTGATGCGACTTACCAGCAGCGAGAGATGTGTGTGTGTGTGTGTGTGAGACTCTGCTGGTGGTGACGTAGCTCCGCCCGCAATATCACGCACACAAATGCGAGTGATGCAACAGCCAATGTCGAGTTTTCCCAATTATTAATGCATGAATTTAACAGCATTATTTAAACTCCGTTACACATATACATGCACCAGCTAACGACGTTAGCTAGGTAACTCTTGTCAAAACATGTCAAAGACGCATCAAAAAGCTGTTGTAACAGTATACTGTAACCAAAAGCAAGTCACGACACATAATTCCCCGTCTTCTTTTACTAAAGAATATTTTTTACTTATTTACTTACCGGTAGTCTTCGTCTTCTTTCTTAACTTCTTTTAAAATTGTTGACCGACGGGCACGCGCTGAGCTGTTGCTGTCTGAGCGCGCAACAGCGGCATGTACGGAGGGGCGGGGGAGGGGCGGGCTACTGTGTGCGATCGTAAGTCTAGATCAGCTTGCCTGCCTGGCTGTGCATTAGGGATGAAATGCATAACTGATGCTACTAAAATGTATACTGGCCAGTGGGGTGGCCAGTGGGGTGGCCAGGAGTCGGCCAAGGGTGGCCACGGCCACCCCTGGCCACCCCCTGGCGGCGCCACTGGGTTTGCTTGCAATTGGCAAAGGTGCATTATCGCCACCAACTGGTGTCTATTATTCAAGCTCTCAACGGAAGAATCTGGGTGTGACGCGTTTGGCAAAATAGGTCCACAAAAGCTAAATAAACCTAAAATTCTCGGGACAGGAGCATGTGTCCAAATTTTAATCTTAACCGTTCTATTTCATCAGATACGGTCTGTAAACAGGGCTTTAAGTGTAAAATACCGAACTTGTCCTTTAAGGACTACAACAAACGGCTGGTGGGAACTACACAACATTCCTCCCGGGTTAGTGACATCACCAACCCTAAAATTTACATAAACCCCGCCCCCGGTACATGATTTATAGATTATCAAGACAGAATATGCTAATCAATGACTAGAAGATATCTATACATAAGCTACATAAATTCATCAACTAACCATTCAGAGACGTCCTGTTGCTTCTACATGTTGTTACTTCTTGAGTCTCTCCATCATTGTCTGACTCCGGTTTGAACATAAAAAGCTAAAAGTTTTTGATATTTTCAGTGCATGTGTGTGTGAGTGCAAGCTGTTTTAGCTCCGCCCCCTGTGCCGGGAGCAGCAGCTCATTTGCATTTAAAGGGACAGACACAAAAAGTAACTACTTTAACATGCTATATAAAAATATCTGTGGGGTATTTTGAGCTAAAACTTCACACACACACTCTGGGGACATCAGAGACTTATTTTACATCTTGTGAAAAGGGCATTATATCACCCCTTTAATTTATGTTTCTTTGTGTAAACAAAGCACTCACGTTGCTTCATAAAATTGAGGTTAACTCATTACTTTTATGATGTCTTCACTACCTTTCTGGGGCTTGAAAATGGTAGTAGATTGTCAATGGAGGGACAGAAAGCTCTCAGATATCATCAAAAATATATTCATTTGTGTTCTGAAGATGAATGAAAGTCTTACGGGTTTTGGATCGACATGAGGGAGAGTAATTAATTAATGACAGAATATTCTTTTTTGGATAAACTATCCCTTTAATACTTACAGTAAATTTAGATCTGATGATAGATCTTTGATCTGAACACACACTGAAGTATGAACAGTAATAATAGTGATGCATTGCTTTATCAGATCGCAGTAATCACTGAAAGGGGAACAACAATATTTCCTAATGAACTTATATATTGAAGTTATATATTTAAAAACTCTGTTTTTGATTTCTGTTTTAACAGCCAGAGGAGTTTGAACAGAGCAAGAGCCCACTGGAAAAAAACGTAAGAAAATCATCAGTATATTATTTGTTTCCTAGTATAACAAGTCAATTTTATTTGTATAGCACTTTTCACAATACACACACTTGAAAAGCAGCTTTACAGAAAATCATGATGTTATTGTTTTTAGCTTAATACCTTCATGCCTTATAGTTGCATTTTGCAGATTAGATCTGTATGCAATAAAATACTTTACTTTTTGCAATGACATAAACAGTTAAGCAGTTGAGATTTGCTATAAAGCATATATCCCTTAACACGAGTATAATATATGAATGCAAATTAAGTTGTACTATATATCCAACTTTAAATGTATTGCTGGGTGACTACACCGTTTATATTTTGCGAAAATATTTATGATCACGCATCTGAGATTTGCTACAAAGTATATATTGCTTTATGTTAGTGTACTGTATGTATGCTTGTAAAGTTGTATGTAATATATATCCATATAGCTGGGCTTTATAGTTTACATATTGTATAATATTTTTTGTATAATATTTGTTGTTGTTGTAATATACCTATAGATTAGATTAGAGTTTATTGTCATCCCGGCCATATACAGTGGAGCGTAATGTAATTTCACTAGGTTTGCAGTGCAGTTGTACACAGTGTAAAATACAATAATATTAATAATACTAGTGATGGAATCAAAGTGGAAGGTGATCTTGCAGTGGTAAGAATACCTGAGGTATTAAAGTGCAGGTAACGATTATAGTTATAGTGTTTAACTGATACAGTATAGTATGAAGAAATGTTAATAAAGCATTGTGTTTTACAGATGTTGTGCAGAGTACTGGCAGTAGTGGATACGTCACTGTTGCACAATCTTTTTGTGTTGGCCCGTATGCCACGCTACCTCTTGTGGGAAGGGAGAATATTTATGATATTTCTGTAATATGGTGGTGATTTAATACATGTGTGGTCTGTTTCAATGCAGGGAGCGTGGAATAACCTGAGAGATGAGCTAGAAAACCTGAGGAAAAGCTACGAGGGCCACCAACGACAGCTAGAGGAGAAAGTGTGAGACACAAGATGACGTCTGCTGGCGTTTGACCTACAAGCCCCATCTTGGGTTACAAACACTTAATACACATGAAAGCAGGGTCCAAAATGTTCTGTGATCACTGAAAACACATTTGGATGTAGTCAGAAATGCACGTGACCCAATAGAGCGACTGCACTAAGTCGGAAAACATTTGGTAAAGCACAAATACATATTCATGCAAAAGATTACAGACCTTATTCACAGCAGTGCCGTCTTTGATTTTTAACAGGAATGAAAGTGAGGCTGTGAGGGAAAGACTTTCATCTTTTCAGTTGGTTGTTCTGTTATTTAATGTTTAATGCTGAAGAAAAACTGCAAAAAAAATCTTTCCAAGGAATTTCATTAGACAAAAAAACTCAACATGAGCTGTGAAAAATCATAAGTTATCTAGGAGCTTTATAGAGCTTTTTCCAGTCTATCCCTCTCTGGATAAGGGCCATGTCTGATATGAACATGCAGCAACACAGATCACGTGAAGCACATGCATCGGAAGTTCAGTCAAAACAGGTGCTCAGTTAAAATAACAAGGAGAACTCGAAACATCTGTGGTATATTTGGAAGCGTGCCGAACTAGTGCTTCACACGTTTTTGCTGTTAAAACCGCAGGACGCAGCTGCAGGTCAGTGGAAGGGAAAACGTGCAGACGTCTAGACGCGTTTTAAAAAAGTTGATGCAGCGATATGCAGCATAAGATGTAAGACACAAGGGCAATAGTTAAAAACGTCCATCTAGTGCATATTTACATTGAGAAACTATGGAAAAGTAGCGCAGTGGAATGTGCTGATGAAATTTAGCATGCATGTGTTGTAAACCTAAATCCAAAACTAATAAAAATCGTTTTCATTCACTAAAATCAAGCTAAAATTAAGCAAAATATAAATACTAGATGAAATGAAAACTTAGAAATGTTGCCTTTGCTATTAACTGAAACAAAATAGTACTAAACTTATTGGAAATTAAAATTAATTCAATCAAATTAATTAAAGCTAAATAGAAATATTTGAAAATGAGAAGAGCACATGGAAAAATTACTACAACCAAAATGAAAACTGAATTATAATAAATTATAGTAAAATCAATATAATAAATATATCAAATGAATTTTCAGCATCAATACTCATTACAGTTTTCAGTGTCACATGATCCTTCAGAAATCATTCTAATATGATGATTTGATGCTCAAGAAACATTTATTATTATCAATGTTCAAAACAGTTTTTTTGTTTGATGAATAGAAATGTCAAAAGATAAGCATTTATCTAAAATAGAAAGCTTTTGTAACATTAAATATTACCGTCAGTAAGATTTCATTTCTGAAAGAAATTAATACTTTTATTCAGCAAGGATGCATTAAATTGATCAAAAGTGACAGTAAAATACATTTATAATGTTACGACAGATTTCGGATAAATGCTGTTCTTTGATGGTTACATTTTCATAAGTAATAGAATATCATAATACTAAAATAATAGTCACAAAATCATAGACCCTCTCCTCGAAATATGATCTCAAATGATCACAGGAGACGCATTTTATTTGGCATCTCTCTCACCTGGCCACCTGTGACCTGATTGGCCGAGACGGGTGTTGTGTAAACACACTCAGACGAGGGCACAATGGTGTCTGCCTGAAGCTTGACCGAGTGAAACCAAACTCTGTGCACCTGCTACATTACGAGTGATGTGGTGGAGCTTTTATCTTTATGAGTGGAAAATCTTTGATACATGCGCTCACTGGTTTAGTCACGAGACGTGGGCGGTGAAGGTCAGCTGATGAGTGTGTGTGTGTGTTCACTGTGTTGTCTTTCTCTCACAGTGTGGCCATGGGCAGAGAACAACAGGAGAATAAGAGAGCCATTCAAAACACCCGACGCGAGCTATCCCAGCAGTCTGCAGTGAGGACATCACCAGTCACACACAGAAGATGCTGTATATGAGTTTCTGATCACTGATTTGTTCCCGTCTACATGCAGACACTGATCATATCTCAGCATCAGCTGAAGGAGGCCGAGACTGAGCTCTCTGAACTACAAAATCATCTGAAGGAACTCAACAGAGAGTACAGGGCCCGACTCACACACTATATTCAGGATGTTACAGTATGTGGACAAGCAGGCAGACATTTGGTTAAATGAATGGTGCATTCATGTCAGAAAAACACACTTTAAAGTGGCTTCTTGAGTTAATAATTGTGATCCTGGACCACAAAACCAGTCACGAGTATCCAACAATACATTGTATGGGTCAAAATTATAGATTTCTCTTTTATGCCAAAAATCATTAGGATATTAAGTAAAGATCATGTTCCATGAAGATATTGTGTAAATTTCCTACCGTAAATATATAAAACATGTATTTTTGTGAGTGAATGCAGCACAATCGTGAACATAAATGCACAACTTTAAAGGAGATTTTCTCAATGTTTAGATTTTTTTGCATCCTCAGATTCCAGATTTTCAATAGTTGTGTCTCGACCAAATATTGTCATATCCTAACAAACCATACATCAATGGAAAGCTTATTTATTCAGCTTTCAGGTGACGTATAATTCTCAATTTCAAGAAATTGACCCATGTGACTGGTTTTGTGGTCCAGGGTCACAATTCTTGAGAAATAATTAATATTTTTTTTATGTTTTGAAAGAAGTCTTTCATGCTCACCAAGGCTGAATTTATGATAAAAAATGCAATAAAAACAGTAATATTCTGAAAATTATTACAATTTAATTTTAGTTTTCTGTGAATATATAGTAAAATGTAATTTATTCATGTGATCAAAGCTGAATTTTCAGCATCATTACTCCAGTCTTCAGTGTCACATGATCCTTCAGAAATCAGTATAATATGATGATTTGCTGACATTTCTTAATATTATTATCAATGTTGAAAACAGTACTGCTTAATATTTCTGTGGAAGCCATAATGCATTTTTTCAGGATTCTTTGATGAATAGAAAATCAGTAGAACAGCATTTTTTTTAAATAGAAATCGTTGGAACATTATAAATGTCTTTACTGTCACTTGATCAATTTAGTGCATCCATTTCTTTTTTTTAATCTTCTTTGCAGCAAACATTTGAGTGGTGGTGTTGATGTGGTGTGGTTTCTGGGCCTGCAGGAGTGTGTATCTGCAGCCGCTGGTGGTGATCTGGGACAGAAGTTGAAGAGGATTGTTGAGTCCATGCTGGAGGAGGTGAAAACATCACATCGCTCCAGAGAGGAACAGCTCACCAAAGCTGCCAAAACATACCGCAAACGCATACAGGGTCTGAGCAATGCCCTCCAACAGCTACTCATCGCTTACAGGTGCAGGAACATCCACTCAAGCACACTTTATTTGCAGGTTTCATCAGGTTTTGCCAATTTTTGTTAAACGCAAAACCTGCTCTACAGTCTAGTTCATCTAATATTTGGATTTTTATTTTATTTACAACAATGTTTTTAGTACTTAGTTAACGATAATAACCCTGAGTTGAACCCTAACCCTAAAATCTTCATATGATATTGGATTAAGTTCAGGTTTTGCTAATTATCTAGTGACGTTTTCAGACGTTTCAGCCCCGTATAAAAAGCAAAGCCTGCTCCAATACACACTAGATCTGATTTGGTCTGATAACAAGTAGTGTCTCTGTGTCCCAGACTGCAACGTGAGCAGATCCTGGCACTCCCTGAACACGCTTTAGAGGCCGGACCCCCTGAGGCCCACTTCTGTCCCGCGGGGCCCGAACCGAGAGGAGACGCCGAGAGAGAGATACACAGACTGAGAGAGGACAAAGCCCGCCTGGAGAGCCAACTGAAACTGGCTCGAGAACAGGTGTGTGTGTGTGTGTGTGTGTGTGTGTGTGTGTGTGTGTGTGTGTGTGTGTGTGTGTTGTTTAATGGATTAGTTCTGTGACTTGATTATGTGCTTGGTATTTTTCAGATGGCTGTGTTGTCAGAGTCTTCTCAGAGGTGAGGATCAGTTAAAAATATTGTACAATACGGTTTACTGGCTTATTTTATGTGTTGCACTTGGACATTTCATTTGTGCAGGGCTGGACTAACCCAAGAAGCCTGGAATGATGTAAAAAAACAGTTCAGAGAAATAACCAACTCCACACAGGTAATTAATACACACTGAAACCAGTTAGTCCTGGAACAACATTTCTGTCAAACAGATTCCAAACCCTGACCATTAACTACAAGTTCAAGGTCAAGGTCAAGTTCCTTTATATGTACCCAGAGGTAGATTTTGTTTGCAGTAGAGTCCTCATACACACATATGGAAAAACAAAGGGGCACATATCACACATCATTCAACTTAAGGCTTAAAAACTTTTAAGGAAAACTTTTAAAAAATTAGGAAATGACAAAAATGTAAAAAAAAAAAAAAAAAAAAAGTAAAAAAAAGAAAAGTAAAATATTTTTTTTATTTAAAATTATACCCATAAACTCTGATGGAAATTATTGTTTAATTTGGACCGTGTTCAAGCCCCAACCCCAGCCTTCAGTCTAAGCTGAACCAGTGGCATTTTAGTATTATTTATATACTATTATAGTTTTTTTATTAATATTTAGAATTAGCTTTGTTTTGTATATTTTCAGGTTTCATTTTAATATATATAATTAAAATTGTCATTTATTTTATTTCAGTTTATAATAGATTTATTTTTCCCCCACTTAGTCATTTTAGTGCTTCAACTCAAACCTATTTCTGTTTCTAATTCAAGTTTTCCATGTTCAGTTTTATTTCAATTAACAAAAAGTATAGTTTCAGTTAACGATAATAACCCTGAGCTGAACCCTAACCCTAAAATCGTATATAAAACAGCGACATTGATCCAGATCATGTCCTACTTGGTGATATTATTGTAATCAAAGTATGTGACAGTATAACCCAATTAACCATAACCAATAGCAGCACTCTTATGATCAAACATTAAACATAGCAGTATATAATCTAACCACAAGCACATGTAATTATTACAACAGCTTCACTATCATCACCCTGGTAATCACAGTAATTTCCTGCAGGAATCTCAAGAGAAGGAGCGTGTCCGTCTGATCACCAGAGCGACGGTTGCTGAGGAGCAGGTGTCTGAGCTCACGGAGTATGTGGACAATCACCTGGGCAGGTATTTCAACACACACCTGTGAGAATAAGGAAATTACTTTATAGGTGGTGTGTGGTCTTCAGGTGTGGCGTCTTTGTGCAGGTATAAACTGGAGATTACGCGACTGCGCAGGCTTCTGGGATCACAGGAGGGAAGATCGAATAGTGCACGAGTCCATAAGCCCCGCCCACTCCACAAGTCTTTCAAAAACAGCAGTTATGAACTATAGTGCAGCAATCCTTAAGCCCCGCCCACTCCACAAATCAGTCAAAACAGCAGTTTAAAAATATAGTGCAGCAATCCTTAAGCCCCGCCCACTCCACAAGTCAGTCAAAACAGCAGTTTAAACATATAGTGCAGTAATCCATAAGTCCCGCCCACTCCACAAATCAATCAAAAACAGCAGTTTAAAAATATAGTGCAGCAATCCTTAAGCCCCGCCCACTCCACAAATCAGTCAAAACAGCAGTTTAAACATATAGTGCAGTAATCCTTAAGCCCCGCCCACTCCACAAATCAGTCAAAACAGCAGTTTAAACATATAGTGCAGTAATCCATAAGTCCCGCCCACTCCACAAATCAATCAAAAACAGCATTTTAAAAATATAGTGCACGAGTCCATAAGCCCCGCCCACTCCACAAATCAGTCAAAACAGCAGTTTAAAAATATAGTGCACGAGTCCATAAGCCCCGCCCACTCCACAAATCAGTCAAAACAGCAGTTTAAAAATATAGTGCACGAGTCTATAAGCCCCGCCCACTCCATAAATCAAAGACAACATTTATTAGATGTACCGGCAGTACATTACATAAGCTCCACCCAGTCTGTAAATCAATCAAAAACAACATTTATGAGATAATCAACTGAAATAGCGTTAATGCCGTTAGATATTTTTGCACCTGGCAAATAAATTATTCAAATATAATTTTCAGCTCAGAAGAAAGTATAATGGTGTGATAGGATTTCTTAAGCAATCATAAGCAGTGTTAGCTAATCAATGAGTACATGTGTTTACTTGCACAATCTTACACCAAATGACAATTTATCAGGGAAAAGTTCTAAATGGTTTTGATCTTTTGCCTGTTACTTCAGTTTTGTTTAGCATGTAAACACCTTTATCACATCTGTTCAAGTTTTATGGCGATCTCGTGTTGTCGGTTCATTGATTTGCATGTAAACCCTAATAACTGGATTTTTTTGATCATTATCAGCATTTTGTTGTACATGTAAACACTCATTATTGCCGTCATTTGCATTCTTAAGTGCATTCTTACTCACGTTTCATGCTAAGCTCACTGTGTTTAATTTCTAGAGATTTGGTTATTTGGATCTGCTGATTCAGATTAAATAGCTGATATTTCATTATTGATATTTTGTTATTGATTGTGTGCGTTTAGTTAAATGATCAAAATGAAACAACACAGCAATATGTCTTGTATACTGCTGTGTTTTACTCCTTTAGAAGCGCATGCATGTGTGTGTGTGTGTGTGTGATTGAATTTGCTCTTCGTTCCTGAGAAACTATGCGTGGAATGTTTGTAAAGCTTATGTCAATTTTACGGGCTGCGAGAATGAAAGACTGTTGACAATTAATTGTCTGACGGGTTAAGATAATTTCATTACAGAGCATGTAGTTCACACACACGCTGATCCCTGAGAAACACACCACACTGGGGGACAGATTTGGACATTTAATAAATTAATATCAGTGGTTTCATGAGCTAATGTTAGTGATTTTCACACTTGATAAACAGTTTTAGTTTAGTGTATAAAGTTCTTATTTTTATAGTAAGAGAGAGAGAGAGAGAGTTAAACCGTGGTGAAGGAGACCTGAATGTTTCCTAGTTGGAAATACTACAGGGCAAACTTGAAAGCATATTACTGGAAAGAAAAAAGTATCCCGGATTACCCAGAGAAAGAGAGCGAGAGCGAGCGAGCGAGACAGAAAGAGGCTGTGGGCTTGTCAGATAAAGGGAGAGTGTTTGGGAAATGGGCTGCAGACTAAGAGGGTTCGAGCGCCTCTTTATGAGCCGGGGGGAAAGATGGCGATTATGCGTATGGGAAACGGGGTGCATGAGTACAGTGGCCCCTGAACCCCTGGGAAACGAGCGGGGAGGGGGCTCGTGGGTAATTGGCGGGGGGTTTCGGGGGCTGGCCGGTCGGCCGACTGTGTGCCAGCTCACACTGGGTGGCATCCGCACCGGCACGTTGACATCATGAGAACGTTACACCACAGAGAACTAGAAAGACAGAGAAACAACAAAGTGCTTTAAATGCGTTACCTCACTGTTTTTGGCAGATTTCAATTTATTTAGAATTGATTTAGAATTTTATGTATTATTTAGATTAAAATTTAATTGAAATATTGCTGATTATATATATATATATATATATATAATTAATAAATAATATATGTAAATAATATCTATAAATATTATAGACTCAAATTTTATTTAAATAATACTGATTATATATATATATATATATATATCATTAATAAATAATATATGTAAATATTATTATAAAATAATATATGTAAATATATGTAAATAATATCTATAAATATTATAGACTAAATTTTTATTTAAATAATACTGATTATATATATATATATTATTAATAAATAATATAATAAAATAATATATGTAAATATTTTTATATAAAATAATATTATAAACAGTAACATTAAATATTAAAATATTTACATGTACATTTTATATGATTTTTTATGTTATTGTTTGTAATATTTTTTATAGTTATATGAACAATAAAACATCAATATAGTATATATAGTAGTTTTCACCGTTCTTTACAGCAATCATTCATGAATCATCCAGCTCTAATCGTTTGAGCCCATAGTGACATCGAGATGAACTCGGAATGTGTGTCTGAAACCACGAGCTGTGGGAAAATGTGGAATGCCATGGAATATTCCAGCTGGAGATCTGGTACGTCTTCGGGAAGCACTTCACGTTTATAAACCTGTGTGTGTGTAGTCTGTGTGTGAGAAGCGCTGCTTTAGTTGATTGTTTGTTTTTTTAGTCATTTTTTAATGCTCAGTTGATATGTGCCTAATAAACTTTGTGTGTGTGTGTGTGTGTGTGTGTGTGTGTGTGTGTGTGTGTGTGTGTGTGTGTGTGTGTGTGTGTGTGTGTGTGTGTGTGTGTGTGCGGTGTGTGTGTGCGTATGTGTGTGTAAGTGGACGGGACAAGCCTTGTGAACGGCAGTAATTTATGAGAACAGGCTGGAGGGGGAGAGACGGAGGAAAGAAAAAAAGTGACAAAAGCGGAAGAATGTGGGACGCGTGAGAGAGGAATGTGAGCAGAGACAGAAGAACTCACTATCAAATTAATGAGTGTGTGAATTCAGACAGACAGACAGGCTGAGAACCAGAAGAAAAAAAAGGAATGAACGTTTACCTTTCCAGAAAGAAATCATTTGAATTTAAATTGAAGTGAATAGTCTGCATTTCATAGTTCCCATGGTCACACAAAACCTGGAAATGTCAATTTGGGATTTTTAGCCCTTGAAATGTAATCAGAAATTAATAAAATCTTAATTAATTATAAAATGAATACAAATTTCCATAGTTAATATGTATTTATTTAGTTATGCTCACACTGTAAACGATTAAATAAATACAGTATTATACTCTTTTTCTCAACAGTTTCTTGCTGTATAACCTTTGTACAGTATGTTACTGTAGATTTTGTTGTTTTAAACAATACTTTAGTTAGTTAGTTTTTTGTACAGTGCAGGAATGAGATATTGAATCAGCTTTAAAGTGCTCTGCTGCTTTATTCAGCAGATGACGGACATTAGTTGTGATTTCTCTCGCGGTCAGAAGCACCTGTTGGCTGACTTCAAGCGTTCGGAGGGATTTCCAGCTCTTTAGCGTGTCTGGAGGAGTTGAGGAGCGAGTAGATAAAGGGGAGGAACAACAATAACGCTGAGGAGAGGAGAAAAAACACAAAACATCAAGAGATTGAGTGAAGAGATAGAGAGAAATGACATGCTGAGCGGTTCAAGGGAACGAGAGGAAAATAACCTGAAGGAAAGTTTGAAAGTACACGGGCATGCTGAGGGGGAGAGGGGGGGGGTGTGAAAGTTTTTCCCACACTTCTGTGGTTTAATCCGTGTCATCATTAGGACAAAATTCAGACGCCCTCCTGTAGCCCCTCGACAAAGAACAGAGGTTTTCCTCTCGCAAGCGCACATGAACAGAACGCGGACCTCTCCTCACGGCTTGGCTCTGTTCCTGTTCTCACAGTCCGTTTGCATGTTCACACATTCTGTCCATTATAGCAGCGATTCACTGACTGTACCTCAGGGAGACTCTGAAACACCCGTCCCCCAGATCTGCCTCTGTCTGTCACTGGCGGCTATCGGATGCCGGACATAAAACTGCTGAATCTCGAAATATTTCGACTTTAATCTCGAAATGCTAGATTTTTTATTTTATTTTTTACGTTGCAAGTTCAGGGCTTCCGTAAAGGTTTGGTTTCCCATCAGTGCCCGTGTTTTATAGTACAGTGATGTTAAAACATGGCACGTTTAATTTGTGCACCAAACAAAATTGCAACTGTTTCCTGACAGGTTTCTTAATAAAGGAACACGCCGACTTTTTGGGACTTTAGTTTATTCCTCGTATCCCCCAGAGTTTGATAAGTTCATGCATACACTTCTCATCTCCGTGTGTGCCTTAACTCTGTCTGACGCACCCACCGCTAGCCTAGCTTAGCACAAAGACTGGAGGTAAATGGCTCCAGCTAGCATACTGCTCCCAAATAAGTGACAAAATAACGGCAACATTTTCCTATTTACATGTTGTGATGTGTATAGTCACAGTGTATACAAATAACAAGGTCACATGAGACACAGCATCTTCTATCCGCCCAAGTAGCAGTGCTTCATCTTCTGAGAATATAGTTCCCAGTATGTATACGGTTAGAAGATGGCTGTGTCTCATGTGACCTTGTTGTTCGGTTAGTGTCATGACTTTTAGGACTACACGAACATGCTTACTCAGATTGTTTTTTTGTGAAACTGCATATTTTGTTGAGTAATTTTGGCGGGAAATAAGAAAGACACTCCCCACCCCGACCTGAGGAGCTCTGCTCCACACACACACACACACACACACTTGGGTTTCCCTCCGCATTTTAATGGGATTAGAGCCATCTGCAGACCCTTAAGGAACAAAAGTGTGTTTCTGGAGAAGTTGTGTTCTCTAGGGGGTTGAAGTGTTGTCACCGTACTAACACACAGCAGGGATCTAGTGCCTTTTTAGAAGATATTCATGATAACCGAAATCATGATTATTCCCAACTGCAGTGTATTGCATCTGTAATATCTTAATCTGATTTAACTAATAGCCCTATAAGTTTAGGGTCTGTAGTAGAAGTCTCTTCTGCTCTCCAGGGATCATTTATTTGATCAAAAATATAGTAAAAACAGTAATATTGTCAAAAATTATTGCAATTCAAAATAACTGTTTTCTATGTGAATATATTGTAAAATGTAAAATTCAAAGCTGAATTTTCAGCATCATTACTCTAGTCTTCAGTGTCACATGATCCTTCAGAAATCGTTTGATGATTTGCTGCTCAGGAAACATTTATTATTATCATCAGTGTTGAAACAGTTTTGCTTCTTCATATGGCTTCGTTTTGGGGAAATCATTTTGTTTTTAGGATTCTTTGATTAATTGAAAGTTCAGAAGAGCAGCATTTATTTCAAATAGAAATCTTTTTTGTAACATTATAAATGTCTGTCACTTTTGATCAGTTGAATAAAACTTTCTGCATTTTCAAAAAAAACATCAGTGTGATTAATAAGCTGTTTTCCTCATAGGAACTGAAAAATGTCCCTCAAGGACTAGAATTTTGTATATTCCCCGTAACTTAAGGTATACTGACACACACACACACACACACACACACAGAGAGAGAGAGACAGAGACACGGACACACACAATACACACACAGACAGACACACACACACACACACACACACACACACACACACACACACACAACACACACACAGACAGAGACACACACACACAATACACACAGACAGAGACACAAACACACTCATTCATTCATGCAGGATCACAAACTTCATTTGAACCACATTACTATAAATTCAGCTTAATCTATTTCTGTTTAGCAACATTTTTCTGTGAGGTTAAAACATAAACCCAATGTGTGAGTGTATGTGTGTGTCTGTCTCTGTCTGTGTATGTTGTGTAAATGTGTCTGTAGATATAAATGAACACAATCCAGGTCAGAGAGCTTGTGTCTGCGGGTTGGGTCGCACTCATTTCCTGTTCTATCTCTGGAGCTCTTCAAAGGCCACACACACACACACACACACACACACACACACACACACACACACACACACACACACACACACACTACACCTGAACACACACACACACCCTACACAGCTCGCCAACACCCTTCCTCATTTTCCTGTTATTCACCTTAAAACTACAGTACGGTATAAGGTTATACATATGCTAATAATAATAAAGTGAAACATGGTCAGTGTGACAGCAGCTGACAAACATCCTTTTATAGTTACAATACCCATCAGTTGGTTTTTATTTAAAATAAATGCTGTTCTTTTGAACTTTATATTCATCAAATAATCAAAAAAAAAAAAAAAAAAAAAAAATGAACTGTTTTCACCACTGATAATAATAATCATAAATGTATCTTGAGCAGCAAATCCTCATATTATACTGATTTCTGAAGGATCATGTGACACTGAAGACTGGAATAATGATGCTAAAAATACAGCTTTGATCACAGGAATAAATTACAGTTTACTATATTATATTACAATAGAAAACAACTTATTTTAAAATGTAATAATATTTCACAACATTACTTATTTCTATCAAATAAATACAAGCTTAAATACAATAAGAGACTAGTTTCAAAAACAATAAAAGTGTATATGTATGGATAATATTCACACTGTAGCTAAATATAAATATTTAGTTTAATCATTCTATTATTTTAAGTAATTTTCTATTTAATATAAAAAAAGATCAGATGTATAACTCAGTAATTCAGAAACCAGACAAACACAAATTCAATATGATTTTTGTTCTTTATAATTGTATATTTTTTTAACCAAACTTTCATACAAAACTCTACAATGTTATCAGAATATTTCTTCATCCGGTTTTAAAACTCTAAAACATCTTATATACATTGATATCGACATAAACACCCATATACATTTATTTTACACACAGCAGTCACATTGGTTTTAAAGACACACTAATAACAAACACAGGCAGCATAAAATATGGCAGCTTGGCATGTCGGTTCGCCCTCCACGTTTGGTTCATCCACTCGTTCGTTTAGTGCACGTACATCGCTGACAGTGAATGGATGTGAAGAACAACAATAAAGACATGAACGATAGCAGATAAGCAGAATGAGAAACAGGACAGTGCTTGCAGTCAAGGTTTTGGTACACAAGTCCACAATTTGAGCGTGTTGACAAGCTTTACAGAGAGTTTGAGAGCAAGAGAGTTATTTCAGACGTTAAATTATATCACAAGCACATATATTTGAACTAAAATTAAAATCCAGATGTGTAAGCATACCCTGTTTAATGTGCGTTCACAGACAACAGATTAATCGCGAATGTTGTTCCAAATAGAATACCTTATCACATGACCTTCAGTCTGCACTCCCATTGGTCATTGCGGCACTGCTCATTTGCATAAACTGCTCAACTTTGTCCGAACGCAAACAAGTCTGCAAAAGTCGTTGTCGTTCGGTCGCAAATCGTTGTGTGTGTGACTGTGAACGCACCTTTTTCGTAACAGAAGATAGGTTTTTTTTTTTTGTCAGAGTAAAAGTGCTCTGAACTTCTCAGTATATCTCAAGCTAGCACAACCTGAACGGTAAATGCTATCGGCTTGATAGCATTAGCAACATCAAAGCGAACTAGTGTTGACGTTAACCATGAGGTAATCAGCACATGCTATCCGTAGACACAGAATAATTAAAATACTATTGCTATTGTATCCGTTTTTTATTACTTCATGTTAGCTGCATGCTATTCTCAGCCTGTTAGCATAATAAACCAAAGCTGATTTCATATGATAGAAATATATTTATATAAAACATCTGTTGCTATGCTACATATAGATGCGTTTTGGTTTCTCAGTGCTTGCAGCATTCAGGTATCGCCAGTTCCCTTCCTTTCACCAGTGCAAATTTAGAAAATAGATGCTTTTTTAAATTTTTTGAAAAAAAGAAAAAAACGTATGCGGAAAAAATATATACTCTCAATACAAAAACAGTGTTTAAAATCTTTAAAAACTTTTTCATATAAAGGATGACAAATCAATAGTTTTTTTTTCTGTGGCATCAAATACTGCGAAAGACGACTGCGCTACATGCATTGCGTTCAGCTTATTAACCAACTCAACCCACAAGATGGGAACAGAGTTCGTCCCCGACATCATGAGGACTTTGGATATTTCAATGATATGACGTTCATATCAAAGTGTCCGAAGACATTATTTCCTGAGTTTAAAAAAGAGGCCCCGGTGGAAATCAGATCGACACATGTCCATATTCCGATATCCATCTTGATCCAGTGATCGGCACTGAGAACTCCTCTTGGTTGTTTCTGTCTCGGTGTCTTTTTCTCCGTTCTCCTAAACTTGTTTCTTTCTTGCGCTCAGGAGTTTCATCTCAGACCCTGTGAATCGGAGTCGAGGGTCCGTCACGTTTGTCCGGCTCGCGCTCGCTCTTCTTCCGTCAGTCGTTCACCAGAGTGCAGGGGATCATCATGGATTGCTTGGCCTGTTCGTACGCCTTCAGGAAGTCTTTATAGCGTGGAGCACAGCCGAGCCAGGCCTCCCCGAAGTGCACGCGGCCGGTGAAGAGAAAGCTCCCGGCGCCGGGACGAACGCCACACTGCAGAGGTGTCCGGATCTCCCCGGACCGCGTCAGGCGCCCCGACTCGGGGAACAAGGAGAACTTTTGCCGGTAAACTCGAGTTGCGCTCACTTTGATCACTGCCGCTTTCAGATTTGAGTCCGTCTCCACTGAACGGATGTTCCCTCGGACCACTAAAAACACAGAAAGCTCCATTAGTACGGATAGATTGTTGATAAAGCTTACACACAGGTGAAACTTGGGGCAAAAGTTAATTTATTTCTGTAATTCAACTTAAAAGGAGAAACTAATATATTATATAGACTCATTACATGCAAAGTGAGATATTTCAAGCCTTTATTTGTTATAATTCTGATCATTATGGCTTACAGCTTTTCACAATATTCTAATTTTCATAAGCTATAAGCCATAATCATCCAAAATTATAACAAATAAAGGCTTGAGATATTTCACTTTGCATGTAATGAGTCTATATAATATATTAGTTTCACCTTTTAAGTTGAATTACTGAAATAAATGAACTTTTGCACCATATTCTAATTTTTCCAGTTTCGCCTGTATATAATTAACATCAGTAGCTTTTGGTACTTTGGTTGGTTTATGATTTCCTTCTAAATCATAAATTAAAGCTGGATGAGGCTAAATGAACCCAGTGGATTAATGCAGATTGGGTTTGGTGCGAATAAATCAGAAATCTCCTTTTATCCAAAGCAATTTACAGTCGAAGTTTGAAAGGAGTAACGTTGTGCAGCAAACTAAAACTAAAGCCTTAAACTATTTGCATTATTTGAAATAAAATCAACTTTAACTGAAATAAAATACAAAAAAACTATGATATATATCATATATGTGACCCTGGACCACAAAACCAGTCTTATGGGTATTTTTTTTAAAGCCGAATACATAAGCTTTCAATTGATGTATGGTTTGTTATGATAGGACAATATTTGGTCGAGATACAACTATTGAAAATCTGGAATCTGAGGGTGCAAAAAAATTAAAATATCGAGAAATTCTCCTTTAAAGTTGTGCATTTATGTTCACGATTGTGCTGCATTCACTCACAAAAATATTTTTAAAATATATTTATGGTAGGAAATTTACACAATATATTCATGGAACATGATCTTTACTTAATATCCTAATGATTTTTGCCACGAAAGAAAAATCCATAATTTTGACCCATACAATGTATTGTTGGATATTGCCACAAATATACCCGTGCGACTCGAGACTGGTTTTGTGATCCAGGGTTTGTGATATAAAAATAACTTAGACTGAAATATAGTAATATATAGTAAATACTATATAGACATATTTTAAAATATAAAAATTAAATTAAATTCTAAATGGAAACTGTAATAGTATTTCAAAATAACAGTATGTTGCAGACTAAAGGTACTTGGGTTTGAACCTGTGACCTTGTTCCTGGTTGCCAGTCTAGATCTTAAACTAAACCACCAGAAAGTGTGGCGTAGAGGTTTAAGATCTGGATTTTAAGGTTGTAGGTTTTTGCTGATTGCTTTGGATAAAGACGCATTTATCCTGATAAAGTGGAAGAAAAACTCAATTCAAATACTCACCAAAGTCACTAGTGCACACAGCCATCAGAATCTCGGTGTTATTGCACGGCCTGCAGGCTCCTGAGAGAAAGAGGAGAAGAACAGCTCAAGATGAGGTGTCACACACAGCTGCTAGTGGAGGTGTGATGGCCTTCTGACCGGTGTGAGCCATCTCACCTCATCAAAGCTCACGGGAGAGGTGTCCAGACCACTAACACTTCCCTCTTCCTCTCTATTGTTCCTTCAGCTGATCTATATGGGCTCGTAAACTAGCACACTGAACAGCTGATCTTATAAAACACATCTTTGGAAGATGCAGGATGTGTGTATAGCTGCGCTTACAAAAAAAGACCATGGTAACTACAGTTTCTAGTCAAAATACCAGACTTTAGGTCAGGGTAGATGGCTTAATTCATTAAAAAACTAATGAAACTGAGACAATAGGCTATGCTAATGTAAACGTCACCGTTTTTTGTTACTTTTTGTTGTTGTTGCTTTAACTTCATATTTGTCAACAAACTTAATCTACATAACACAAAAAATATATTGAAAAATGTCACATTGAATTTAATAAAAATTTATATATATAATATTCAAAAAGTGTTCCAAATTTTATTTCAAATTGTATTTTATTTGTGTAAATATCATTGAGATACTATTATAGTTTTTATTAATATTTAGATTTTTTAAATTGGTTTTCATTTTGTTATTTTCCATGTTTATTTTACTTAAATTTTCTTTAATTTTGTGTTTTTGTAATTTTATAGTTTTATATTTCTTTTTATTACATTTTCAGTTATTTTAGTACATGAAATTTACCAAAATGAGAAACAAGCTAAAATAAAATAAGTAATTGATATATATTTTTATGGTTATAATAATTTAATTGATACAATTCATTTTTATCAAGCTTGTATATTTATGTTCAGTTATTTCACTTTAATGGCAATGAAAATTACCTATTAATTGTCATTAAAGTTAAATTAATTAACAAATATATGAGCTTGATAAAAATGCTAATTTTAGAAGAAAATTTCAGATGGCACTTAGAGGCTTTTGCATCTGAAGTCTTCATATATATATATATATATAAATTCTTGGCATTGGCTGATAACATTTTCTCAACATCCATTCTGCACTCTAGATATCTGCCATATTTAAGTTGAGCGCTACCTAAAGTCCTGATTATTAGAAGTTAAAGGAATGCATCTCGAGCTCATTCCTCCACATGTGCACTCACACACTGAGCAACAGGTGTCCGTGTGGGTGTGAGACAGAGAAAGTTGTTGGCTCTTTAAAACTTTAAACGTCCTTCCCTGTCTCCTCTCTGCTCCCAAAACTCAGAACAAAAGATCCACTTTTCAGTTGCGTGGTTTCCCCCCCAACCCCCCGTTACCACGGCGACTGTGCTCTCATGCAATTCTCTGAAATGGCTCACTATGGAGACAACCCCCCCACCCCCCCATACTAAGCTTTTGTCTTTCTCTCCCTCCCCCCCTCCTCGTCTTTTCCGCTCCTCGAATCCGAACGCTCCCTCCCCCATTTCTCACAACTGGCTGGAAGGAGCTGCCCAGCTGAGATTACCTAAAACTTTACATTTAAATCATTGCAATGCTACAATTACAGGTTAAAAAGTAAAATGACGAATCTGTGCTTTTCAAGAAGAAGTTGTGGGATTCTTCACATGGTGGATCTACTCTAAACCGCACTGCTCTAAAGTTCAAGTCTCGGTAAAGTTTGAATGAATGCTCTGTTCGTGATCCTCGTTCTGCACCCCCATCCTCCCAAAGGTCAAAGGGCAACTCAAACTCAGCATAATTCTGGAGAACTTCATCTCCAACCTTGCACATAGTTTCAGTGTTTGAATGGGTTGAGGACTCGTGTGCAGGTTAAAGAGATAGTTCACCCAAAAATTTAAATTAGCCCATGCTTTACTCACCCTCAAGCCATTCTAGATGTATACGAGTTTCTTCTTTCAGACGAATACAATCAGAGTTATATTAAAACATGTCCTGGCTCTTCCAAGCTTTATAATGACTGTGAATAGCCTTTTCTGTTTTGAAGTCCAAGCTTTATAGTCCAAAAAGTCTATAAAAGTGCATCTATCCATCATAAAAATGCACTTTTAAAATAGAAACGGCCATTCACTCTCATTATAAACCTTGGAAGAGCCAGGACATTTTTTAATATAACTCCGATTGTATTCGTAACTCATGGGCTAATTTAGATTTTTTTTGGGTGAACTATCCCTCAGAAATGAGCATGTAAAGATTTCTTAATCTTTCAGCACACTCATTATATATCACTACTATATCTTCACCTTCACTGCCAATCGGATCCGTGTTGACTGACGGCTGCGCCATCCAATCCCCTCTCAGCTCGTAACGAAACGCTGCGATGCGTCGGCTGATGTCTTGGTGAGGGGTTGCTTGCAGGAATAGGGCTGTGCGTTCCCCAGGCATGGCACTGAAGCAGCGCACCTGGACCGGGCCGGGCGTCTCGGATGTCTCGTCTCCCACCAGAAGCTCCAGGATCCCGTCTCTCTCCAGGTAAAGCTGAGCTCCACCCCAGTGCGGGTCCGGCTTGACGCAGGCCGACACCGGGCTCCTGCCGGACTCTCCGGGGACCATGGCGCTCCACGGCAGACGGGGCGAGAGCGTGAGACGCAGCGCTCCAGCGGGGTAAAGCCACTCCACCGAACCCTCCGCACACCTCAACCAAACCTGCTCCACGTTCCTCACCGCCTGAGAGAGACCGCTGCAGAGATGCAAGCCAGAGGTTAACCTTTATCCACAGCAAAAATGGTGCAAGCTGGAAGACTATCATAAAAATGACTTTTTTGGGGGGTAAACCATCCCTTTAAGTTCTCTATTTGACTGTCAAATTATTTAAAAGTGTCCACAAAACATTTAAATGCGTCAAGATTTGTATATTTTTATTTAACATTTGCTTTTGTTTACTTTATGCTCCTCTTATAACATAATGCACAGTTAGTTCTATACTCAGCCCCACATTTATAGGCTATATACACAACTTCAACTTTCTTAATGCGCATATATCTATGAAATCAGTGTGGAGAGAGGTCTGAAAAGTTGAGTCATAATATCTTCTGATGTTTTTTCCAGTATTGTGTTGCTGTAAGAATACCCGTGCCTCACCGCAAGCAGTTCAATTTACAATTTGTCACTGACTTTTTGTGCACATGACAAATAAACGTGAAACTTGAAGCTTGGATTTGTCCACTGGGTATTGAAGTTGCAGGGAAAGTTCAACGCCTCCTACTGGTTACTTTCACTGCAGTCTTTTAAACTTACCGCACTAATAGAAACAGACATTGCAACCCTCAGATCACATTTCCTATTATATATTTTAATTTCTTCCTCATATTTTATAAATGATGTGCTAAATTTACCCTTTTTGCGCACATTTACTCTTGCCATTTGTACAAAATGATAATCCAAACTTGACTATATCCACAAACAACTAACTTATCCTTAGATAGATAGATAGATAGATAGATAGATAGATAGATAGATAGATAGATGCACTTACATTATTTTACTATTAAACAAAATATTTTACTAACGGTTACTATTATAAATATTTGCATGCTTTCTGAACACTTAAAATTGCACTGAGATCATGCAAAGATAGCAGGAAAAATCAATGCATTCCAGAAAAAAGCGTAAAGATATTCTCAATGAATTAAAGACCAGCAGAAAGCATTTAACTCTGTGTTGATGAAGTTTACCTTCCCCTCCAGCTGCACTGGTCTTCGGAGTAACTGGCCATCGTGAAGCCCGTGAGAAATGAAATCCAAAGCGCAAAATCCCTGAAGCCCCAAACCTCCATCACTGCGCAGAGACGCTGCGGTTATCCAGAGGCGCGCGTGCGTCAAGTCCTTCTCTTCGCTGCTTTCACAAAGTTAGATTTAAACACAACGAACAACTACTGATTCCATTCTGATGTAAAAGCCTGCTCTTTCCCTCTCTTTCTGCAGATCGGAGTCCGTACGGCTTGAGCAGTGAGCTGACTGACAATGCGCGTGCACAACTGCTGACTGACTGACCGAGTTCCAGCGCAAGAGTTTCAGAACGGGACTCAACTTTAAGCCCCGCCCACACCAGCAGGAGGAGGCGTGGCTTCACCGCAGTTAAAGTCCAATGAATGGCATCTCGTCTATTCACACACTGGGTAAAGGATTACGACAGAAGAATATTTAATCAGCTTCTTCTGAATGTAGGCTATGTGAAGGATTTTGAAACATAACACGGGGTTGGCAGCAGTGGCACTGAATCATTCTAGCGAATCATTTGGTTCGTGCGGTTAGTTCAATGAACCGATTAAATGATTCACCAATTCTTTTTCGCCATATCCCTAGATATATATATATTTTTTATCACTGTTTTAAAATTGCGTTGAATTTGTGTTGTTTATTGATTCAAAATGATATTAACAGCTAAATTAACGATTGCATTTTCACAATATGAATATTTAAACAAGAAATTGTTAATACTAAGTCAGTGATTTGCTAACATATGCTTGTCTATTCCAACAGAATCGTTTTTATAGTCGGTTAAACATTTTTTTGTTGTGAAATCAGTAGTTTTTCCCACACATTTTGTGTTTCCTCTCCAGCTTTAAAGTCCCCATGAAATCAAAATTGAAGTTTTTTTGCTTTTATTATGAATATGTTAACCTATTGTTATCCATGGTCCAAAACAATGACAAAATTCGCATTTAGAAGTTATAAGCACTCAAAAGCAGTATCTCTTCTGCCAATATGGATCAATGATTTTGATGACATCACTCTGCACTTCAGCTTCTCATCAGATTTTCTGTCCAATGAAATGCTCTCTAGAATCTGAAGCTCCGCCCCCTACATTATAATAGACTATGAAGCTTCTGCTGCTGAAATCGGTCACTTGTTCACACAATTACTATTTTCTACATGATGAATGGCACATAGTACAATATATAGGATACATAACGTATCGGATACATTTGAATTCGGCACAGAATGCTATATTTTAAAGTGATATGGAAGAGATTAGGAGGAAACTTTGGCTTTACCGAGCTCAACGGCTCTGGCCGAGCTGTGATATATAAACGTAACACTATTGGCTATTTAAAAAAAGGGGAGGAGCTGTTCGATATATCCATGTCTTCCTGTTTCAGTGGAAATTACGTCAACACATTGAATAATGCTGCGCATTTCAAGGCACTTCAGTGGCACTGTAAGAGCGAAATGCAAGAAGCCTTTCAGTTTGATTCATCACGGTTAACGGCTGTACATTACCATGTAGACTTTCACTTCCTGCTCAGCTACTGTTCGGACGCTTTTGCTTACTGCTCCGCGCTTTGCTCTATCGCTTTTATATTTTTATATTTTATCTTCTTTTATCAACTAATTTCAACTCCAGCAAATCAGCACAGTGCTCAAACGCTTGGATTACAACAAAAAAGCTGAATTATTTTATTCGACCAGCCTCCCACTGAAAGTTTACATTCCGGGGAAGAGAAAACACAACTGCATAAGGATAAGAGAAAATGCCTCTTCTGGAATCTACTTGCTGCAGCAATTGCCACAGACTTTTACAAAGGATTGCAGTTCTTGAAACAAAGTTATTTGCGGGACCACCAAACCAGACGGAACACACAACAGAGCTCCGTCATGGAGGCCCTCAGCATACAGCCGGTGAGTTTCATGAATCTACTGCTCCTCCACAGGCCATACTGAGTGTAGAGAAACAAGCCGATCGACTTACAAATCGATGGCACTATCAGGGAGCGAGACCCAAAGGCACTCGAGACATCAGATTGTCACGAGTATCACATATTGCCGCAGTAGCATCCTCTACCCCAGATACGGCTCTGACAAGGATTGCAAACACTGGTCTCCTACCACCGCCTATACATCTTGAGAATAGATTTGAAGTATTAATGAATGTAAATGAGGAATCTCCAAACGTGATGAATGTGATCGAACACAGACTGGATAAGCCAGTAGCTAACACTGATGCTAACTGGCGCTCAAGGTCGAGCAGACAGCGGCACACAGCTCAGAGCCTAGCCGGGCACACGACTCTGATAGTAGGAGACTCCATTATCCGACACACTAGTAGCAGGGATACAACTACGTGCTGCCTTCCACAAGCAACAATTTCTGATGTAAACAGGGAACTTGAGAACATTCTGATGAAACATAAGACTGCAAATCGACTCATCATTCATGTGGGGAAAAATGATATTCATAAAGAGCAGTCAGAACTCCTTAAGAAGGATTTCAATGAACTGTTTGAAACACTGAAAAGACTGAAAGTACAAACATTCATAAGTGGACCACTCCCAGCAAGAGGAACAAACAGGTTTTCACGGTTGCTTGGGCTTAATACATGGCTCCAAAAAACCTGCAATATAAAAGGAGTGAACTTCATTGACAACTTCAATCTTTTCTGGAGTCAGAGGCAACTGTTCCAACAGGACGGACACCACCCAAACAAACTTGGTTCAAGAGTGCTAAAGGACAATATCTACTTCTCCCTCAATCATCCTTCTGCAGTGTGTGCCAATCCACTCAACCTGAATGGCACACACACACCTGGACACAGTATGAATGACCACAGGACTTCACTCCAGCACCTGAATGGACATGCGGTTGACACGTCACACAAGGACAATGATAACACCACTCAGCCACAACAACTTCTGCTCACGGACACAATCTCAGCTGAGCCCTGCCCACAGAGCTCACCACAGATAGACTGTGACATACTAGAACTGCTCCAAGATTCAGCACCCAAGGACGACTTCCTGGAAAACAGCCAGGGAAACCAGGACAGCATATTACAGCCTCCGATAACACCAGAGCAACAGCCCCTCTCACCAGACACGCTATCTCTATCTCCACCATCTCCACTTCTGGGCTTCTCAGAGAAAATGGAAAAACTGGTCTATGCTGGAACCAAACTATCACACTCTTTTGCAAGCCCACAGATATCAACCAAAAAACAGCAGGCCCTAAAACCACCAAAGCCTGCAGGCCCCGCTCGCCCTCCCCCTCCTCCTGCAAGAGTTCTTCGGTCTCTGCCACGACGACAGGGCTCACACCCTCCTCCTTCTGCTCGAGGTGAACTAAAAACAACTGATACCAGCTCTCAGTGATATGTGCCGGGTCCCCGCTATGATAACAGTAACTTTCTCAAATGTTTACAGAACAAGCGGGAACCCTGTGTGCCTGTATCTTTCTCTATTGCTGTTCGATTACATGATAGAAAGTCTAAGGCCTTCAAAAGCCGTACAGCAAACCCATCTAATCTGGTGCCTATTACACGCCAAACTAAGACTGCTGTGTGTACAAAAAGTAAGACTGTCAAGTTAGCACTTTTAAACATCTGCTCACTTAAAAACAAATCACTTCTAGTCAATGACTTAATAACCACATACAACCTGGATTTTATGTTTCTAAATGAAACTTGGCTAGAAGACAACTGCAGTGCAACTGTCCTCAATGAAACATCCCCTCCTAACTTTACTTTTATGAGTGTCTGCAGAGCGGGTAGGAGAGGTGGGGGAGTAGCTGCTCTTTTTAAAGATGTCTATCAATGTAAGCAAATATCATTTGGTAATTACCCGTCTTTTGAATATCTGGGTATTGTGTTAAAAGGTGCTCCACGCATTTTACTTATAATTGTTTACAGGCCTCCAAAATACTCTTCAGCCTTTTCTGAGGACTTTACAGAACTGTTATCAACCATTTCCTCAGAGTTTGACTGTTTTGCTATTTCTGGAGATTTTAACATTCACATAGACAATGCAGAAAACAATATGGCAAAAGAAATCAAAACTGTTTTAAAAACTTTTGATCTGACTCAGCATGTACATGGACCGACACACAATCGTGGACACACTCTAGATTTACTTATCAGTAAGGGTCTAAACATTTCATCGATTGTTATTAAGGATGTAGCACTGTCTGATCATTTCTGTATTTTCTTTGATATATTGATCTCTCCTGCCATTGAAGCTAGATCTGTGTCTGTCAAAAAGAGATGCTTAAATGAGAACACTAGTGTACTATTTATGAAGGCTATATCTTCAACACCAAGCATATCTGCTGACTCTGTTGATTTTCTCCTTGATTCTTTTAACTCAAAAGTTAAAAGTGTAATTGATGATATTGCTCCTGTGAAAGTCAGGAAGAGTGGTAGACAAAAAGCACCTTGGAGAAACTCAACAGCAGTGCAAAATATGAAAAGACAATGCAGAAAAGCAGAGCGCATGTGGCGGAAGACAAAACTTGTAGTCCACTATAACATCTACAAAGACACCATCCATGCTTTCAATATGGAATTAGGCAAAGCTAGACAGACTTTCTTCTCAAATATTATTAACAGCAACTTAAACAACACACGCACTCTTTTTGCTACTGTAGAGAGACTGACAAACCCCCCGAGCCAGATTCCCAGTGAAATGCTCTCAGACAGCAAGTGCAGTGAGTTCGCTTCTTTCTTCTCTGAGAAAATCAATAATATCAGAAAGGTGATCAGCACATCCTTGAGTTGCACTGGGGTCAGACAGATCAGACCACAACCTGAGAAAGTAGTTACTATGTCTGATTTCAAAGAAATTGATGGCAAAATTTTAGAAGAAACCGTACAGCACCTTAAAACATCAACCTGCGCCCTTGACGCTCTTCCCACATCTTTCTTCAAAAGTGTGTTAAACAGCTTAGAAGCAGATCTGCTAGAAGTGGTAAATGCCTCACTTCTCTCTGGAAGTTTTCCAAACTCCCTGAAAACTGCAGTTGTCAAACCCCTCCTGAAAAAGAGTAATATGGATAAGACTATATTAAGCAATTATAGACCGATCTCAAATCTTCCTTTCATTGGCAAGATCATTGAAAAAGTTGTTTTCAATCAGCTGAACAAATTCTTAAGCTCGAATGGATACTTTGACAATTTTCAATCTGGTTTCCGATCGCATCACAGCACAGAGACAGCGCTCATAAAGATAATTAACGATATTCGCTTAAATACTGATACAGGCAAATTATCAGTGTTGGTGCTACTCGACCTCAGTGCTGCTTTTGACACTGTCGATCACAACATACTTCTTGACAGGCTGGAAAACTGGGTGGGGCTTTCTGGGATAGTCCTAAAATGGTTCAGGTCATACTTAGAAGAGAGAGGTTACTATGTGAGTATAGGAGACCATAAGTCTGAGTGGACATCCATGACATGCGGAGTTCCTCAAGGCTCAATTCTTGCGCCACTCCTATTCAACCTGTACATGCTTCCAATGAGCCAAATAATGAGAAAGAACCAAATCTCTTACCACAGCTATGCAGACGACACACAGATCTACTTAGCCCTATCGCCAAACGATTACAGCCCCATTGACTCCCTGTTCCAATGCATTGATGAAGTAAACAGCTGGATGTGCCAAAACTTTCTTCAGTTAAACAAAGACAAAACTGAAGTCATTGCGTTTGGAAACAAAGATGAAGTTCTCAAGGTGAACGCATACCTCCACTCTAGAGGTCAAACAACTAAAAATCAAGTCAGGAATCTTGGTGTGTCTCTAGAGTCAGACCTTAGCTTCAGTAGTCATGTCAAAACAATAACCAAATCAGCATATTATCATCTGAAAAATATTGCAAGAATTAGATGCTTTGTTTCCAGTCAGGACTTAGAAAAACTTGTGCATGCTTTCATCACCAGCAGGGTGGATTATTGTAATGGACTCCTTACTGGCCTTCCCAAAAAGACCATAAGACAGTTGCAGCTCGTACAGAACGCTGCCGCCAGGATCCTAAGCAGAACCAGAAAATTTGAACACATCACACCAGTCCTCAGGTCTTTACACTGGCTTCCAGTCACATTTAGGATTGATTTTAAAGTAGTATTACTGGTATATAAATCATTTAATGGCCTAGGTCCTAAATACATTGCAGATATGCTCACTGAATATAAACCCAACAGATCACTGAGATCATTAGGATCACATCAACTAGAAATACCAAGGGTTCACTCAAAGCAAGGAGAGTCCGCTTTTAGCTATTATGCCAGCCGCAGCTGGAACCAGCTTCCAGAAGAGATCAGGTGTGCTCCTACAGTAGCCACATTCAAATCCAGACTCAAAACACTTCTGTTTAGCTTTGCATTTACTGAATGAGCATTGTGCCACTGTTCGATATTAAAGTTTTAGTCTGAGAAAGAGCTAAGAATGTGAATGCTGGGCTAAGGAAAGTGAAAAGAATGTGCAAGTAAATGAAAGAAAAAAGAAAGTTGATACAGGGAAGTCGTAAGAAGATTGAAAGAGAATAGAAAGTTGATAGAATTAAAGAATTAAAGAAGATTGAAAGAGAATAGAAAGTTGATACAGGGAAGTCGTAAGAAGATTGAAAGAGAAAAGGAAGTTGATAGATGGCAAGTCGTAAGAAGATTGAAAGAGAATAGAAAGTTGATACAGGGAAGTCGTAAGAAGATTGAAAGAGAAAAGGAAGTTGATAGATGGTAAGTCGTAAGAAGATTGAAAGAGAAAAGGAAGTTGATAGATGGCAAGTCGTAAGAAGATTGAAAGAGAATAGAAAGTTGATAGATGGCAAGTCGTAAGAAGATTGAAAGAGAATAGAAAGTTGATAGATGGCAAGTCGTAAGAAGATTGAAAGAGAATAGAAAGTTGATAGATGGCAAGTCGTAAGAAGATTGAAAGAGAATAGAAAGTTGATAGATGGTAAGAAGATTGAAAGAGAAAAGAAAGTTGATGCATGTAAGTCGTAAGAAGATCCTTTTAAAAGAAAGATCTAGAATAGCTACCGGTCGATATAAAATACGTCCGACTGTTTGCACTGTATTTTATTTTTTTTATTTTTTTTTCCAAACTGTGATTCAGGAAGATTTTATTAATTTTTAGGGCTGTCTGATTGGAAGAGATTTTGAAGGGGAACGGGAGAGCTTCACTCCGACGAGGCGAGTGAAGATTAGCTATACTATGGAGAGTATAGAGGTTCGCTGTTTGTTTAAAACAGCAAAAGTGAAACGTGCTCTGTGGGAGCCCAGTGGGGCAATACTGGTGTGGTACACCACCCCAGCAGAGGACGTCCCTGGATTAGGTCCAGTGGCACCGCAAACCTGCTCAATCGCTTCCATCTCAGATAGGGGTGATTATTAATTATCAGGGCTGTCTGATTGGAAGAGATTTTGAAGGGGAACGGGAGAGCTTCACTCCGACGAGGCGAGTGAAGATTAGCTATACTATGGAGAGTATAGAGGTTCGCTGTTTGTTTAAAACAGCAAAAGTGAAACGTGCTCTGTGGGGGCCCAGTGGGGCAATACTGGTGTGGTACACCACCCCAGCAGAGGACGTCCCTGGATTGTAGGTCCAGTGGCACCGCAAACCTGCTCAATCACTTCCATCTCAGACACGGTTTTAATTATTCTTTTTTCTTTTGATTATTTTAATTTCTTCTATGTAAAGCACTTTGAATTACCACTGTTTAGCTTTGCATTTACTGAATGAGCACTGTGCCACTGTTCGTCCGACTGTTTGCACTGTATTTTATTTTCTAAACTGTTTTAATTATTCTTATTTCTTTTATTATCTATGTAATTATTTTTATTTTTATTTCTTCTATGTAAAGCACTTTGAATTACCACTGTGTATGAAATGTGCTATATAAATAAACTTGCCTTGCCTTGCCTAGTTAAAAGTTCAAATGTAAAGCAATCGATCTTAATTATAATATTCATTGTAATCTAATTAAGATGGCTGGAAGTTGATTCATTTCTCTTTGTAAGGCAGTGTTAGTCTAAAAACAAGATAGAAAGTGCTTGAAAATTGAATAGAAAGATCTGGTCAAAGCTGAAGCTAGGATCAAGTTGAGAAGGACTAGGATGAAATCGTCTGAACGCATGATAATCACTGTAATGTTACTAGTTCTGGAGAGAGGTAAAGAAGAGGGGGATGGCGGGTTGGTCGGGGGTAAATGAAGCGCTCTGCGGGACGCCTGCCCTCTCTGTGGCCCATGCTGAGGGACTCTTTCATCTCACTGCATTATAAGCAAATCAAATATTCTTTTGTATCACCACTGCAATCTATCTTTATGGATAGTGTGCATGTGTGTGTACGCGAGTGTGTGCCTTTGATGTGGTTATGACAGGACCTTTGACATATTCAAAGCCTCATGTCCAGTAGCCCTGCTGAGGTGTGTATATAGTGTGTGTGTTTTGTGTTCCCTGCTGATCTGCTGTGTATAAACTGAGGCTTTTGTTCTCTAGTGGCCACTTCAAAGAATAGACACATGAAAGCTAACGTGAACGTGCATGCATGTGTGTGTGCATGTATGTTTAGCGTTTGCATAGCCAGAGATAGGACTTGTTTTTGATCATTATAGTCTCGGTTTCCAATATTTGCACACATAAATCTTATGCAAACTATATTCTGATTATCAGTGGAAACTTAAAGGATAATTCCGGTATTTAACACCTTGAGTCTATATTGTAGTTAGTCTTGGATGAACAAGAGTGGTGGACAACATTTTTTTGACAATGGTTCCTCTCTCGAGTTTTTGACTATATAAGAATTGGCCATGGACCCATTTAACATTGGAGTCAATGGGCATGTCTGAAAATGTCATTAAAACAGCCTTTAACATTAGTTTTCAAAACTGTGCAAATCACAGAGTGATTAGTGATGTTAGTTGATGTTCCAGAAACAAAAAGTGTTGCGAAATACAGTTTCTGTCGTGTTTTTTTCGTCATTGAGCAGAAGTTACACGGTTGTGAAGTGTCTGAAAAAATAGTTCCACTATAGCAAAATAAACGGATTGGAATCATATATTGCGACGATATATTGTTTATAATCATCAACGAACACCACTAACCACTCGGTGAGTTTAACAGTTTTGTAAACGAACATTATTGGCTGTTTTAATGACATTTTCGGACATGCCCATTGACTCCAATGTTAAATGGGTCCATGGCCAATTCTTTTATAATCAAAAACTCGAGAGAGGAACCATTGTCAAAAAAATGTTGTCCACCACTCTTGTTCATCCAAAACAAACTACAATATAGACTCAAGGTGTTAAATACCGGAATTATCCTTTAACTTAACTTATCTAGAATCATATTTGGATTGATGTTGATGCATTATATATTTCATTTCAAAGATTTTTAAGGACGATTTGATTTTTGAGAGAACTCGCTGGCAACATTTTCAACAATACAAAAAGTCAACAGATCGATCACCCAAATCGATCTAGGCCCTCAACAAATCAGCTTTCGACTTTTTTTTAGATGCTTTAAATGCTGTCTCGATCCTTAATAAGATCGATCTGTGTTATCACTCTCATTCTAGCATGTTCCTCAAGTCCGATTATTGGTTTGTGTGTGTGTTTGGGGGTGGAATAGTGTTGGTCTCTTCAGATCTGGATCCAGCTGTGTTTGCAGTTGCGCGCACACACACACACACACACTCACATGAGAAAGAGCAATGAGAACAACAGTGACATTTTTCACAACTCTCTCATAGGGGTTTGCCGGCAAATCCAGCATTGTGTGTGTTTCCTCAATGAAGGCTTCTTACGCTGCTATAATGGAAAGATTAAAGGACACGGAGAGACAGTGAGATTGAGAGAAAGTCATATATATACTAGAAAGGGCAGAGCGTTTCTGTTTATAGTTTCACTTCCATTGTGTGTAAAGTTACAAAGGCTTAAACATTTTAGGCTTAAAGGTTTGTCTAGCTAGCCTATATTTTTTATGCCAAGAACATTTTTAATTCTTTTGTTGAAAACCATAACACTGGGTACAACTTTATGTGATGCGTCTGGCTTCTTTATTACCGGACAGAGTTGTACGTACAGTATATATGTTAAAAGTTTGGGTCAATAAGATTTATTAATGTTTTTGAAAGAAGTTTCTTTACTCTTATGCTCAACAAGACAGTATTTATTTGAACAAAATACAGTAAAAACTGTAATATTGCGAAATATTATTACAATCTAAAATAACTGTTTTCTATGTGAATATATTGTAATTTATTCCTGTGATCAAAGCTGAATTTTCAGCATCATTACTCCAGTCTTCAGTGTCACATGATCCTTCAGAAATCAGTATAATATGATGATTTGCTGACATTTCTTAATATTATTATCAATGTTGAAAACAGTACTGCTTAATATTTCTGTAGAATCCATAATGCACATGATCCTTCAGAAATCAGTATAATATGCTGTTACTTGGGCGTTGCTATGCAGATGCTAAAGTGTATTGATTTGTGGTTGCTAGGGTGTTCTGGGTGGTTGCTAGGTATAGTTGCCTCTCCTTCAGTCAATGTGTTTTCCCCCTACTATTTTATAATTTCCCAAGTCTGATTGCTTGTATTAACATTTATGCATTTGCATCTAAAGGTGAATATTTGATGTTAGCAGTTGCTTTGAAATCACTAAACTTAATATGAGCAATTGTAAAAGTGATGTTTGACTAAATATGGATATAGATTTCTCTCAGACATTTAGATGTGATAGATAGTGTGATAGATAGTGTGTTTGAGAACTTCAAACACTGCTTTATTATTCGGGAAAATGAGTGTGTGTGTAAACGAGGGCTCGGGAGAGACGAGAAGCCCAATCTTCCGTACTCACAACCGACACTAAACACACACACACACTCATACTAACACATGTGTGTACTTTCACAGATACACACCACAGCTGTGCGCTCACGTTTCTTTACTCTCTTTCCTCTTAAATGTTGTAAGAATGTTTAATCTCACTTTAGCACATCACTGTCAATCATGAAGAAACTATTTCACACGCAGCTGCAGGACAACCACAACATTTCATATTATAATCCTTATATGAAATCCAGCATTAAAAAAAAACTTTTCTTTATTTATTAAGATTTATTAATGCGTTGGCACTGGATGAAAATCCCCATAACCATTGTTAAATAGTAAAATTTTACAAATTTGAATATGGTGCAAAAGTTCATTTAAATTCAACTTAAAAGGTGAAACTAATATAGACTCATTACATGCAAAGTGAGATATTTCAAGTCTTTATTTGTTATAATTTTGATGATTATTGTTTACCTCTTATGAAAACCTTTTCACAATATTCTAATTTTGAATTTGGGGTTTTCATAAGCTGTAAGCCATAATCATCAAAATTATAACAAATAAAGGCTTTCAAATATCTCACTTTGCATGTAATGAGTCTACATTATATATTAGTTTCACCTTTTTAGTTGAATTTAAATGAACTTTTGCATCATATTCTAATTTTTAAAATTTCACCTGTATATTAATTCTAATTCTAATAATAATAATAAAAACAACAACAATTCCTCTGCCTGGTAATGTAGTTTATATGTGAAATGTACCAACTTGTTGCAACCAATCAAAATTTAGAGTCTGAAAAATGTGTGTTATGATGTATTTTTGCGTAGTAATTGAAGTACACTGCCTTGCAAAAAGTTTGGGGTTGGCACGATTATATATGTTTGTAAAGCTGAATTTATTTGATAAAAATACCGTAATATTATTACAATTTAAAATAACTTTTTTCTATTATTGTAGTATATTACAATTTATTCCTGTGATCAAAGCTGAATTTTCAGACACAATCTTCAGTGATCCTTCAGAAATCAGTATAATATGATGATTTGCTGCTCAAGAAACATTTATGATTATTAGCAATGCTGAAAACAGTTGTGCTGCTTCATATTTGTTGTGTAAACCGTGATAAAAAAAAAAAAACAGCATTCTTTGGTGAATTCACTTAAATGCATTTACTTTAAATAGAAAACTTTTGTAACATTGCAAATATATTGACTACACACTTTAATGCATCCTTGCTGAATTTATCTAGCTATTTTAAACAGCATTCCTTGCATTTATTTTCAAAAAACTTCAGTTTAGTTCTGTGTCTCGTCATTCCCTCCATCTCCCCGTGTCTCTAAAGCTGTATTTCTGCATTTCATCAGTTTAAGTGTGTCCACCCATCCTCCATCCCTCCCTCCCCCTCCAGCATTCACTCGTTTTCTTCTTCATTGCCTCAGACGGATATATCTCTGCTCTCTCTCTCCCTCAGTCTGGACCCTTCTCTCTCATTGTGTGTCCGTTCACATTAAGCATGATTAGCTCACACCCTCTCACACACACGTTCACGCAGCCGTATTCAGGGACAATGAACGCATGCCATTTGACCCGCATCTCCTCCCCCTGCCGTCAGCGCCGCCGTCTAAAATATCTTCAGTCTTTTGAGAGAAAAGTCAGTCGGGATTCTTTACACAAGCCGCATCAGCCAGTCGCCACAAATGATCTTTTCAACATCTCCTAAACACATCAGATTTTTTGCATAAGTGTCCTGCTGAGCAAAAGACCCAAGTGATGTGTCTCATTTAAAGTTTTAGAAGAGATATCAACGATATGCTCAGATTTTCCAAGATCCCAAAATGTGCAATTACAAATTTTTCAATATGAACCCAAACATTTTACACCAAATTCTTCTGTCTTTACAGTCACGTATGGCTGTATAGAGAGCGCATGATCATATCAAGTTTTTACTTAATCCACAACGGAAAACTCAGGAGAAAACGTGAACACAACCACTTTTAACATAGACGATACCGGACAAATAAACTGAAGAAACTCTTAAATACATGAGAGTAATCATGATAAAGCGGAACAGGTGTAGAACTAATTAACAATGAAAGTAACGGTAACACTTTACAATAAAGTTCATTAGTTAATGTATTAACTAACATGAGCAATACATTTGTTACTGTATTTGTTCATCTTTGTTAACGTTAGTTAATAAAAAATACAGCTGTTCATTGTTAGTTCATGTTACTTCACAGTGCATTAACTAACGTTAACAAGATTTTAATAAAGTATTAGTAAATGTTGAAATTAACATTAATAAAAATTAATAAATGCGTGCAGTTCTTTATTAGTCCATGTTAACTAATGTAGTTAACTAATGTTAACTAACGAACCTTATTGTAAAGTGTTACCAAACTAACTAGTGCTGTGCGACAGGCCGTGCGATTTCATCAATCCAAGATCATTACAAATCACACTGCATGTAGACTGTACGATGATGACACCTGTTGAATCATAAGCTACGACCGTTAGTATAGAAGAATAAAACGTCATCAGTATGCACTAGTGGGAAACAAAAACAAATAGATCAAGATGAATCACAATTTGGCATTTTTGGTTTTTATGTGCGCTAGAAAAAAGAGGAGGAAGCGAAAGAGGAGAATATGGAGGCGGTCATCTATGGAAAAGAGGCCATCTTGGTATTGTGTAAATGGAGCTTGAGGAAAGTAGCTTTAAGTTTTAGAGCCATGATCAATACGCCATTTCATGTTGCATTTTTATTGGCTAGACTGTAGACGTAGGTCGTAGCAGCAAACACACTGTAATGATCATGCTGAATTTATGACACTCTCAGTCAAATATTACAGTTTTGGTCGTAAAACCGTGACAACGGCCGTCTTCGAACCTCCATCACTGTATGACATAGGACCAGCGTTTAGGTATCCTGGTCCTACCAGACGCTCATTTCATTTGTACAGAGAGTCTGGCCTCTCTCCATTGATAAGCGTTAACTTCATTGTAGGCGGTTACTCTGTTGAAGTTTAAAACTATTGGATCTGCCCAGAGTCACTCTGGATCTGCCATAACCAATCGCTAACGCTTGATCGGGACGTATGACGACTCAAACTAGCGCACGACCTCAACGTCATCGTTCTCAGACACTCCCTCTGTTCGCTGATTGGACCGGTAAAAAATGTATCTGAGATAACCCAAGAATACACCGCAAACCCGGACGTAATACTGAAGGAAAATGAAAATTGAGCGGAAGTACGTAGGAGGGCGGAGCCAGGCCAGCGTTTAGGACCCACAAGCACAGAAATCTCCATGATTGGTCATCTTTCATCTCGGACAGCACAAAATCATACAATATGTTTATCAAGCATTCAGAACACGGGCAGGAACAGGGAAAACAGAACCAAAACACATAAAAACAGAGCATACATGTTACAAGTCGGCTACACTCTTAGAAATAAATGATATTTTTTGGCATCTATGGTTCCATAAGAACCTTAAATCTTTACATTTCACAAAAGGTTCTTTATAGTGGAAAAAAGTTTCTTTATATATTTTTAAAAAATGCTCTTCACAATAAGAATGAAAATGGTTCTTTAATGCCCCCGTGAGTTTTCAAGAGTGTATCTTTACTCTATGTTATTCAACTGACTCATGCGTGTCTGTTCTTATGTCTCCATTAGAAGAAACATCTGAGACCAAGAGACTTAAATGAAACCGAGGACTACATGAAGTCTCCTTGATGCTGAGAGAGCAACTTTCTCCTGGTAATGAAGCTTTGAAGTGACATTTTTGCCCAGTAAACATTATTGTGCTTTTTTTTAGCCATTATTAGGATCTTTTATTGCAAAGACTTCCTTGTAAGTCGGTGGTCTTTTCACACAAGCAGAGCAGAAATAAAACATGAGGTGTTGCGTAAGCTGTAAAGGACCTCTGTGAAACCAGTTTCTGCTCCATACATCAGTCAATCAATCACATTTATTTCTAAAGCACATTTAAAAACAACATATGCTGGCCAAAGTGCTTTACATAACAGGACCTAACAATGAAGCCAATACAGAACAAATGCATACATACATTACACAGATTAAACAGTGAAAAGATATGAGATATTTAAGTGAGATTTAAAAGCCACAGAATCTAATATACTGTAGATGATTCCTCACATCATGTGTTGTTGAGAACTGTGCTGTTACTGTAAGTGATCAGATGCACCACTGTCCCCTACTGAACCATAACGTCACATTAAAGGAGACCAGAAGATCACAGAGATAGTGAGAGTTTACCAAGCAACCACCCAGAACATCTTAGCAACTGCATAGCAACACCCTGGTAACAAGCAAACATTCTGATTTTCACACTGAAAATTGTTACTTTTGAAACAATTTTCACTTCCGATATTGCTTGTGAATTTTACAAAGAATTGAGATTGAGTCAAACATGAAATTTTGTCGTAGAAAGACTGAAAACATAATTTTTACAGTGTAGTTCATGAAGGCGAAATGCATTTATTTATTTGATTTAGTCACGGCCTGATCATGAGCCTCATTATTGTGTTGCCATTTCTTCTCAATTCAGACAAATAATTTTCCACCAAATTGACCAACAAAACTCAGAATTGAACCCCTCACTGGTGTGTGTGTGTGTGTGTGTGTCTGCATATGTATGTGTTTTCTAATGGAGCGCCTCATTTTGGTGACGGAGGTCAGCGAGGTTCTGATGTTTGTGATGGTAATGCGTATGGAAGGGGTTCGGATACAAAGACGAGACGCTGAAAGAGTCAGTCAGAGTCAGTTCAAACCCAAAAGACCATTTTACCGCCATTTCTGAGTTTCTGAGGAATTCAGGAATAGATTGCCCGTGATTCCCTGGGGATTTGAGTGTGTGTGTGTGTGTGTGTGTGTGTGTGTGTTTGAGTTGATCAATAATAGCACAAAAGAGCTGGCCGGGCAAATTGCATGAGCTGTGATTGAACGAAAGAAACTAGGGGATGCAACGTGAAGTGCAGGAACATAAACCTTGTTTTTGAGAGAATACGCTTTTACAAGAATTACACTCGCTCACAGATAGGTAATGGTAGCATGTCACGATTTAATGACAGTGCAATTGAGTGTCTCTGAAAAGCTGCCCTTTGACCTCCTGCCTTGACCCCGACTGACCCCTGAGTCTGTGTTGTCAGAGATCATTAGTCAGACACACACACACACACACACACACACACACACACACACACTGGCCGACTTGCACAAAGATCACTTGTCAGTGCGTTTCATTTATCTAATTATCAGCCAATCAGAAAACACATTCTGCCGCATTTTTTGAAGATGTGAAAGAGCCACACACACACACACACACACACACACACACACACACACACACACACACACACACACACACACACACACACACACACACACACACACACACATCCCACACACACACTCAACAACATCCCACACTAATTATTTTTCCTCAACTGTTTTTTTCCAGTTACTAAATGAACCAGAAGTTGCCAGGTTTATTGTGCTGATGTTGCTTTTTCATATAGCTCAGGAAACTCGTGAGGTTTTTCCTTTACAGTTCCTGGATAAATCTAGACTCAAATACTCAAGTTATTTTATTTTATTATATTTTATTTGTTGGTTATTGTTTGTGTAGGCCTACTGTGTTTTTGTTTTATTAATTAGCTTTGTTTTATTATTTTGGTTTAAGTTTGTGCTTTTTTTTTTTTTTACTTTTGTATGCCTGTCTTATTTTATGTTATTTTTTTCATTTATATATTTTTGTGTACACTTTGTTTTGTATGTTTGTTTGTATGCATGTTTATTTTATTTATTTATTTTGTACATCTGTACGCATGTCTATTTTATTTTATTTTGTACTTTTTTGTACTCTTTGTTTTGCATTTTTGTATGCCTGTCTATTTTTTTGTAAATGTACTTTGCTTTGTAGTTTGTATGTCTGTCTAATTTATAAATTTTATACATTTTTTCTCAATTTCTCTATAACTTTCTCCTCTTTTTTGCATTATAATCAAAGTGTTCTTGGAGAACAAGTATAGTTTCAAAAGGACTAGATGTTCATTTAAGACTAACCACCAGGACAGAGTGTAAGCTCTTCAAAGGAGCTTCATCAATAGTGTCGAATTACAGACCGAGACTCATGTAATGTAGAGAGAGAGAGAGAGAGAGAGAGAGAGAGAGAGAGAGACACGGGCGGGCGATAACACTGAATATCTCTGAGCAAATTGATTTTGAGATATAAAAATAATTTGTCTTGAATGTCCCGTATTTTCGTCTGCTGTGTTTCAGACCTTTGGATTTAAACTCATATCAGTTTCATATTTAGGTTATCAGTTTAAACTTTATCTGACAGATGCTCACACTGTCGCTGTACGTAGAAGATTATATCATGGCTGTGAGATTGTGGGCAACTGTAACACTCATTATGAAATAACAATTGTGTGAATTTTGATTCTTAAAATATTTAATGAACATTACTTCATTGATTGAGAATGTTCTTGGCTTATCGGCTCATCAGTGTATTTTAATTTAAAGGATTTAAGCAGTCTCAAAATTATAATGTAGCTGCCACTTTTTCTGAACACTCTTTGTGTTTATTAATACTCTTTATTTTATTTATTGGATCAAAAACACAGTAAATTTTGAAATATTATTACAATTTAACTGTTTTTCTTTGCAGCTGCTGTAAATTCAGCTTTGATCACAGGAATAAATGACATTTAACCTTATTCAAATTGAAAACGTTTATTTTAAATTGTAATAATATTCCACAATATTAGTTTTGACTGTATTTTTAATCAAACAAATGAAGCCTTATAAAAGACTTCTTTCAAAAACATTGAATTACAAACTTTTGATCGGCAGTGTATTTTTCCCTCCATAATGTCATTAAATGAAGATATAAGTGTTGAGATGACACTGAGTGTCCTGACAGCTGGAGAGCAGTCGTGATCAAGTTTGACAGCGAGGTTTGTTCTGCAAGAACAACAGAGAATATCAGATGTTCGGCTCTTTTCAACCCTCGTTTTCTGCCTGTTATTCCTCCATTCGGCCTGTGTTGTGTGAGTGACTGACTCTTTTGTCATTGATACATTGTAAATCAGTACATTTTGGAGGGAAACCGAAACACACATCTGTGACACACACACACACAGTACCCTAAGGGTCAAACCCCTGTCTGACCAGACACAACAGTGTGTGTGAGTGTTTATAAGGGTGTGTTTTGTGTTTCTGACTCGACGAGAAGTTCCCTCCAAAATGTCTATTCTCATTCATCGGCCCAGCCGCCTCCCTCGGGGACTAAACACACACACACACACACACACACACACACACACACACACACACACACACACACACACACACACACACACACACTCACACTCACACTCACACTCACACTCACACTCACTCACTCGTCTAAAGGAGGTGTGTGTGTGTGTGTGTGTGTGTGTGTGTGTGTGTGTGTGTGTGTGTGTGTGTTTAGCCTCACAGGGGCTCACCGCTGCACACACAGCGGGGGAGAGATGCTACCGCCACTCTTTCTGAAAACACCACTGAAAAGATTGCAAACTGAAAGAAAGCTGCTTTTGTCACATTTACAATGTACAAGAGTGGAAGCTCAATTGACCCGACTAGCTTGTGTTGTGTGTGTCGTTTGCTATAAACAGCTGATACACAAATAAATCAGGAAGTGTATTGAAATGATGTCCTGTCCAGGTCTAGAAGTTGTTGTTGTTGTTTTTATTATTAATTGAAATGTAGATCCGCCTCGATCATCACAATCACAAATAATGTTCTTGCTCGACCAACTAACACAGTTTTAAAATGCATGCACAATCCTATTATAATTGCATGTAGATATATTCATGTTGTCAAATATTTGGAATAATTAACATTTACTCACCAAGGCTGCATTTATTTCATTACTCCAGTCTTCAGTGTCACATCATCCTTCAGAAATCATTCTAATATGCTGAATAAATACATGCAGGCCTATATATATATAAACTACTTATTTAAACTGTTATAACTTTAAAACGTCACTTGTCTTGAAAAGGTCTTGGCACTTGTTTTGAATGTTCTCATTGGTTCCCAAGCTTTAGTTTTAGAAATTGAGGTTATTTGAGGTGTTGTTCTTAATCATCTGTGCAGAAGCATCAAACCCCTTCATTTAAGTCATCTCTATATTGTGTATATGACTAAGGGTATTAAATGAAGGGGTTTGTTACATCTGACTGCAGATTAATAGTCACTTTTACAATATATACACAATTGTGTTTAGTTCTTTCGTTGTTCAGGTCAGTGTTTTTGTTTCTGGTTTCTTTAAAACACTGGTTTCTCTCTCTCTCTCTCTCTCTCTCTCTCTCTCTCTCTCTCTCTCTCTCTCTCTCTCTCTCTCTCTCTCTCTCTCTCTCACACTGTGTGTTCATGTTTTAGAGGGACTTCCCTTCCCTCCTTATTGTGATGAATCCTGCTATCTTTGTGTTCATGGGTGTGTTTATGTGTGTGTGAGGTATAATTATACTTAACACAGTGTGATTTAATTATAATATTGTTCTAATTATATGATTGCATGCATGTGTTAGGGAATTATTCTTTTTTTTTGTGCATTCAAAATAAAAATAAAAGTTTAAAAGCAAAAAAAAAAAAAAAGTTCTGTAATTGATTAGTTGTAGGTATTTTCACACATCAATTTTAATCCACCGGGTCTGGGGTTTGTTCAAATCACTAACCCTAATTGTGAGCACTAATAAAAGGGTCTTGTCTTAGCAAGCTTCACTAATAAACCAACGCGAACGCTCGATCAGTGTGTCTGAAAGCGTCTCCCCAGGGCAGGGAGTTTTTATACTCCTCCTTAAACAGGAAACATTAATTAGAGGGTGTGTGTGACCTTTGACTCCGCAGCTGAGGGCAGAAGTGACCCCTCGCTAGTACAGGAAGGAAAAACTCATGCCAGAACGCTCACAAAAACACACATGACTGAGAGCTGGATGCATTTTAACACACCGTACTCCTTCAGTCAATGGAGATTGAAGTGAATTAACACTTTGATTTGATGAAACGCTCTGATACTTGAATGAGTGTCAATGAATGAGCCGTTCGTCACTTTCTGTCAGGCTGCCAAAGCACACACACACACACACACACACACACACACACACACACACACACACACACACACACACACACACACACACACACACACACACACACACACACACACACACACACACACACACACACACACACACACACACAGTCTTTTGTGTGTCCTGCTCAGTGAAGTGGCAGCTCTTGTTGAGATTAGCAGGATTACCTGAAACTGTGCCAAACGGACAGAAACAGACTTTTCTCTTTCCTTCCTCCAGTTTTCAAGGAAACAGTCTGTGTGCAAAAGTTCAAAAGTATGAATACGGCAGGGTTGGAGAGGTTATTGTGTGTGGTTTTACTTAGCTATACTTGGGGCAGTGTTGGGGAAAGTTACTTTCAAAACTAATGCGTTACAATATTTAATGTTACTCCCTAAAAAAATGACTAATTGCGTAGTTACTTTTTATGGAAAGTAATCTGTTAAGTTACTTTTGTGTTGCTTTTTCCTCTTCTGGGCTATGCATCCTTGTTTGTTTTTTAATACACTCTTCAACACTTCAGCAATAAAAACATAAATGCAACACAAATGTGGTTTAACTGAAGTCACTTTTGCTTATTCGTGTGGTTGAATTGGATCATCGAAGGTCAGCAGCAAAGACATTGCTTAATAAAGTGAGATTAAATACATAAAGTATATTTGAGTAATTTTTTGCGGGTCTGCATAATATTCTGATATTTTTTGCTATATAAGTTTTTGAAATATTATGTGTTTTTGTTATTTTTTATTAGTTTTCCTTAAAAATGTCTATAGCTTAATCTTATTCAGAACTTATTTCAGTTAGTTGCCAGTTAGTTCTTTTAAGTTTTTTCATCTAAAATTTATATTTATTTCAATATACAGAGCATGATTTTTCAAATATTTTTTAGTTTTAGTTCAAATGTGTTAATTACCTAAACATCAGCTTGCCAAGTGTCGATTTCTTTTACTTGATACTGCAAATCTGGAATTGAGGCCTTGGTGTTTTGGGGGATTTACCGGGGATTGAACATCACAGCTGTGCAGATCTGAATGACAGTGCGTGTCTATGTTTATGTGAGTGTTTGCTTATGGGATCAGAGTCTTAATCCTGCTGCTGAAATGGACACACATGATAATTGTTTTGTGCACAGAATCTCTAATGTGATATATAGAGATGTGATTATAGAAATGCCATCTATTAAGTTTCTTTTCTTAAAGTGGAATGTGAATAGAATGCTCCATTTTTCTCTCAAGTCTTTTTTAAGGACTGAAGGCTTGGAGATTTAAGTTATGGTTTTTGACATTGATACCCCACCATAAACCACATTTTGCTCTTTGTCTTTCAGATCTGGAGCCAGTTTAAATTAAAGTCACATTGAATCTTTTGAAAACCCTTTCGGACATCCTGGATGATTGGATTGATCAGCACAGAAACAACACATGAGGTTTATCTTGTGTGTCCCAGGCTTTTTACATTTTTACTCCTCTCATTTAAACAGTTTTAAAAGACTCATTAAAACAGTCTTGGGAATTAATTTCTACCATGCCTTCAAATTTTTGCAACTTTTCAAACTATGTGGTTAAACATCAACACACGTTATCTTAGTTGTGGCATCAACCATCACAACCAGCACTGTAAGTAAACAATTTACAGTTTTAATCAATACTTGTGTGTATTTAGATACATTAATAGTTTAAATCATAACAAGTAATAGTCGTAGAAAAGACGAATGAGTATTTTTATTTAATATTCTATCCTCTCAGAACGTGTTCAACACAATACTTTTAGATGTGCTGGAATGTTCTTTGGAAACATTGACTAAATACGACACAATTGCCCTGTGGAGAATGTTTATAGTTTGTAGACAAATAAAGTAAACTACTGAGAGTGTGAAAAGTGTATTTTAAGTTATTTTTTTTCCGGAAACGAGTGGTGTACTGTGGGTGCGAGCGCAGGTAAATAGCAGCAGCGCCCCCTACAGCACTGCGGTGGAATAACCAGGTGACTGAAAAAGAAACCATGAAGCAATGCGTTGAACACCCAATAATATCGAAGACCTGAAAAAGTTTCAGAAATGTGCTTCTAATGGTTGTCATCTCGTGTGGCTACAAATTAATGCTATAGCTTCACTGTATGAAACGCGATTGAAATGTGATATTGGAAACTTGGATTATTTTAGAAATGTACAGTCGCATAGAGTCACACAGACGCGTACTTAAAAGTTATATACTGTTGTAGCGTATAATTAATTTCATATGTGATACTTTCAGAAAATAAATCTAAAACGTGACGGGTTATTTGAGTTTTGGTAAATGCTGGACCGCTTCACTTCATGTTCACTAGAGGGCGCGGTTGAGCTTTACATGTTCACATCCAGCATCAGGTAAGCAAGAGTGATGCATATTTACCTGATATTTACCTCAGGAAGGTAGTAACGACTAATTATTATTATTCAGGGCTACTAAAAAAATACCCTTAAAACCAAAGGGCAAGACATTAGGCTGATAAAATGTTGTTGTACCACATTTTACATGTTAAATGTTTAGAAAATGAGTTTATGTTGTAGGCTATATCTACGCTATCTTTCTTATGTATTGCTATATATTTATATAGCTATTTTTATCTATATTTTCTGTCTTATTTAATGAAGAAGATGCCACAGTATTACTCTTTACTATGAAATGTCCTTTTGTTCTCTAGTTGTGTTTTCTTTTTCAATTGGTTGACGATTCTTTGTAATTGAAATGTATAATAGAGAATTTTAGCGATTTTTTTTTTGTAAAAATAATCTAATTAGGTTTGTTTGATAAATTTAAAACCACAAAGAGAAAAATTACGATTTATTTATTTATTATAAGTTATTATTAATTAAAAAAAAATGTTTAAAGCCGGATTTAAAGTTTGTTGTATTAGCATATGTTAAACATCAGAAATGTTTTTATCAATTTGTCAGTAAATGTCAAATCAGTTTTTAGTTCTTTTACATTTGCTGTAGTTAATAATTGTGCTAAAGTTAAACATAATTGAGACATTAATCTTCACTGACTTTATTAAAATACAAGTAAGAAAGTTTTTACTGATGCCAGACCCATAATAATAATAATAACAATAATAATCATGGATGGCATCTGTGTTTCTCCTCTGTGGTGCGCAGCTGCACTTTGACACTTGTGTTTGTGGCAGGTGACCTTTCAGGTGCATGTGTTGAAAGCGGGCGAGAGGATCGGGTCGTGTCGGGTCGGGTGTGTGATGCTCGTCCCTGAAGCTTTGACCTTTCAGTGTGGAGGAGTTTCATCTCAGGTACGGCTCACGGTCAGAGTTCACCTTTACCACAGCAGAGCAACACGTCACGACCAATACTGTAGACCTGTAAGCACCGTATCACCACGCATTAGCTCAGACCGCTTTACCCCACATCCACAGCCCTCCTAACCCAAACATTAACCTCTTTCACATAATCTGTCCATCAGTGTTTATTCGGCGTGTCAGGCAGTCACACTGTTTACCGCACCTCACCTAAATCTTTTCCTCCACCGCTGTCTTACAACGCAGAAAATTCACACAAGCACTGATATAATTTGAAATATTTATTGCAGGATGTTTTATGTACAGATTTGTAACACTGAGGAAACAATAATGTGAGATTTGCAGTATCGTCCTTCAATTTTATTGTGTGACAGTGAAACAATCATCTCTTTAGATTATCTTATTTAAAATGTTGATTATTTACAGAAGACAAGTCTTAAAACACATAACGTCCTAGAAAAATAATGGCTGAACGGAGTAATAAAATGCTAAATAAATTAAATATGTGCCAAATATGTAAAAAAAAAGAAGTAATAAATTACAAACAAATACATTAAATAAATACAGTTGTAGTTCCTTGACCCTTAATAATTTTCGTCCTGTAGCTGGACTTACTCGGGACAAGGATTTTCATTTAAATAATCATTAAGTCAGTGCATGTTCTTTGTCCTTCTCCATCAGCTCTTTTTGGCATAAGGTGCTTGATTTTGTCTTCGCTTTACTTGATATTTCATAGTAATTTCTACCGTTTATTTTGTATATGGTACAGCGTTTTATATAGCATGTTAATTTTACAGTGTACTTATATACACTACTGTTCAAAAGTTTGGAGTAGGTCAGATTGTGTGAGTCTCTTCTGCTCACCAAGGCTGCATTTATTTGATCAAAAATACATTTAGAAATATTACAATTTAAAATGCGTGTTTTGCTATTATAAAATATTTTAAAATTGAATTTATTCTTGTGATCAAAAGCTGCATTTTCAGCATCATTACTCCAGTCTTCAGTGTCACATGATCCTTCAGAAATCAGTATAATATGATGATTTGCTGCTCAAGAAACATTTCTGATTATTATCAATGTTGCAGCATATTTTTGTGGAAACTGATACATTTTTTTCAGGATTCTTTGATGAATAGAAAGTTCAAACGAGCATTTATTTGTAATAGAATCTTTAGTAACATAAAAAATGCCTTTAATGTCATTTTTGATCAATATAATGCATCCTTGCTGAATAAAAGTATTAATTCCTTTCAACAACAACAACAACAACATCAAAAATCTCCCTGACCCCAAACTTGTGAAGTGTAAAGGCTTCACAATAGAAGCCTAATAGTTTTACGATCACAAGAAACATGAAGTGTCAGTCAATTGTTTCCAAACATATTTAAAACGGATGTTCTGTAAGTTGATGTTTGTTCTTCAGCGTTCTCCTGTTGGTGTTCGCTACACCATCGTGTCGGTGGTTGTTAACGGGCTGGTTGGACACAGCGTGTCCAGATGCTGAATGGACGGAGGTCTGTTGGGTGTTTTGGAGCAGAGAAGGACACTTGAGTCGGCTTCACACTTGGTGGTTCTGCTGTGCCACAGAGCTTCAGCCGCCCCGGCCCGTATGGCCATCGCCCCGTCGGACAGCACCTCCGTCTTCACCACGGGGTTCAGCTTCATCAGCGCGTCCAGAGAGCACTTCTGCCTCTCTTTAAAACTGCGTCCTCGTTCCTCCGTGTCTCTGTCGTCTTTATCCTCCTCCTCCTCTTCCTCCTCCTCGCTCTCTGAGCAGTTTTCATCTCCCGTGTCTCCTAAAACGCCTCTGTTTGTGATTCCCACAGTTTTTTTTTTGAGGGATAGATCGAGCGGGCCTTCGTTGGTGCGAGCCGTGCGCTCGAGCGCCTGCTGGATGTGCGACAGCTCGGAGCGGATCTTCCCCAGGTGCGCCCACAGGTGGCACTGCTCGGGCAGCGATGTGACGCGCTGCTCTGTGTGCTGGTACTGCTGCAGTAATGTGGAGAAGTCCTGCAGGAGAGCAGCTGCCGGGTCCACGTCTCGCTCCATTCCTCTCTGTCTCGCCTCCAGATGCTCAGGCATGTGCAGCGGGGACGACACGTCACTGCGGGGGCTGTGGAAACACAGTTTAATTGAATCTAAATAACATTCATCAAGGCTGTCCTGAGTGTGTAATGCATAGGCAGAAGGAATACTCACACCAGATGTAATGCGTCTGTGTATACATTTATCTTTATGTACCTGCACTTTGAAATGTGTTGCCATTATCTTTAAAATCCTCGCCAAGCATGGATATTTTTAGCTTATTTTAAGCTTTTGGCGTTTGATTAGGTCTGAGTTTGATTAGGTCTGAGTTTGATTAGGTCTGAGTTTGATTAGGTCTGAGTTTGATTAGGTCTGAGTTTGGGTAGGTCTGAGTTTGATTAGGTCTGAGTTTGATTAGGTCTGAGTTTGATTAGGTCTGAGTTTGATTAGGTCTGAGTTTGGGTAGGTCTGAGTTTGATTAGGTCTGAGTTTGATTAGGTCTGAGTTTGATTAGGTCTGAGTTTGATTAGGTCTGAGTTTGGGTAGGTCTGAGTTTGATTAGGTCTGAGTTTGATTAGGTCTGAGTTTGATTAGGTCTGAGTTTGGGTAGGTCTGAGTTTGAATAGGTCTGAGTTTGGGTAGGTCTGAGTTTGATTAGGTCTGAGTTTGGGTAGGTCTGAGTTTGATTAGGTCTGAGTTTGGGTAGGTCTGAGTTTGATTAGGTCTGAGTTTGATTAGGTCTGAGTTTGATTAGGTCTGAGTTTGATTAGGTCTGAGTTTGATTAGATCTGAGAACTGTGAGTGATTGGTTGTATGTTTTTCTTGGTTTAAATTTGTTTCTCTGTATTTTAGAGTTATTAACTACTTATGGACAGCACTTTGATTCACTCTAATGGTTTTAAAAGTGCTTTATAAATAAGAGTTGAGTTTACTTATTTTGTATTATTACACAACAGGCTTCATCTGTAGGGTTCTTGTCTTACCTGTTGTGTATAGACATCCTGCTGGACACCAGGGAGGCGATGGATGTAGATTTGTGAGTGTTTTTCAGAGAGTCGAGGGCAAACTCGAGTGCAGGTTTCTTCTCTCCCGGTGCACCATGGGAGTCTAATGATGCTGCAGATCTCTTCAGACTTTGCTCTCTGATGAAGGAAGCGTCTTGCTGCCAGCCTGTCTTCCCTTCCCTCGATCGCACCCTCTCCTTTCCGGCGTGGCTCGGCTCCGGGGAGGAGCACGCGGGAGACGGCCAGGCTGCGGGTGAGCTCTGGCTGGGCCGCAGGGCCGGGACCTTCCACAGGTTTAGTTTAGGAGGATACGAAGGTGGCGGAAGGCTTACGGCGGGCGGTTTGATGAGTTTACTGGTCTCGGAGGACGTTGAAGAGGGCGTTGCACCAAAGGTGTGCTCGCAGAGGAACGGATAATACAGGTGAGGAGGGAGTAAAGCGCGCTCTGAGTGTCTTTGCGCGTGTGCGAGTTGCGCGGTTGATGCTAAGAAGGGCATTTGTGCGTTTGTGCTCGCTGCCGTAAGTGCCGGGTTTAGGTATGAAAGGAGTCCGGGAGCCAGTGGGTATCCAACGCCTAGCAAAGACAGATTGAAACCTGTTGTGTCGGGGCATTCAAGTTGACCCGTTGACGCCGGTGGAGGGTAACACGGCAAAGACGCCACCGGGTCTGATTTGGGCTTCGCTCCAGAAGTCTGATTGCTAAGGATTCGCCATTGCTCTGAAAGCAACGCCGCCGATCCCGACAGACACGTTTTCGACAGCCTGTAATGTCTCAGTTTTGACTCCACCTCGACTGAGCGTGCTCGTAAAAGTTGCTCCTCGAGCGAGAACACATCGGACATCACGAGTTCGGCTTCTTGCTTTGATCGCTTGCTTCCTCGGGAACACGTCTCCGCAGGTTCGGGACTCATAACCGCTGAGCCGCTCGTCTCCATCGCCTCGTCATCCTTCTCCGCTTCTCTTTCTGATTCTCTTTTCTCAGCCTCCTCGACCTCCAGACTCGCCGCAGAACGCGAGGGCTCGTCCAACATCGAGGCCTGTTCGGGGTGAGCCTTGGCGGGGCTACGGGAGCGGACGCCCCCCTGCTGGAGCCGGAGCTGCTCTTTTTTATACGGCCAGTCGGACTCGATGAGCAACGACAGGGAGTTTTTGCACAGGCTGTACTTCATGTGGTTGTACAGATGGGATTTCTCCATGCACGTGAACGGGCACTGGAAGCATTTGTAGTTGTAGGGTTTGCCCCACGGCCGCGGGATGTAGTGAGGCTTCTTGGGCTTGCGTTCCTTGTGTTTACAGCCCACCTTACAGTCGTCCTTCGACATGGTGCGATCAGAATCAGTGCCAGATATGAAAACAGATTTATCTCAAAGATAAATGTCTGAGGAGCTCGTGTGTTTGTTTATGTGTGTGTTTGAGGACAGGTTTACATTGAGTGTGTGTTTGTAGGATGAATTGTGTGTGAACTGTAAACTTGTGTTTGGTCAAGGCTGGGACGCAGGAACACAGCCATCAGATTTCAACTGTTGAGAAAATCAAGAAAATAGATGATTAAACTTTTGATAATAAGATATTATTACTTTATTAATAATTTTTAATAATCTAGAAAGATTACAAAACAAATATTATAATTTAATTATTTTTTTAATTATTCAGATCATTATAAGAACTCAATATTATTACTTTAATAATTTAATAATATTATAAATTATTGTATTTCATAATTCTGACTATTTTTTACAGGTAAACAAAATATTTTAATAATGTAGTAATATTTTAAATGATTATATTTGATATTTTAAAATATTTATTTTAAAATATTAAACAAAGACAACAGTAGAAAATTAAATATTTATTTGAATGATCAGAATCGGATTTAAAAGATTGTAAGTTGAAGTCATTGTGAAACTAGTGTTTGCAACCCATTTGACTCTTGTAATGTGATACTGGACAGGATTTGAGTTGATTAATTAGGAATTGATTGGAAAGTGTCTCTATGTGTGACAGGTGGTTGAAAAATAAGAAGGTTTGATGGCATCAGAAAAGTAATTTCTGAAGTTTTGACATTTTGATGTATTGATGAAGCGCTCATAATAAGACGGTGAACGTGTCGTAAGAAAGTACATAGAGCCGGTTTTGATTACACAGAGACTTTAACAAAGAGAAGAGATGATGAAAGACGTTTTGGTTTCTCAGAATTGCCGAAAGTCCTCTATCTGCCACCTTTCATTACGTCCAGGGTTGCACCAGCGAGGTGTGTGTGTGTGTGTGTGTGTTTCTGGAGGGGGCTGCACCTGTGTTCAGTGTAGTATTTACAGCAGGACCCTGAAGGTCAGCTATAGGCACATCCTGACAAAGGGCAGAGGGACGCGAGGCTGCCCGTGTGTGTGTGTGTGTGTGTGTGTGTGTGTGTGTGTGTGTGTGTGTGTGTGTGTGTGTGTGTGTGTGTGTGTTAATGAGAGATTGGCATCAGGCCCGCGAGGCATCGTTAGCGGAAGAATGTGGGTCAAGGCAGATTGACTGCTCTTTTGCCCACTCTCTCTCTCTCTCTCTCTCTCTCTCTCTCCATCAGTCTGTCCACCGATCATCTGTCTCTCTCTCTCTCTGTTTCTCCTCGTTCCTGCAGAGTTTGCTTGTGTGTGTTTCACACACTCTTTGTCTTCTACAATCAAAGAAGTTCTAAGGGAATTACTTTAATCCTGCATTTTGAAAGTATCAAATAAGAGGAAACGTCATTCTTTGAGTTTTATTTTTTCCCCCCAAAGATTTTAAAGCATTACTGAATTATTTTTAGTCTTTTTCCTAGTATAATCTATCATCATATCTTAAAAGATTTAACTTCACATAAAATGCCTTAAAGATTATCTGATCAAATATACGATCATTTGTTAAATAAAACAAATTAATTTCGACATCTAATCTTTTTTATATTCCATTTTACTTATTTTAACATTACGTTTTCTAGAACAACTAAAATCTAGATAAATATTCATAAAATACATATTTTCAGATATATTAGAAATACATGTTTCTATTTTTTTAAATGTTTTAAATATTTTCATTCACAATTAAGAATCAGAAGTCTAAATACAGGAAGACTCCATAACATTATTGCAATTGAATTGCACTGCAGTTTAGTATACTATTGTACAATTCAAAACTATTTAATTAGCAACATTTAATTGTTACATCTACAGTCTTTCAGAAAGAACCAACTACACTGTGATGTAATTGAACTAATCATTTTTGTTATTAATAAAAGCATTAAGAATGGGAGATGGTGAAAGCAATTAAATAATGGTGTAATTAAAAGAGAAGCGCAAGAGGCTATGATATCTCTCAAATGCCTCTCTGTTATGATAAAAATATTCTTTATTCTTGATTATTTATTTTTTGCTTCTGGCATTTTCCTCTGGGTGGAAAGAGAGAATGAAAAGAGGAGAAAACGAAGCGCAGGAAATGAAGAGGAGGATGAAATGTCCCGCTGTGAGGCATGAGTTTTGTTGCTGGTATCTCGGGGTGTTGAGACAACGAGAGCCCGAAGTGATTTAGGTTTAAAAGAAGTCGAGTGGCGAGGAATTTCACCGATCTTTCATTTATTACAGCACTCAAAGAAATAATGCAAACTTTCTGCTGCAATCTGTGTGTCTTTACATCCTGCCAGTACTTTACCAGCGCATCTGTGTGTGTGGTGTGTGTGTGTGTGTGTGTGTGTGTGTGTGTGTGTGTGCCAGTACTTTACCAGCGCATCTCTGTGTGTGTGTGTGTGTGTGTGTGTGTGTGTGTGTGTGCCAGTATTTTACTAGCGTATCTAGGAGTTCTGCATGTTATAGATCACTTACTGTGTGTGTGTGTGTGTGTGCCAGTATTTTACTAGCGTATCTAGGAGTTCTGCATGTTATAGATCACTTACTGTGTGTGTGTGTGTGTGTGTGTGTGCCAGTATTTTACTAGCGTATCTAGGAGTTCTGCATGTTATAGATCACTTACTGTGTGTGTGTGTGTGTGTGTGTGTGTGCCAGTATTTTACCAGCGTATAAAAGGGGAGTTTTGCATGTTATAGATCACTTACTGTGTGTGTTTGTGTGTGTGTGTGTGTGTGTGTGTGTGCGTGTGCCAGTATTTTACCAGCGTATATGGGAGTTTTGCATGTTATAGATCACTTACTGTGTGTGTGTGTGTGTGTGTGTGTGTGTGTGTGTGTGTGTGTGTGTGTGTGTGTGTGTGTGTGTGCCAGTATTTTACCAGCGTATATGGGAGTTTTGCATGTTATAGATCACTTACTCTGTGTGTGTGTGTGTGTGTGTGTCAGTATTTTAACACTGTATCTATGGGAGTTTTGCAGGTTATAGATAATTTAGTGTGTGTGTGTGTTTTGGTCATATGGCAGTTATGCTCAACCCGTTCTGTGGTTTTAACTGGCCATCAAATGCTGCTGTTAGCGTTAATCAATGAAATTATTTTAGAGTTGTTCTCACTGCGGGACATTCTTTGTGGTGTGCATGTGTGTGTGTCAGTTTTAAGGCCCTCGGGGTTCGGTCGGACGCTGGCCAATGGCACTCGCATGGACACACTCGGATCGCTGTGTGTTAAATATGTATTGTCTCGTTTAAATAGGAACGCTTGCTAAAAGCATCGACATACTGTGGTGGAATCCCAAGAACTGAGAACACACACACACACACACACACAGGGCAACAGCGAACACAACGCATGGATTGATTGAAATGCCAATTGTCTATTTAAGATATATTGGCATGTAATATATTTTAAAGTTTTAAGAAATTAGAGCATTGTTTTGGGCGCTCTTTGTGTGAATGATAGGTGTGTGTGTGTATGTGTGTCTCTCTCTGTGTGTGTGTGTGTGTGTGTCTGTGTGTGTGTCGTACCTCCACAGTGGTTCAGCAGAATGAGTTGGATCATGATACTCAAAGTTTTCTTAATTTGACTCTTTATGCAGAATCTGGAAAATAAACGAGTATCTAAAATTAATTTCAGCTTTGATTGTCATTATTTGATTTAAGTATTAGTCTAGATTTAATGTTAAATTACCATCTCTCATCACTCTATCTCAAGTATGTGATTGATTACAATAATACGTTTTTAAATTGTTAATTATAAATAAAAATTTGTATTTAATAATAAAATAAATGCAGATCAATTAATTAAAAACAAGGTATTATTTTATAAATTCTGTATTGTTCTTTAAAGGCCAGGGTGGCCAATTTCATGTATTAATTAACGATGTCATAAAGATTATTTATTTCACATGTCTTCACGTATAGCAATATTAACTCGAATATTTTTGAATATTAACTCGAGTAAATATTTCTAAGGATCTTTTTGTTTTACGTATGGTTGCATGCATGCCTATAAAAAGCTGCTATTGAACATATATTTCCATTAAACAACCTAGATGTTATAGCAACATTTAAACAGAAAGACAAGTATGAAATAAATGAAACAACAGAATAAAGTCAACAAATATTGTACTTAATTCTATGCAGTTGCAACATTTGAAACACATGTGACAACTTGCCCCCATATAAATCTGACAATGTGGCCCGACCAAACATTTATGAAAAAATAAAATGAACTTTTTGCTTAGAATTTACTTTTAAAATACAGATGAACTTGACTTTGTATTACAAGTGTAATTAAATTATACTCAGTTGTTCACAAGAAATATTACAAAAATGAAACTATGGAATTTTAGTTTTGCACATTACGCAATTTTTACATTTAAAAATCAACACACAAAAAACCACCCCTATTGTGTAATTGGACTTTTTACTCAAAACCTTATAGAGATACTGTAAAACACACGCAACAACTATCCCTGATGTCTTTTTCCACATTTAGTAGCATATCATTACATATTTTCACATTATGTCACATAATAAATCACAAACAGCTCCTTTTTCAAAAAAAAAAAAAAAAGTGAATCAAGACTCATTTGATTGGCATCTCAGTAGTTAGTCTCAGTTAGTGCATTTGAGATGTTCAGAGCGGCTTCAGTTACGCGTCACACTCACGTAAGTACAGTAGCACACATAAAGCTCTAAACTTATGTCATAATAACTTTAATCCGCAGATAAGGGCTTGACTTACCTGCTGTGCGTCTGTGTCATGTTGTGTTCCAGAGGCGGCCGCTGATGTGCGTTCGGTGTTTTATGAGGGGAGAGATGCATGCGCACACACACACACACACACACACACACACACACACATGGATGAACAAGAGAGAGAGAGGCAGATATATATATTCTCTAGGAGGGATGCCTTGGGGCAGTACAATCAGGCACAGGCCCCTCCTGCCTCCCCTGCTATTGGCACAAGCTCAAGTGGGTCCAAATTAGGAAAACCTGCCCGGTTCAGTCCATTAAGGAGAAGTCGAGACACTCCAGCCGCGCTGTGGCGGGACGCTTTTCTTAATTGGGCCGCAGTGCAATTTAAAGTCACCGATGGAAACTTTAGCAGCCTTAACGCAGCACTTTATGGACTTGTTTCAGTTTTTAGTGTGTTTTATTGCCATAACAAGAACTGGTCATTTGTATTGAAAAAAGCAGTGCAAAAAAAAAAAGTTTTAACAAACTTTAAAATTAATATAACACTGTATTTAAGTCAATACTTAACATATTGACAAAAGCCGTGCAAAAAGGTTTTTAAAATAAAATATTTAAATTATATAAAAAATACATTAAATTAGATATTGTATTGTATACATTGTATAATAATAAGCATTTTACGTAATAAGTACATAAAAATGAATATAACCCGGTTTAAGTTAAAAAATAAAATATTATATTGGCAAAGTAGTCCAAAAAGGTTATTAAAATATAACCATATTTAGATAAAAAAATTACATGAAATAAAATATTCTATGCCAAAAGGAGTGCTTATTAAAATTAAAGCATATTTAAAAAAATAATTCATTAAATATTGTTTTGCCAAAAGCAGTGCAAAAAAGGTTTTATTACTAATTAAAATTAAATAATATTTAAAAGATATAGTTACATTTAATTAAATTACTTACTTTTAAATTAAATAAATATGAAATAAAAAATAATAATGCTGATTTATAAATAATAATCAAATCAACTTGCAAATTTAACAGCAATACAAAGAAATTGCAACATTAAAGCGATTGTTCACTTAAAAAAAAAAAAAAATCTGTCATGTATTTTTCGCCATTGACTTTTATTGAGCAGCCAGAATATTGTTTAAAATATGTCCTTTTTTCTGTTACAGAAGAAAGAAAATCATACGGGTTTGGATCGACATGAAGGAGGTGAGTAAATGACTGATCGAGTGAGGATATTTCTTCATTTGAGCGGGAGTGAACTGTACTGTCACCATCAGAAAGTTCACAGAAGCTTGCGTCTTACTCTCTCTCCTCTCTCTCTCTCTCTCTCTTCTCTCTCTCTCTCTCTCTCTCTCTTCTCTCTCTCTCTCTCTCTCTCTGTCTCTCTCTCTCTCTCTGTCTCTCTCTCTCTCGTCTCTCTCTCTCTCTCTCTCTCTTCTCTCTCTCTCTCTCTTCTCTCTCTCTCTCTCTGTCTCTCTCTCTCTCTCTCTCTCTCTCTTCTCTCTCTCTCTCTCTCTCTCTCTCTCTCTCTCTCTCTCTCTCTCTTTGACCCAGTTTCTGTCTGTAGACGAGCAGAAAGCTGCAGAATCAAGTTTTAATGTGCACTGCTAACAGTGCATGACAGATCTGTAAATAAAGGCCAGCCGCCATAAATCATTAATAACATATATATATGCGGTTTGGAGGGAGAAATATGAAAAATAAGCTTTCTGAATAATCTAAAAGACTTCACTTCTCCGTGTCGTTGAGATGTTCCTGTATTGTTCTCATCAGTGTTTCTGCGGTCGGGTCAGTCTGTGGTTCTCGAGCGTAATGCAGTGGTTTCTCTCCACAACCTGCATAATTGAATATCTTTAACGCAAACTAGCCACAAAATTCACTCACGACTGCAATAGTTAAAAACGACATCTCTGTGAGGAGTTAATGCTTTGTCTCTGAGGAAATAGATGTTTGATCTTGAGTACAGTAGTCAGATAACTTGATGTAGCGTGAATTTTATGTCAGTCATTTTCATTTATAATTTTTTTAAGCTTATATGGAAATGGCATTTAAAAAGTGAGTATAGAATTGAAAGTTTAAGGCTGCAAAAAAATCTTTATTTAGTTTTACACTATTTTTAAGCTGTCCTTGTTACAGTGTAATTATACATTGAAGTGTAATAGTAATTAACAACATATACTTAGGGTACCGGTTAGAATTAGGGTTTGGTTTGGCATGTAATTAAACATAATTTACAGTTTTTTTACTATACAACATGTAACTGTGCAACAAAGACACTGTAAAATAAAGTGTACATTTATTTGAGAAGCAAAATTGCATAATATATTAAGACTTGTTGTCAGAGAGTGTATCTTGAATTCAATTAAAATAATTAATTAACAATTTAAATTAAATTACATATTTTTATTCCATTGACAAAACGTGTTTTGTCACAAGATCATGCGGTCAAGTCACATTTATTTATAAAGCACTTTATACAATTCAGATTGTTTTCAAAGCAGCTTCACATTAATAAACAGCAAAACAACATTGCTGAATATTATACACGATGGATTGATTTTTGGTTACTCTTTATTTTAATGTTACAGTGTAATTATACATTTAAATACTGAGTAATATTAATTAAGTACATAGGGTTAGGGTTCATTAGTTATGCAGGATTTATAGTTATTACTATAGTAATTTACACATGCATGTGTAACAAGAGCAGTTTAAAATAAAGTGTTATTGGATCCTTTTTACGAAAACGACTTAAAATATTTATTTTGATAAAGAAAACTCATTATTTGTGACCCTGGACCACAAAACCAGTCACATGGGTCACAATTTTTGAAATTGAGATTTATACATCATCTGAATAAATAAGCTTTCCATTGATGTGTGGTTTGTTAGGATAGGACAATATTTGGCCGAGACACAACTATTAGACAATGTAAACATTGAGAAAATCTCCTTTAAAGTTGTGCATTTATGTTCACGATTGTGCTGCATTCACTCACAAAAATACATGTTTTATATACTTACGGTAGGAAATGTACACAATACCTTCATGGAACATGATCTTTACTTAATATCCTAATGATTTTTGGTATGAAAGGAAAATTTGTAATTTTGACCCATACAATGTATTGTTGGATATTGCCACAAATATACTTGTGCGACTCGAGACTGGTTTTGTGATCCAGGGTCACAATTACAATGCGCACAATGTAAGTCCACCATGTTTTGGGTCTATGAAATACATGGTTTGGTGTAGAATTAGCTAATGTCATCACATCACCGAAGGATCCCAGTGACCGATATGTGTCAGGCGTATCCGACAGAGAGAGTGAGTGTTTATGAGCACAGGTCCTTTGAGAAATGTCAGTGTGTTTGTAGGGGGGGTTGAGCCGCTCCTGGAGGATCAGGCGTGCTGTCAGACACACGAGAGGAGATGAACTGTGACAGCGTGATCCGTAGGGCTTAACCATCTGTAGAAACAGAGAGAGGGGGGGCTGAAGAAACTTAGCAGTTATAGGTGAACGCCAGAAACCCCAGCACAATATAGGGCTTTTATGAGGAGGAATTCGTTCAAAAAATGACATTCTGTCTTTGACTCATCGTCATGTTTCGTCAACAGCAGTTTGCTGTGTCATTTAACAAACATAAAAAGCATTATATGACCCGTACACTATAAGTCATATGTGACCCTAGACCACAAAACCAGTCACGTGTCAATTTTTTTTGTTTTTCATCATCTGAAATCTGACTAAATAAGCTTTCCATTGATGTGTGGTTTGTTAGGATAGGACAATATTGGTCGAGATATACTATTGAAAATCTGGAATCTGAGGATGCAAAAAAAATCGAAACATTGAGAAAATCTCTTTTAAAGTTGTGCATTTATGTTCACGATTGTGCTGCATTCACTCACAAAAATACATGTTTTATATATTTACGGTAGGAAATTTACTAAATATCTTCATGGAACATGATCTTTACTTAATATCCTAATGATTTTTGGCATAAAAGAAAAATCTATAATTTTGCCCCATACAATGTATTGTTGGATATTGCCACAAATATACCCGTGCGACTCCAGACTGGTTTTGTGATCCAGGGTCACATATAATATATTTGAGTGAGGAACTGCACCGATAAAAATGATTTTGTGGTGAAGTAAATACAGAAAACAATGTAATTTACATAAAAAAGTTAGTTAAGGCAAGAATTTAGTAAATTCTATATTAGTACTTCAATTCAAGCGTGTAGAAATGAAAGCGTAAATATCAACGTTATAAGATTAAGTAAGATTACTCAACTTTTCTGAAACTGGTGTTTCCCATCATGCACTGGGCCTTGAATAATGAATTAAGGTTAAAGGTGTATCATTGCTTCTGTTTAGGATTAGTAACTTGCCATTTTGTGACATTTGGCGTTAATTTTCCACTCAAAATGACACATTCAAACACAAAAACGTCCATCAAATGTTTCCATCATTGTGTATTGTCTACCAAGTATTGAGGTCTCTGCATTCACATAACATGTGACTTCTGATATGTAGATTGTATTTATTACTTAGATGTTTCTAAGCAGAGCATGTACTGTAAAAGTGTGGTTTAATTCAATATTATATTGTTTGAGTGAAATGTATTGCAAACGAAACTTCAACTAAATAGATATTACTCAACCTTTTACTAGCCAAGTTAAAATTACTTATTTTCTTTGTTACTTTCACTTAACTTAGTGAAGTAGAGTTTACTTAATTCCATATCTGAAATGTATTTTAAAAAATATGCGTGATATGTCCTTAAAATTATTTGTGCAAAAACTTGCCAAAGAAAAATTTCAGTGTGACCCAAATTTAAGTCACAGTTTGTTTGTTTTCTACGGAGCGCCTAAAGGACATGATGAATAAAAAATATATGAGATGGAGGAAAAAATGTTGTCTATGCTTTTGCGTTCCCTCGCAAAGAGCTCAAAAGGTTTCACAAAGTTTCTCGGATGAACGCGAAACGTTTTGCGAACGAAAGCAAAGGTTCTCGCAGGAAAGCAAAAGCACTGACTTATTATTTTTTCCTTCCAGCTCATGTTTTTTTCACCACCATGTCCCTTTAGGGCTCTGTACTTTCCCACAATAAATATCTCATTCTTAAATCAAGATACAATTAATTGAGAAGGAAAATTCTCTTGCTTTCTGAAACAATTATCAAAATTGAGCAAGTTTATGCAATGTATATTATGAGAAAATGAAAGTGCTTTTAACCTTGGATGCATGTAAACCTAGTGTAGGAGACAAAATTAGGATGTTTTATATTTGTTTCACGACAAATATTTTAAGAATTTACTTAAAAACACAACTAAGGAAATCATTTTTTCGCAGTGCATGACTTTAGCGGATCTGACAAAAGAAGAAACGAATCATACATTAATCTCCTCTGGAGTTTAAGAAGAATTGTCTCAAACTGCCCAGATTTTGCAAGATAAGTTTGCAAAGTTCGAGATCGCAATATTAACAATAATTGCTCAGAAGATTGCATGATCTGAGTTGCCATACACACTCATTTGACAGTCTCATTTGTGTCTTTTTATTTCTCATAATGAACGAAGTATATAAATGAAACGCACAACGTCTTTTGAGCAATGAAAGAGCATCCTCTGAGAACTAAAAGATTTCCTTGGGCACTTTTTTCCACATTATTTTCAACCGCTCACTGATTGTGTGTGTGTGTGTGTGTGTGTGTGTGTGTGTGTGTGTGCGTGCGTGTGTGTGTGTGTGAGAACCTGAAGATGAAGATGAAGTAGAGATTGTGTGTCCGTATGTTCAGGCATCTGTGAGCATGACAGCTCAACTTCCATTATGAGTCAGAGAGAGCAACCTTAGGCCAACACACACACACACACACACGCTGCTGGGTCAATACAGCGATCCAGCTGTGCAGTAATACATTTTCACAGGGTACATCATTACTTTAATATCAACACATTTATCAAAGAAGATTACACACATACACACTCTTCTGACGGTCCTAAACTCGGTGAATGCTTTATAATGATAAGAACATGTAATAATAATTCTACATAATCATTATGTGTGTGTTGGTATCTGTATTTATGTTTGGTGAAATAAAAAGACAAGCTATTTTAAAACTAAATTAGTAATTAATAACAAATATTTTATTGTAATAAGATACAACCGTAAGCCACTTTGTTTGAACACACTGATTACTAAAACACATCTTTTCTAGTTTTAATAAAATAGCAGGACAATTAAAAAAAATGTAATTTAAGGAGTCTCTTCTGCTCATCAAGGCAGCATTATTTGATCAAAAATACAGTAAAAACAGCAATATTGTGAAATATTATTGCAATTTAAAAGAATGTTTTATATTGTAATATGTGAAAATGCAATTTATTCCTGTGATCAAAGCTGGATTTTCAGCATCATTACTCCAGTCTTCAGTGTCACATGATCCTTCAGAAATCAGTATAATATGATGATCTGATGCTAAAAAAACATTTATGATTATTATCAATGTGCTGCTTCATATTTTCGTGGAAACCATGATACATTGTATTCAGGATTATTTGATGAATAGAAAGTTCAAAAGAACAGCATTTATTTAAATTGAAATATTGAAATATTTTGTAGCATATATGTAGTAGTAGTAGTAATTTATTTCTTCGGTCATTGTGAACATTTAAATCTTAGGTCACATGTAATTCAAAGATCCTGTACGTAATACAACAGAAAAGAAAAAAAACAAAGTAAGAGAGAGAAAAAAAAGTGTACATTAGGAAGATAAATACAAAATGTGTACATTAAGAGTTTAAATGCTAAATAATGCTGCATTATAAATGTCTTCACTTTCACTTTCAGACTAGTTAATGCATATTTGCTGAATAAAAGTATTCATTTAATTCAAAATTAAACCTATTAATTAATAATTCAAGTCTTATCCAACTTTCTGTGTGTTCATTGCATGTCTTGTGTTTTTCCCAATCAATTTTTCACCATTTTCCTGTAAAATGTTCATGAAGTGTGTGAATGTTCATACATATTAGATCACAGATTTAATGCATAAGTTTAAGGCACAAGTTTGAGTTTATATTTTAGTGAAGGTTTCGTGTGTACGTGTGTGTGTGTGTGTGTGTGTGCGCGTGACTAAGCGCGCGGCTGAAGTGTTTTGGAGACTGTCTGTTTTTGGCCCTGTGGTGTTGGACGCTAACAGCGGCACTCTTAGCTAATGCTGTGAGGCACATTAAGAAAACTCATATCGCTCTCAGCAAATATCAATTATTCAACTAACCCTTCTTTCTTCCTTTCTCTCTCCCTCTCCTTTCTTTGCATCTTACTCTGTTTCTTTCCTTTTATCCATCCATGCTTTTTTTAACAATAATAGAATTATGAAGATTTTCTTTAACCAATTAGATTTGTATTCATTTGCTTTTGTTGATATTTAAAAGTTGTCACATTCACACTGTGAATTCCGAACATCATTTCTACAGCTTTGAAGGACAGGAATGAACCGTAGGGCGGTTCCAACCAGAATATTTTAATTACACCGAGTGTTTTTTCATTCTATACAAACAAAAGTAAACAATAGAATCTCTTCACGAGGGTCCAGATAATGTGCACTTTATCTCTGGAGTATGTCATTTCTGTCCATCTAAAGGACTCACTGTGATCATAAACAGCAAAAGTGTCCCTCGAGTGGCCATTGTAAGCACACTTCACTAACAGTAAAGGGCCATCATCCAGGGATTCAGGTGTTGTTGTTTCGTTTGGAGCGAGCATCAGGTCGTAGCATCCTCTTCCTGCAGTGGTCTTTAGGGGAGGTTATATTGGCCACAATCGGGTCCCTTAAAAGGGAGCATAATGATATTTTGCATCAGTGTGTGTAAGGAGAGCACCTGTGATGCTTTAAAATGCTGTCTAGGTTGGCAGCGCCCTAGGTGTGTGTGATACTAACAAACTATAGGATTTTCTTGATAACAACAGTTTGATGTGTTTTTGTGCATTTACACAGACTGTTAAGTTCTGCTCAGACATGGATGCATTTACATTGCAATTAAAATTGCATAATTTGAGAAATTAGGTATATTTTTATATTGACATGACATTTTTTTTTAAGTGAAATACTTTAAATATGAAACTAAAGCCACCAATAGGTGATGGCAAGTGAGTCATTGAGTCGTTCATTCATTCAACTGATTCTTTTAAACTGTGTTTAAAAGCAAGTGACTGTCTTTATGAATAGATCATTGAATCAGTGACTCACCCGATTTGTGCAAAAACTTAAATTTTTATGCAAAAACAAATGCAAAGCCAAACCTGACAAAACTGTGTCTGAAATATTACTCAATATTAACCTATTATTACGTAATTATATTCATATTTACAAGCATGCAAATTTGGGAAACCCTGACTTTTGTTTGGTTTTGGCAAAGTGGGTGTCATACTCAATAATGTCAGCTTGCACATTGTTAAAACAATTATGATATTTTCATAGACGATACCATCACACACCCCTATGAAAACCCCAAATTCAAATTAGAATATTGTGAAAAGGTTTTTGATAAGCTGTAAGCCATAATCATCAAATTATTGAAATATTTCACTTTGCATGTAATGAGTCTATATAATATATTAGTTTCACCTTTAAGTTGAATTACTGAATTAATGAACTTTTGCACCATATTCTAATTTTCGAGTTTCACCTGTATTATATATAAAAAAGTGTTTACTCATGTTTTTATCCATATGAAAGTAAGAGGGCCTTAAATTCTGTTTGGACAACCAGCATTCTTCAAAATATCTTCTTTTCTTTTGCTCCACAGAAGAAAGACAAGCAGTTCGCTCGAGACCGTCAATGTAACTGTTGTCAGTTCGACGTTTGAGCTTGAGACGCTGTTTCCTGTATGTGAGTAGTGTGCTAGTATGAGTAATAGTCGTATGTCCGCTCGACAACTCCGAGTGGCATTTGTGTCAGTGTATGTGTGGCCAGGAGCGTTGGAGACACTCGATCTGGAGCTGGTGTGGCGTTAATGTCAGTGTATGCGTTTGTCTGACAGTGATGGGTAACATCTGCTTTCTGCCTCCGTG
>NC_136899.1:3296609-3405607 GCF_949152265.1 Phoxinus phoxinus | reverse complement strand
AAGAACTGAAACATGCAAACACAGACAAAGCAAAAACAAGAGGAAATTAAATCTATGAACTTCTTATCTTTTAAGAAATTAAAAATGCTGTGTATTTAAATTAAAAGCATTTTTAAACACGCAACTGAAATGATTTGGAAATGAAGTTTGCATGTGTGTTTGCATCACTTTATGACTCATGAAATATCAGCAATGACTTTAGGGTCTTGTTTATTTATTTATGAACTCTTTTCAGAGGTGAATCTCTGTCTGTCTCGAGAGATTGAGATCGTCTGACAGTAAAGGTGCTCTATCTGAAGGATGCTCATCTCCTCCAAACTTTCACATCTATGCTTTATGACAAGGTAGAGGACGAAGAGTTGGTCAGTGTGTGTGTGTGTGTGTGTGTGTTAGTCCTGTCAAAGCTAGTTTTGCTTATTTGTGTTGCTTTATGAGATGACAGTGTCCGGAGCTGTGTGTGTGTGTGTGTGTGTGTGTGTGTGTGTGTATTTTAGTGTTTCAAAGATACATACAGTAGAATAAAGAACAGATGTGGGCCTAACACACATACACACACACACACACACACACACACACACACACACAACACACACACACACACAAAAGAAAAAACTAACAAAATAAATGTTTTTCTTATCTTATCTTATCTTATTATTTATCGTAAATCTTATTTCACTCCTTAAATCAAAAGACAAAAATTAAATGAAATTAAAAAAGCAAATCTATACCCACAAACATTAATCTAGACAAAAAATTATATTATTAAGATTTTATCCACTTTATATATACAACCAGTAAAGGATGATCAAGAACATCAAATATTAATGGTTTTAATCCACTTAAATATAATACATGTAAAAATATATATTTTATGATTTTTCTTGTGTGTTGTTTGTCTGTGGAGAACTCACCTCTACGACACTAGGGTTTGGTTGTGGATGGTTGCCAGGGTGTTTGTGGATGGTTGCCAGGGTGTTGCTATGTGTTTTTAACATGTGATTTCTAGGTGGTTTCTTCCTTTGTAAAGTGAAGTGAGTCTTTGATCTTCGGGGTCCCTCCTTCAGTGTGCGTCTGTGAAGCATCATTCATGTTCATAGTGGAAAACACTGCAGGGAGAATTACACACCAGAGTTTAATACTACTGTTAGGGGTCATATCACTAAATCTGAGAGAGAGAGAGTCTTAGCAAACACCACATCAGCTTCTCATGAAGCTTGCGTATAAGAAAGAGAGAGAAGTGCATCATGGGAAAGGCCTACTTTTCTGCCCAAAGACGCTCAGATTAAAATAACCCAAACTAGCAGGGGAAAAACACAAGGATGAGCAAACAGAAGCGTTCTGCATGTGCATTTCTGTGTGTGTGTGTGTCACCTGGGCATCAACCAGGGACATGTACCGAGTGAGGCAGGTGTGTGTGTGTGTTGTGTGTGTGATGTGTCCAGGTAGTATTTTGGGGCTTTCTAAAAAACGGGCATCACCGTAGCGGGCCCTGCAGTGCAGTCGTGTGAACAGCAGAAACCTCTGCACTGGGAAAAATGCTTGTAGTTTTTACAGAAAAAATACTGTAAAAATACTACATTAATGTTAAATGCTTAACTGTAAATCACGTAGTGTGTGATGTGTGTTACCCTGATGGTTTTGTAAGTGACACTATGCACCGTATACACACGAGAGTATTGACCATGTTTCATGAACCTGCCACTTTCGATGAACTATGATTCATCTTATGGCTTTCTATTGAGCCATAATATGCACAATAATAATAATAATGATTAATTATAATAATAATTGTGTCTTTTTTTGTGGTGTTATTGGCAAATTTTAAGGCTAAAAAACAGATTTTGGTAGTTAATGCAGGGTAAAGTATATTAACTCTGTATCACTTGATGAAATATATACGGGTAATAGAGAAAATAATTAAAATTTGCATACAGAAAATTAAGTCTATTTTTGACCATTACATTTTTTTACATTATTTTCATGCCAATTAAACCATTGTTTATGACATTTAATGAATTATTTAATGTATATCATGAAACTATTTAATTAATTATTTCAAATTTCTTTGTGCCAAATTTTTTTTGGGGGGGGGGGGGGGGGGGGGGGGGGGGGTAATAATAAAATTGCATACAAAAATCTAACCCCATTAACGGTACATTTTATTAACATTATTTTCATGACATTTAAGCATGTTTTTTTGCAAAATAAAAATTATTACTTTAAAGTCATGAAAATGAAAGAAATGCAAGAAATCATAAGCTCCTTAAAACTTCTTTATTTTCTTTTTTTAAAAGACATTTGCATACAGAAAATGCAGAACAGCATTACGATAAAAATGTCATGAAAATATTGTCACAATGCAATAATTAAAAAAAGAATTTGAAAAGACTTTTCTTTAGTGTAAATATTATTTATTGCTTTTTTTTTGTAGTAAATTTGATCTTTTCTACTAATTAGAAGTGATTGAAAGACAGATCTCTCTATGCTGGTCATTTTTGTAAGATGAGCCTACAAAATCATTTGCGCGGCGCACACACACACACACACACACACACACACACACACACGTAACCTTATACAGACTTTTCTAATTACATTACCCAACACAACTAATTGAAATTCCCTTAAAAGATGAGTGTGTGTTAATTCACTAATCCTTTTTGGATATCTGTTACTAATTTGATATCTTCAAGGTATTGTATGTTATTGATACACACACACACACACACACACACACACACACACACAGGACCTCCACAGGGCCGCTGATAGGAGCGTCACCCCCGCGAGGCATCGTCCGAACACTGACACCCGTGATCAAACCCCACACAGTCCAGCTTCTGAGAGATTCATGATGAACCTCATGTGACCTTTGATAACCACAACCAGAAAAATACACAAATATTGGGTGAAATAGTTGACTTACATTTGTATATATATTATGACTACAGAGGATAGTGTGGTGTACAGTTGGATGGTTCCTTCTCATATTGAAGCTTTTTAAATATATATATTTTTTAATTTCTGGCTCTGTATGTGGCAGTATCCATGACAACCGAACTGAGACTCACTAAAGCCCAGCAGTGTGTTGGTGTGATGCGTTTAAGTGTGTCCGCGAGACAAAGAGAGACACAGAGGAGTAACTGCTGGCCATCACATGATAACGGCACATTTAAACACACACTGACCAGAACTTTGCACTGTTGATCTTACAATTTGTTCACGAAAACAAAACAAATTCCTCATAATAATAATCATACAGCCAATAATTTTCACAAACACAACAACTGAGTTTGGCGTGATGTTAGTGACTCAGATGAGGTTTCAGAAGCCCTTCTCGGCCTACAGTGACCCACGCACAGGTTCAGTGCCTGTGGAAAAGTGCAAGCCGTGCTGTGATGGATAAGCACTGAATTAGTCCGGCTAAATCCATGTGCACTGATGGGAACAAAGAGGGAATGAGGGGTCCGGACACGGAGCGGAAACACTGCATTACAGCAAAGCCTGGGAGAATGAAGCTGATGCAACAGCCCAGATATGACCAGCACACACACACACACACACACACACACACACATTTATTACACTCATACCGTACCCACCACACGTTTACGATGGTATCAGACCATGGTCACTACTGAGTTACAATATTCATACAATTATACAATATTGCATACACGAACTTGGCATTTTAACAAATACTATTGCTAGTGTGATATAATGTAACACTCTAAATAATTAGCAACTGAAATATTTATGTATAATCATTGTTTATGAATTCATAAACAGGTGTCCAGATCACCTCAGAATAAAAAAATATTTATTTTTTTATTTGCAATCATTTTATCTATAATATTTTGCATAAAGATTAGGCTTTTATTCTCCATTCTTCTTATATAACACAGTATTTTTTTATTTAAATCATCATAAAAGCACAAAAAATACTACCATATATTAAATCATTCATATATTTAGTTAAAAATCATATACCCTGGCTTCCGTTCAAATGTTTTGGGTCTATAACATTTAAAAAATAAAAAAAAATTTGTTAAAGAAGACTGCAAAAACACACTAATAAAACATTATAAAAGAACATTATATTTAGAATAACTGTTTTGTATTCTAATATATTGTAAAATGTAATTTATCCCTGTGATCAAAGCATCATTACTCCAGTCTTCAGTGTCACATGATCATTCAGAAATCATTGTAATATTTGCTGCTCAATAACATTTCTGATTATCAATGTTGAAAACATTAATATTTTTGTGGAAACCGTAATATGTTTTTTTTTTTTTTTTTAGGATTCTTTAATAAATAAAAAGTTCAAAAGAACGGCATTTATTTAAAATAGAAATCTTTTGTACTATTATAAATGTCTTTACTGACACTTTTGATCAATTTAATGCATCCTAGCTTAATAAAAGTATCAATTTCTTTAAATATATATATATCTCTCACTGATCCCAAAGTTTTTGAATGATAGAGTGTCATAATATTTCTGCATTACAGTAATGAGAACTGTTTATTTCCTCATAAAATAAACGTTTACTGATCTGAATATGTAGTTTGTTTATGTTTTAGTATGTCAAAACGTTTCATTATTGTGTTAAATTAATTCAATGAACAGACTCAGTTACATCTCTCTCTCTCTCTCTCTCTCTCTCTCTCTCTCTTGCCTGAAGTTAGACCTTCTTGCCACTTCCACCATATGCCTCAGCCAGTCGGCATATGCCTGACCAACCCATTTACCAAACACACGCAAACACACACACTCTGCCAGAGACCTGCAGCGTTAAATGTCTATCTCATGCTGCATGTCCATTCACACACCTCTAAAATCAATAGTCGACCACTCATATTTTGGTTTGTCCTTTCTTCACCCTCATAAACCTGTATCTAGTTGAACAAATGTAGAATTTTTTTTAAGAATGATTATGCAGCTTATGCCGTAAAATAACAGTTATGAAAACAGTTTTTCAAAATAAAAGCATGAAAAAGAAAACATAAACGTCTCCTGAAATCATATGGAAGATTGAAGAACAGACTCATCAGCATTCATACCCAAAATTCAAAATTGGCGTTGTTCAATTACAACACACAAGTAGCACACAGTACCGTTTTTGCACTTTTTTTGGTGCTTGACAAACATGTTTGAAGTGTCAATCATGTAAAAATGCTGCGTAACAATTATTTTTTTTAAATATCCACTTAAAACTACAACATACAGGTTTGGAACCAAGAGCCAGAATTGTGTATGTCTTGTTTGTCTTTTGTCACTGTGTGTTTGCAGTGGATACGGGATGTTCATAAAGCTCATAAACTCAGTATTATAGATCATACTTGGCATATATGCGATTTTAATTTTTTTATATTTTAGGTATAAATTGTATTTTTTATGCCAGATGGTAGTAGTTGTACATGTACATATACACACACACACACACACAATTACCGGTATGTTTGTTTATCTCGGTGCGAGCGTACACAACTATATTTTCTGACTGATTTAGAGTAAGAAATGCTTTAACATGTCAAAACAAATGTTGGTTTATTGTGTTTTATGAAAAGCATCAATAAAATGTATTTAAACTTAAAATATTTTAGGATAAATTATGAATGTAAAGCATATTATCTAATGAACAATATTTTTTAGTCTTTATCAACCAGTCCACCGAAAAGTCATTAGTCCCGAACTAAACTTGAATGTTCTACAACCTTCGCATCAGCAATTTTCTGGAAGAACTCATAAAGACCTAAAATAATGCAGACAGGAACAGATCTCTTGGCTGCAGTGTGTCTGTGTGTGTGTGTGTGTGTGTGTGTGTTCTGGACTAAACTGGGTTCTGCTGGCAGATGGATTTAACTCCCTGAGAGGCTAACCGGCTACAAATAGCACCAGTCACACATACACACACACACACAAACACTTGTCAATGCTCAGGCAGACACACATCACTCTCACGATTTATCTCTTCAGCACACACACACCGTGTGACACACGTCTCTCTCCAGCATGAGAGGTCCTTAATGTTAAGGAGGCTAAAATTAGCACTAAAAAGCTGATGAAGTTTACAGCCAAGAAAACCTTACGGGACAAACAGGTGGTAAAAAGAGAGCAAAAGAGGACATTCTCTTGGCCAATTTTTCCCATGATGCTCTGGGGCTGGCATAGACCTGGCACACTCGTGGAGAGCCCCGCTGAGAATCGGCCAATCAGAGGAAAGATCCGCCCCCAGGAGCCGTCGAAGCACATCACATCTCACGACCAGAGAAAGTGGCACGACACTCACACACTCGACACTGACCCGCCTGTGTGTGTGTGTGTGTGTGTGTGCGTGTGTGTGTGTGTGCACTGCGCAGAGATGGAGCAATGGATTTATAATCAATATAAATATTGAGTTTATTAATTGTGGTCACCAGTAATTTTATACTAAACTTTCTAAAATATTTCAATATTACATATTAACTGCAACTGCAAAAGGAACCTATGGTTATTTATCATACCATACTGTAAGTCTAACCTACATTAACCCATATTAAGTGTTATAATATTAAAAAATTATAATATTTTAATATAGGAAATTATATTATTATGGTGCCAAAATACAAAAATGCTTTATGGTTGTGAAATGTGACCTGGACGTGTTTCTGTGAGACGTGTGTGAGTGAGTTTGTGTGGGTCTCTGTCAGTCACAGGGTGTTTAGCGCTGATCTCAGTCTGTCATTACGAGTCCGCGGGTGTGAAAAACTATCGGCCATTAGATCCGCACTGCTGTCACCTCTGTCCTCGCTTCGGCCTTTCTCCATCCCTCCATCTCTCTACAGGCTCCCCTCCACCTCAACTTTAACCCAACCGGTCTCTCGCTTTAACCTTGCTGAGTCGGTCTCTCTCATCTCCACACACACACACACACACACACACTAACCCGCACCCCTAAACCAACCCATCACACACAACTTTCTGCATTTTTACATTTCAAAAAAACTAATTCTGTATGATTTATAAGCTTTTGTACCCACACACACACACACACACACACACACACACACACATACACAATGCAGTAGATATCTCAATAAGAACACCCCATGGACTTCAACTGGACGTTTTTTAATTAACTTTTTAACTAATTATAATGACAGATTTACTCAACCTAAATTCTACCACTAAAAGAAAACTTTTGGATATACTCCTTTTGAGTATATCCAAACTAGATTTTATAACATTTAAAGGGACAGTTCACCCAAAAATTGGGTCAAAATTTACTCATACAGGGTTGGAACAACTTGCGGGTGAGTAAATTATGACCCAATTTTTGGGTGAACGATCCCTTTAAATGTTATCAAATCCAGTTTGATTTTCATGCAAAAGGAGTATATCCAAAAGTTTTCTTTTAGTGGTAGAATTTGAGTTGAGTTAATCTGTGGATGGATGGACGGACGGACGGATTGATTGATGGATGGATTGATGGATTGATTGATTGACGGATGGATGGATTGATTGATTGACTGATGGATGGATGGATGGATGGACGGATGGATTGATTGATTGACGGATGGATTGATTGATTGACGGATGGATTGATGGATGGACGGATGGATTGATTGACGGATGGATTGATTGACGGATGGATGATTGACGGATGGATGGATTGATTGGTTGATTGACAAATGGATGGACGGATGGATTGAGGAATTAAATGGATTGATTGATTGACGGATGGATTGATTGATGGATGGATGAATTGATTGATGGATTGACGGATGGATGGATGGATTGGTTGATTGACAAATGGATGGATGGACGGATGGATTGAGGAATTAAATGGATTGATTGATTGATTGATTGATTGACGGATGGATTGAGGAATTTAATGGATGGATGGATGGATGGATGGATTGATTGATTGATTGATTGATTGATTGATTGATTGATTGATGGATGGATGGATGGATGGATTGATGGATGGATGGATGGATGGATGGATGGATTGATTGATTGATGGATGGATTGATGGATGGATTGACGGATGGATGGAAGGATGGATTGATGGATGGATGGATGGAAGGATGGATGGATTGATTGATTGATGGATGGATTGATGGATGGATTGACGGATGGATGGAAGGATGGATTGATGGATGGATGGATGGATGGATTGACGGATGGATGGATGGATGGATGATGCTGTATGTAACAGCATGCCCCAATATAGTCCTGGTGACATCTTGCCTCAACAGACAGGGACAGCTAAAGATACTAAATACCGGGCCACTAGAATGCAATAATTATAAATGAAAATGAATAAAACACACACAACCACAAAATAATATTGTATTCACTGTAGACACTAAGCCTTACATTGATAAGATTTCACAATAAAATTAGGAATATATATATTTACAAATATTTGGTTGAACTACCTGACAATAAAATGTAAAAAAAATTAACAATTAAAACTTGTTTCAAACACACTGAACCGGACTCAAAAATACGCGTTACACCAAATCTGAAAATATTTGTAAAAAGCCTGAAGCTTTATGTGCCATTGACCCAGGGGCATTCTGTGTGGTATTATAAAAATCACTAACAGCCCTACGAAAAGAGCAACATCTGAGTAATGAAATATTCTGCTGGGCAAACAGAGTCACACAGACAGTCACACTTAGTCACTGAATGCATCCCAGAACAAAATCATCACTGCAAACACACAGCGCAAGAAAAGAACAACCAAAATATGAAGGTGTGAAAAGAGAGAATGGTTAAGAAACAGAAAGCACATATTATGAAAGAGAAAAGAAACGATAGAGAGAGATAGAGAGAGAGAGAGAGAGAGAGAGAGAGAGAGAGAGAGAGAGAGAGAGAGAGAGAGAGAGAGAGAGAGAGAGAGAGAGAGAGAGAGAGAGAGAGAGAGAGAGAGAGCAAGTTCTCAGAACAATAGTCTGCATGTGGGAGGACAAGAATCTTCTATTTTACATTTCCAGAAGCGAACACAACACAGGAGTCTGAAGAGAGGGATGCGAGTAAACCAGGAGCTGCTTAACTAGCGGGGGTTTTAGTCAAGTATCACTATTATTACTGATCCTACTTGGGGTTAGTGATTTGAACAAACTAATAACCCCAACTTATCCTATCTGAGCTTTTGAATCATTCCTTAAATCCCACGGCTTGTTGTGCAACTGTGCTAAAAACACTCAAAACACTTTAAGCAACACTATAGTAAGGCCCTAACAACCCTGGAAATGTCCTCGGGCTGTTTACACCTGGCCACTTCTCAGATCGGATAGCTCTCGGATTTATCAAAACGATTCCTTGTACACCTGGTCACAAATGTGTTTTTGCAAAACAGATATAGATCCGATCTTCAATTCCCGCGCTAGATTTAGTGGAGTGCACGTCACCGAAAGCAACGGATATGAGCTGCATTTTATTGATCATCAGCTCATTTCAAAATCAAAGCGACTGGTAAGATCATTTAGCTTCTTTACTTTTAATGAAGATGATTGTGTGTTAAGCGTCTGCGCTTCTTTCACTTTGATTTGCGATAGTTTGCACGTTGGCTTGATGAATATCTGTTTATAACATGACATGTAGCCGCTGTCACACTTTTATTTTGTAGCATTTTTGGGAGGAGTAAAATTTACATGTGGTTTCAACAACCAGATGCATTTACACGTGTCCAGTCGCCAGGAACGCGGCTCAGATCTCTTCCTGATGTGGTTTGAGCGATCAGATTTAAATTTAAGCATTTACACCTGGTCTTTTCACGATCGGATAGCTATCCCATCACAGAAAACGCATGACGTGGCCAGGTGTAAACAGCCCTATAGAAACACTCAACATGAAAACAACCCAAACTGAATTCACCTTTGGCTAAGCCCCGCCCCCCTTAGTTACTGTTGCTACGTCCGTCAACTTCATCTGGGCTCTGGTTTGGTATCAACATGGCTTATGCTGTGACGGCTCTTCCTGCTGAAATTTTATCAAACTTTTATAAAGCAGCAAATAAAGTGTCTGATAGAAGTAGGCAAAAGGGGCTGCAGTATGCATTCGAAGGCTATATTCAAGACATACCGGCGAAACACAAGCAACAACAAGGCATCCAAATAGAGGCAAAAGCATAACGGTCACAGTCAAAAACTGAACCACCGCATATCCTACTAATGGAGATGGAGGTTGGGACTCACAATATCAAGAGCAACACTGTTCATGTAAAGCTGGGTAGGTCTCTATTCACTTCTATAATCGTTATTACAAAGCAAACGGACGACGCGAGTATAACGTTGTATTTATTAGCAGCGTGTGCTAGCGTATCAACAATTAGGTTAGAGAACCGAAATCATAACCTAAACCAGCATAAAACTGTCTAACTAGTGTAACTTCACTGTAAGGTTAAAAGCTACATTTATCTTAGAGCAAAAGTGAGCTTGTTGATCCTTGAGGGGTTTCGCTGACTGAGGACGTCCACACAGTTTAATCCAAAGACGACACTTGTGGAGAAAATGGACACCCCCTCCAACCTCTCTGGGAAACGCGTATCTGTGTTACAAATGCCCCAGGCACAACGTTTAACCATATTTTTGATAAAACTACGACGGTAATAGCCTGCCGAGACCAAAAATATGAGACGCCTGTGTTAAAGTCAATGGGGCGCTGTGAAAAAGTGTCGGACCGCTGTGGGAGCTCGTTCTTGGCTGCGCTGTGATTGGTCAATCTACATTCTAGGGTGTGGCTTAGCCAAAGGCGAATTGCAACATGTTAAAAACGATCAGAAAATCTTAGCAACTTCCCTGAACACTCTAGTAACCACAAAACATCTTTACAATCCCAAAATGCTCTAGCAACTATATCTGCATGTTAAAAATGCACTTTAACAACTGCAAAGCAACGCCCCCTGGCACATCCTAACTGTGGGAAGGTTTGGATGGGAAAACACCATTCACATTTCCTTTAAAACGTATCAAAATAATGTAATGCGTTTCTTTTTTTAGCACTACAGCAAAGCCCCACTGACTGCTGCACATGACATTAATGAAAGCATCAGTGTGAGCGCTCTTCAACAGGTTTGTGTGTCATGCTCTGGTTTAAGCCTCCAGTACTTCACATTTACATCTATCTGTCCGTTTCATTTTTGGAAACTGTGATGCGGCTGAGCTCAAGATCACCATGGAGACCCTGACTCTCTCCAGGAAACACCTAAAAACGCTGCAAAGCGCTGAGTGTGTGCCAATCACCATGGAGACTTCAAGTGTTCAGAACCTGTCTGCCTGCCGGACACACACACGCACGCATGCACACACACACACACACACACACAGAGAGAGTTTCACAACAGTTTTAATGAAAACTGACATCTTCACAGTTTTGTGGGTAAAAACAGAATCACTGATGTTTGGTAGGTATCAAAAATTCTGAGCTAAAATTGTAATATTTTGTGATAGTAACAAAAGAACTCAAACTCAATGTGTGGGTCATCCATATTTTTTTTTGCATCATGAGATTAAAGCACGTAAAGGCCAATTGCATTATTGTAATGAAAAAAAACATACATTATGATAGCCGTTTATGATATTATGATACATTTTTATTTGATAATAATAAAAAATGATAACACTTTACAATAAGGACTCATTTGTTAACATTAGTAAATGCATTAGCAAACATGAAATAACAATGAGCAATACATATTTTACAGCATTTAATAAGTCAGTGTGAAAATCTAATAGTTCACTGTTAGTTACTTCCAAGAGCATTAACTAATGTTAACAAATACAACTTTTGATTTAAAAAATGTCGATTTTAAAAGTTATCTAATATAGTTAAATAACGTTAACAAATGAAACGTTAATGTAAAGTGTTAATTATTGTACTATAATACTCTTTACTACAATACAGTAAAAAAAACTAATATATTCATACATTATAATGGTTTTGTACTGCCTTGCTAATTTTTTTAATTAAATACAATTATTGTACTATAATACTTTACTATTATACAGTAGAATCTTTACTTGTAAAACATTTATACATTATAATAGTATTTGTTGTACTGCCTTTAATATTTGATGATTTTATAATTTTAGTTATTGTACTATAACACTCTTTACTATTATACAGTAAATGTAATTAAATTAAATTGTAAAATATTGATACATTATTATGATAGTATTTGATAATTTGTACTGATTTTTTGGTCCCACTTTATATTAAGTGGCTTTAAGTACTACGTACTTACATTGAAATCAATAATTTGATACAATGGACTTATTGTGTACATACATGTTTTTACATTGTACTTATATTTTTAAAATACCTGCATGTAATTACAGCTGTAATTAATTTATGTAATTACATTTGTTGCACTGTTGACCCTTCCCTTAACTTACCTTAACCCAGCACACCTGTCCCTAACCTGACCCGTATCACATCTCAGCAAAAGTGTTTTACAATGAAACATGAACACAATAAGTACATTGTACTTATTTTTCGATGTAAGTACATAGTACTTATAGCCACTTAATATAAAGTGGGGCCGATTTTTTTTTAAATAATGTATTATAACGTTTAATACACTACAAATGACTGTATTACAGTAACGAGAATCTAATAATTATGATAAAACATCCAGATGCATTACAAAATTTGCTCAGATGTCATGAGATTGTCACGAGTGGTCAGACTGTGTGTGTGTGTGTGTGTGTGTGTGTGTGTGTGTGTGTGTGTGTGTGTGTGTGTGTGTGTGTGTGTGTGTGTGTGTGTGTGTGTGTGTGTGTGTGTGTCCGTATGACCACAGCAGAGCATCAAGTGACAAAACGCTGGAGCGCTGGTGCCGTGGGAGGGAGAGGCGAGCGGGAGGGGTGAGAGAGAACGAGAGACAGACAGAGATGAGAAAAGTGCAGTACTGATAGATCTGATGGCAGATGAAGATGAAGCGAGCAGGTGCGTGAGAGAGAACTGCCGTATTCCTCCCTCGTTTTGGGGGGACAAGAAGATCTGACTGAGTGCAGAAAGAAAAGAGGACAGTGTTTTATCCATCAGGAGTGGAGGAGAGGAGGAGGAGGAGGAGGACATGCACTTCTCCAAACTGTGTTTCTTCATGACTTTCACGAGCTCACTGATGCTTTGATTCACTCAGAACTCATCGCTCGTTCACTTGTTCAATTGGAGTGAGTGTTTGGGGCCGTTTCTCGGTTTCTGATTTGGAATATATGTGCTTAAAATGGGAAGAATGAAAAAACAAGTGGAACATCGGATATGAATCTGAAATGGACAATGAGTGTGTGTGAGGTAGAGATGGCCGAGCTCTGGATCCCCATCACGAGCTGCACAAGCTCTCATCAAATGCTCCAGTTTGGATAACGCAACCACAACGCCATAGCACACTTGTCCTGTCTTTGTGCACACACACACACACACACACACACTCACACACACACACACACACACTCAGAGGGCGAGGACCCCTTACAAAACGCAAGGTAAGCAACATCAGTCTAAAACTTTACCATGTGTTGCTATGTGATATCATACTATTAGCTGCTAGAATCTCCATTATATGCACATTTATTACTTGTTACATCATTGCTGTCAATGCAAATTAAAACAATGCTCTAAAAATAAACTGAGAAAGTTCATAAAGGGTTAAACAACGACTGCACAGCAGCTGGGGTCTACGAGTTTATATTACTGCATCAAATACTAATGTACAAACTGTTTAGATACAATAAACATGAAATAGGAAGTTAATATAAAATAACTAGTAAATAGTATAAAATTTGTATTTCATTATATACAATATTTCTATTAATAATAAGAAATATTAACACTAATTTAATTTAACAGTTATTTTAACTCGCAGTGCATAAGTGTTGTAATGTGCGCTGGGAAGAATCAGTCACTGAACTTCATTAGAACATCGTTAACTGACCCGATTATAATGACCTGATATTGAGCAGAAAGTTATGCATGCTAAGTGTGCATGCGTGTTTTCCGGAGCGTGCTGTAGGAATATTTCCGAGCATTCGGAGAATTTTTGCTGCCATCTGAGTAAAGTAAAAACAAGCCGTACTTATAATGGCCAGAATGAGCCTGTAAACTGTCTTTATCTCGGACATCCAGAGATTATTACAACAGTGAAGTGCATCATAACAGACTTCAAGCTTTGAATAATGAATCCAAACAGCAACACTAAAAGAAAACTTTCTGTATTTACTTGTTATGAATTGTTTTCCTAAATGTTTGGTCAGATTTAGCTCACTTCTGAGGACAGTTTTGTCTCCAGAGTCCCACATGCTTCTTTTCAGGAACTAGGTAGAGATGTTGACGCGATGTGTGCACAGATATAAGTGTGTGTGTGTGTGTGTGTGAGAGTGTGACGGTCATGTTAATGTCATCCGTTACCTTGCTAAAGAGGTCAGCGCTCCTCTCACCCCTGCTGCCTCCAAACTACTCATCGGACACACTGTAAAAAATAAAACACAATCTTTATTGACATCGATGCTTCCATAAAGATCCTTTGACATCCAGCTTTGCATTGCACACACGGTTCTTTATGGTGGAAAAAAGTTCTTCACAAAAGATTTTGAAAATGTTCTTCACGATAAGAACAGAGATGGTTCTTCTGTGGCATTGCTGCTTTATTTTTAAGAGTATTTTATAGTATTTACACAGGTTAAAATGATAAAGACTCACCACCATCGTGATGATGACCAACAAAACAATGTAGAATCCACATGCATATGAATTATTCAGCCAGACGTGTAGAAATGCATCACTGACCACTTTCACATGGACACAAACAATCCGACTAGGGCTTTACTTTGCATAATACATTATTTGTTGAACTTGTATTGCTCATGCAGCGACTTATGTTTTGTTTTATGCTTTTTAAGGCACAGCTGAGCATGTAATTGTCTGATACCTGCATGTACCATTAATAAACACAAAGATTATATTTTTACATTATTACATTATTAAAATAGTAGTACAGTAAAAATGTAACTACTCTATGTAATAACTATTAACTAGGCCTATATATTTTATATAAAATCAGAGCAAAAGTTACAAATATGCATGAAAAGGCTTTTTAACAATATAGGCTTGAATTCTGAATTTCTGATTATAATTTTAATTTACCTAATGATCTGTCAGGTATTGCATAATGCAATTTTTTAAGTGTTACCAATATTGCTGTGAAATAACTGCTTGACACAGAAACTGCATGAAGAAAACAGCAGGTTATGTCAGATTAGCATTAAACACCGCAGAAAACTAGGCCACAAGCAGCGAACATGCAGTCATTAATCATGATATTCTCCATATCATAAGAACGGCTCGGTTAGGACGTCAAGAGATGTTAAAAGAAAAATGTCAGTCTGTCACATTAAACTAAGCCAAATACTCTTGAGATATTAGGAGACTAACGTAGGCTTTGAAGTTCAGGTCAGTTCATTGTCAAATACAACCAAATCAACATATGCGAGGTCAAAGAAGTACATTGTAGGAAAATGTAATTCTGGAGTGACAGCAGTTCCTCTCATCCACACTTTCTGGACAGAATCTCACCTGACATCTCGAGGTTTCTGCAAAGTTAGATGATGATAAAAAGCAATCCAATACTGCAAATTATTAAATAATTCATCGACCACATGGTAACCTGATTAAGAGGCAACAGAGAGAATTTGAGAGTGACAAACCGTCGGTTTATCTATCGCAACTAGAGATGCTGTCAACATTACAGGGTCTGTTGATGTGACCTTATGTGGCTAGTTTTGATCTTTTAGTCAGATTCAATTATATTTTTGACTTGACGTACAGTAACAACTTTTAATTACAAAAAAATGCTTGTTAAATTTACTTTAAAATGAATTAAAGCAAAACAACTGCTGAATATTTTGTTCGAATTGTGTCCAATCTACTTAAACTTGGAAACCTTCAAAGTTTACTTTCTTTTTCTGAGTTGAAATTTTGCAGCATTAACTGAAACTGGGCAGTGGATTTTTAGTTCCCAGCATGCTTTGCATGGCTTGATCAGGAGAGTATATGTTGAAATGAAGTGTTATTTTATGTGTTTTTGAGTAAAGGGAAAGACCTGTTTAATGTTCAGTTATGCATGACATTTAAAATTTAAACATTCAATAACATCACAAGTTCATATTACTCACTTTTTATAAGAAATTATTAGTTAGCATTGCATTGCATTTTTGGATTAACTCAACATATGCGATGAACATTACATTACCCAAACAAATAGAGTGCAAATTGTTACCTAAATTTGATGCGTAAGTTTGTTTTTACAGTGATACTTTAATAGTATATTAAGCAAACACCGTAAATAGCTTCAGGTCATGCATCAATAGCTCATTTGTGTTTGGGTAAATTTTCTATATTTTTATGTCTGAAAAAGAAAAACCCCTGCCTCTGTCATTCCCATGACCCACATTACTGCCCCGCTTCGGTTCACGGACAGACATCATGACATTCTCCGGTCAAATCTGCTGCTACAACCTAGAACTCACCGTTCCCTTACAAGTCAACTCCCTCCTGAGGGTGGACCAAACTCAGCCAACACGCCACCATACGTCACAACTTTAGATACAACTCATTCACTTTTTGATAAGATCGCTTCTTGTTCATGCACAATACTTCACAATGTTACATTTCTACATCTGAACAGTTGCTAAAGTGCTATTTCTACTGATCTGACCCTTAAAATCACTTTAACTGCTGCAAATTTGTGTATTATTGTTTTGTTTAAAACTTTAATTTTAAGTTAAATTTAAAGTTTTAAGTTAAGTTATTTTTAGTCATTTTGAATAAAATAGTTATCTAATCACATGAAAACATTGCGTTTCCTTTTTACAGTGAGCGAATGCATTCAATTGCATGAAAAAGTATGTTTTTATTCGGTGTAATTTATTTATTTAGATCTATTTACATCTTTTTATGTTTTAGTTGCAGGATTGCAGATTTTGATCTAAAGCATTCACACAAGCTTTCTCTTTCAAACTCTGTTACTCGAGACAACTGTGGCCTGATGCTGTTGATGCCCTGAGATGATGCAAGACACCGAGAGCTCAGATACAAGACAACACTACGGTGTTTCTGTGTGTGTATGAATGCTTGAGTGTGTGTGCACAGATCAGGTATCATGTTTTCAGGTAGAAGGCAGACAGCACAGAGACGCTTCAGCCGCTGTAATTATGTAATGATGTTATTATACATCAGTATCAGTATCACAGCAAACAAACAGACCCTGTTATGAAAATTGTGAAAAGGAAGGGGAAAAAAGTGTATTCTCTTCATAGTTAACCAGTAACTAGATGGACTAAATAGAGAACAGAATATCATATAAACTTGAGGTCGGGCCGGGTCACACTGTACGATTTGACCGTCTCTGAAACTCATTTTGTAAATCTTTAAAGATTCGTCTGATTCTAAGCCAAAGTCTTTGATCGCTGGTTTGACAGGTCCGCAGACGGCCGATTAATGACCATTGCGATTAAAAGTGATATTCTGGAAGCGTCAGAAGTTGAGGCACAGTCCTACAGTGTGACTTCTCCTATCAAATCAAAAACTTATAGGAACACAGAACCCGATGACGCAGACCCGTTTACTTTTCAAGAAAAGCCATGATCAAAATTAACACTAGAGATTGTTTTTGTTTGCTAGCCAGCATTTCGATCCCACATGAAATGCAGCTTAGTAACCGAACAAGTCACAGATTGATGATGTAAATCTCTAATGACAACTGAGACCCTACAGTGCTTACAATGGAGATCAAGTTTGTACAGTCTGACAAGCATCCAACTTTAGATCAGTAGGCAACAACATCCACCCATATCCCCTAACAACCAGCTATCAACACCCTAGCAACCCTGTCACATGCTAAAATACATTTTAAAGTGCATAGCAACACCATGGCAACCACCCACAACACCCTAGCATCATGGAGGAAACTTTTGCACAAGTAAATACCACTCACGGTTTGTACAGAAAATGTAAAGAAAATGCATTTGTAAATGCATAAAAGAAGATTATATATTACATAATTTTACAGATTGCTCTGAGACTCGTAGTCCATATAAAGAGCAAAGGGGCAAACCATCCCAATAAGCAACAGGGGAGAAAACACAGGCAAAAGGGTGATCAAGATATGGGCAGAGAATCAAATCTAAGACACAAGAAACCAGGATAAAGCTCAGAAATGCAGTGTTACAACATACAAGACTTCGCAAAGAATGTGTGAAAACACAGAGCTTACATAGGCAAGCATTAACAAGATAATGAGACACAGGTGGAAGTAACGAGATCATAATGAGTCAATGCAATGGGTTATGGGAAGTGTAGTTCATGATGGGAAAAGCAAGGGAATCAGTGTGAGTGCCCTCTGGTGGAGATCGAGGGCACTCCAGTCGGTGGATGTATAAGAATTCAATTGAGTCTAATGAAATTTTAAAACAGTACACCAGAAAATCTGGACATATTGAATATTAAATGGGCATATATATTGTGTTCTCCACTTCTCCATTGTTGTTATTGTACACTAAAACTATTCAAATTGTTTGCAGGAATTGAAATAAAGCTGAAAAAAATATATGACAAAAATTAAACAAACTTGATGTAAATTATAAATTATGCCTTAACACCTAAGTGAAACAAAATATGTTTTAACTGAAAATGTCAAATTAAATATGAAAACGTGAAAAAAACTTTTAATAAATGCTATATACTATCACTATATAATATAACCAAAAAACACTGAAGCAAACATCACTTACAGCTTCTTTTGAAAATATAAAGAAATTATGTAGTAAAAAATTATATACAACACAGGGGCAAACCTGAAGACGTGTGTATTTTGTTCTCGGGTTGTGTTAGGCTAACTAAAACAATTTCATAATTTTTCTGCTAATTGACAAGAAGCTGAAATAAAGCAAAATATAAATATAAGATGAAAAACTTAAATTAAATTTAAAAATAGTGAATTGTAAACTAGCTGAAATAAGATTAAGATAAAATAAAAAAAAAATACAAAAGCACATAACAAAATTACTAAAACAAACTGACATTCAAATGAATATAAAAGCTAATTCAAAATGTAACAATTAACATAATAAATGAACAGATATTCATTTGAAATCTAAATGAGAAGTGTAAGTGTGACAGTAATGACGTCGCTCTATGATATGCAGAAGCAGGCCAGACAAATAAAGCACGAAACCTCTCTGAGCGCTGACTGTATATTTAGATATCAGGCCACAGGGTTTCCTCCCTTCTTGGTCTTTGTCGTACATCAGTTCTGTCTCTCTCCCCAGTTTTTTTTGCTTCATAACCTTCATTTTTTCCAAGTCTTATGTTAATTTTCTGTGTATGCCCAGCTAACTCATCGCCCTCCCCCCCTTCAACCCACTTAGCGTCTCTAGAGGATTGTGGGACGGCACCCATGGCCAAAGCCTCATACACACACTGGTCTCCTGAGTGTCTGAATGATGTGTTTAAAACTCAAGCATGTGTACGCAAACACTCTCAAACACACACGGGGCACTCGCACACAATCCAAAATTGTTAACACCCCTTTTACGTCATCTTTACTTTGGCGTTTCGGAGGGTAAGATTTGAGCCAGTCTTGAGGGACATCTGTGGTTGTGCATGTGTGTATGTGTGTGTGTGTGTGTGTGTGTGTGTGTGTGTGTGTGTGTGTGTGTGTGTGTGTGTGTGTGTGTGTGTGTGTGTGTGTGTGTGTGTGTGTGTGTGATCGGATAGCCAAAACATCTCTGTTGTGTTAAGCAGCTTTAAAACAAAGCTCTGATCAATAATGTAGAAGCCGAGAACAAAAACACACACATGAGAAACCTGAAATGAATCCAGCGAGCGTCCATGCCTCGACCTCGACACACACTAATTTCATACAATATCCAGCCTGTGCAATGCCAAACTAATATCATAAATATCAGCAAAACAATTGACCCCAAAACAAAACAGCCTCAATTCCTCTTTATGATCGTTTTTTTTGTCCAAACATCAAACACACACCAATGTCACACAGTCTGAATCAAGGTGAAACTGTAGGTGAAAACACTCCTTTTGGCACATTTTGGCTCTAAAATCTAGTGACCTTCCAAACAAGAACGTATTTTATAGCATCAAGGCCCACAGATCTCCTTTCAATCACATTGTATGGCAGCATTGCATGTATTCTTCAGAAAGAAAGCAGAAAGACCTGGAATAAACTCAATAAAAAGCTAAATAAAACAGGTTATTTTAATTTAAAAAAGCTACGCAATTACGTAATTTTCTTTAAAGGGGTGGTAAAATGCCATTTTCACAAGATGTAAAATAAATCTCTGATGTCCCCAGAGTGTGTGTGTGTGAAGTTTTAGCACAAAATACCCCACAGATATTTTTATATAGCATGTTAAAGTTGTCACTTTTTGAGGGTTTGCAAAAACGCACCGTTTTGTTACTGGCCCTTTAAATGCAAATTAGCAGCTGCAGAGGGCGGGGTTTCAAGAGCTCGTGTGTGTTAGCAGCTGCGATTACCTCACACACACACACACACACACACACACTAAAATTATAGAAACTGTTCTGCCTTTAATGTTAAACCGGAGTCAGACAAAGATGGAGAGACTCAAGAAGAAGTGACAACATGTAGAAGAACAGGACGTCTCTGAATGGTTAGTTGATGAATTTATGTTGCTGATGTGGAGTTAACTATCTTCAATTAGCATATTCTGTCATGGTAATCTATAAACCGCTCGTATAGGAACTGTTGTGAGATGCACACAGAGTGACTTTCTATTGCATGTGAAAAGATGGATGCTAAAGTTTGATCTGACTCACAAATGTGCTCGACTACAACAACTCTTCCTCTTCTCAACATGGACTGCGTGTTCAGGGGGCGGGGCTTATGTACATTTTAGGGTTGGTGATGTCACTAACGGGAGGAATGTCGTGTAGTTCCTACCAGCCGTTTGTTGTAGTCCTTTTCTTTAAAAGCAAATATCTTCCTTTGCTTTGAACTTTGAGCGTTGTAACTTTCCAGATGTTGTTTATGATCAAACAGCAACATTACACACTAACTACAGTTAGAAAAGTGAAATCATACTTCACAACCCCTTTAATAATTATAAACAATATATTTTCTATAATAATAAACACTGCAAATTGCTTTGCAATAAAAACATCTGCTAAAACGATTACTTTAATATAGTAATATGTTTTTTTAAATGCCTCCTCTCATTCACAGTTTTATGAACTGATGATGATCTGTTTCTTTCTCCCAAGGGTCTGAGGAAACCGAAGCGCTTCTGCTGTTGATTGGATCTGACCCAACATCACTACAACTAAACCACCCACCACCCTGGACTTGTACTACTGCTAAACCGCTCTAAAAGAGAGGGAACACCAGATTGGAAAAATAGGAAGGTGGACGCTAAAGAGAATGAGCGTGGGTCGGATCGGTCGCTACAGTATCGTGTCGACGGAGGAGGATGCTCTGCGCTTAACCACCATGCATGGCGGAGGGATGAATGGATATGGCAACGGGAAAATCCACACTCGACGGAAAAGTCGCAACCGCTTCGTTAAGAAGAACGGACAGTGCAATGTGCAGTTCACCAACATGGATGAGAAGTCCCAGCGCTACCTGGCGGACATATTCACCACTTGCGTGGACATCCGCTGGCGCTACCTAGTGATCGTTTTCACGCTAGTCTTCGTGATTTCCTGGTTGGCGTTCGGCTTGGCGTTTTGGGTTCTCGCGCTTCTCCACGGTGATCTGGACAACCCGGCGGGCGACGACAACTTCACGCCGTGCGTTCTGCAGGTGAACGGTTTCATCGCGGCGTTCCTGTTCTCCATCGAGACGCAAACGACCATCGGTTATGGGTTCCGCTGCGTGACGGAAGAATGTCCTTTCGCCGTGTTTCTCGTGGTCTTCCAGTCCATCGTGGGCAGCATCATCGACTGCTTCATGATCGGAGCAATCATGGCCAAAATGGCACGTCCTAAGAAGCGAGCGCAGACTCTGTTGTTCTCGCAAAACGCCATCATCGCCATGCGTGATGGGAAACTGTGCTTGATGTGGCGAGTGGGGAACTTGCGAAAGAGTCACATCGTCGAGGCGCACGTCCGAGCGCAGCTCATCAAACCGCGGGTTACGGTCGAAGGCGAGTACATCCCACTCGACCAGCTGGACATCAATGTCGGTTTCGACAAAGGGCTGGACCGCATCTTCCTAGTCTCGCCAATCACAATCCTGCATCAAATCGACCAGGAGAGTCCTCTGTTCGGCGTCGCTAAGCAGGATCTCGAAACGGCGGATTTTGAGATCGTGGTCATCTTGGAGGGAATGGTCGAGGCGACGGCCATGACGGCACAGGCGAGAAGCTCCTACTTGGCTAGCGAGATCCTCTGGGGGCATCGATTCGAGCCGGTGCTGTTTGAGGAGAAGAACCAATACAAGGTTGATTACTCACACTTCCACAAGACCTACGAGGTGCCGTCCACCCCTCGCTGCAGTGCCAAGGACATGATGGAAAACAAGTACCTGGTGGTGCCCAGCGCCAACTCCTTCTGCTACGAGAACGAGCTGGCCATCCTGAGCCACGAAGAGGAGGACGACGACAGTCCGGAAAGGATAAAGCCAGAGCGAGCGAGGAGCCTCAGCCCGGAGAGAACGCCTCGACATGATTTCGAACGACTGAACCCTCGCTGCGCGGAGCAAAGGTCATACCGAAGGGAGTCAGAGATATGAACCTTTACTATGACCTTTTTGATACTCGAATTTCGTTCCTGGAGACACTGGAGCTTCTAAAATGCAGAACAATGCAAAGTGCCATACGGAGAGAGTGAGCGAGTGAATGAGCAATGAACAAACGGGTGAATGTGTGAAAGCTGGAGCGACGTGTAGCGGAGGGGAGATGCCGATTCGAAGAGAGAGAGAGAGAGAGAGAGAGAGAGAGAGAGAGAGAGAGAGAGAGAGAGAGAGTAGGAATCTTTTTATCCTGCACGGAAAACTTGAATCTTTTCCTCGTTTTGTTTCACGATACTAGTTTAGCTGTTGAACTCTTGATTCTTAAAGGGATAGTTCAAATTATTTACTCACTCTCATGTAGTTCCAAAACTGTATGACTGTCTTCCGTGGAATACATAAGGAAATATTTCGAAAAGTTATAATAACAAAAAATATATATATAATTGTAAAAAATATTTTTTTATAATTATATTAAAATTATATATTAAAAAAAATCGTAATTGTTCTTAAATACGAAACAAAAAATTATATAAAAGATTTAAATTATATGTTATATATTATAATTTATTTCTTATTATGCGTTTCGATATATTTTATAAACACTTATATCCACCATGCACCATGCTATTTGTTTTCATAAATCTATAACTTGGCTTCAGAAGACAGTCGTGTGGACTTTTAAAAGTCATGGTCACAATGAACTAAGGTTGCAAAGGGACAGAACATTTCCTGTAAATTTCCAGAAACTTTCCATGGGAAGTTAAGCTGGCGAATTTTGGAAATATTCCAAGTTGGAAATTAATTGGGAATTAATTGGAAATTTTGGGTAATTTTAATTTATACAAACTGTATCATATACAAACATAAAATCTAAACATTGTGTTTGGTCATAAGCAGACATGCATGCAAACTAATACACATTTTAAAACATTTTTGATTTGTGAGTAGAACTTTAACTGATTATTTCATTAAACAACAAATGAACATGAATGTTGAATAAAATAAACATATTTCCTATGATTCCCCCCCAAAAAAATCCCATTCAAAATTAGATTTCCCTTCCCCACCCTAAATATGTCCCATTAAAATAGTTGTTTTAACCAAGATTAAGATGTTTTTTCAACTAATTATTTAAGTTAAACTACAATTTTAAATTAATTCCCATATATTCTTGTTCATTCCAATAGAAAGTTTCCAACTTTGAATTTTGCAACCCTACTATAAACTGTCATTATGTAGAAAAGCATTTTCTTTAAAAAATAAATCTTCTTTGTGTTCCACAAAACAAAACAAAAACAGCATTTGAAAACATTTGAAACTCACATGAGGGTGAGTAAACTATGACAACATTATTTTTATTATTTTTGGTGAGCTATTCCTTTAATGTGTAAATATTTCTGCATAGATTCATGGTTTTGTGTGCGATATTAATTTCTAGCAAGAGAAAAACAAAGACAATGTTACATTTACAAAGAAAAGGAAGAAAGATATTAGTCAATTTATTTTTGCATTCAATCCAAGCACAAATGACAAGCAATGCCGGGGCACACACTATCCCTGGAGATCTACACACACATTGATCAGTGAGACATGATAAATTCTCCTTTACAACTGCACTACCTAGACAGACCATGTGAACAATGTGAGCACCTGAGTGTGAGTGTGAGTGTGTGTGTGTGTGTGTGTGTGTGTGTGTGTGTGTGTGTGTGTGTGTGTGTGTGTGTGTGTGTGTGTGTGTGTGTGTGTGTTCTGTGCAGCTGAGCACAATGCCTCATGTGAGACGCACAAGGAGAAGGTTAAATGGCAAACACTCCTAAAACTACAACATGCTCCTGCATATTTGTTAGATATATTTACAGCAAAATAGAGATATATATTTAGGTAGAGATATATATAATGTAGACATTATCAGTTTGCACCATGTAACCTAATATAGCGGCAGATCTTCAGAGAACTCACTGGGATAATAATCATCTTATTTGAACTGTTTAGATCTTAATCTTTTGTCCCTGAGGCTCTGACAGAAACGCCTGATAGAAAACTCTGTGTGAATCCAGAAACTTCCCTTCAAATGTCGTATTTTAATACATTTAACTGTCTTAATATATTTCAACTTCCTGCCGAATTTTTCATAAACAGAATGGGATTCAAGAATGCCAACATTTACTGCATTTCTATTAATATTTAAAAAAGAAACTACATGCCGAACTTGAAATATAACGATTGAGTATGATAGTATTCACTGATCTATGCACACGGGACTGAGTGTTGAGTACAATCTGCATTTCATCATCTTCTCTTTTCTATTATTGTGACAAAAACCTCCAAATACATCTTGATGCATTTTAGCAGTTCCTTTAAAGGGATGTTCCAGGTTAAATAAAGCTGTCAATTATTACATAAATGACATAACTTCACCAGCATTTCATGTAAAAGCAAACAAAAATCATGTTTACAGTAATGCACTAAGGAAGTCTATGGGGGGAAGGCATTAAAGGAATAATTCACCCAAAAATAAAAATAAATTACCTCACAATTTACTCGCCCTCAAGCCATCCTACGTGTATGTGTTTCTTCTTTCAGCCAAACACAATCTGAGTTATATTGAATAATATCCTGGCTCTTCCAAGCTTTGTAACGGCATTGAATAGTGCCCGAGTTTTTGAAGCCCAAAAAAAGAACGTCCATCCATCATAAAAGTAATCCATACGACTCCAATGGGGTTTTTTGTAAGAAAAATATCCATATTTTTCTAAACTATAATCAACGCTGGGTCAGAGGTCACCCTTCCACTCGGCATCATGAACCGTTGCCTGAAGCCAGTGATTATAGTTTATAAAGGTTTAAAAATAGGGATTTTTTTTTTGTACCATCACTTCGCTTCATTAGGCATTTATAAACCCACTGGAGCCGTATGGATTAGGCCTACTTTTATGATGGATGCATTTGATTTTTGGAGCTTAAAAAACTCAGGCAATATTCAATGCCATTACAAAGCTGGGAAGAGGCAGGATATAGTTTTCATTTTTGGGTAAACGATTCCTTTAAAACAGCCAGTGTCTCTTTGTTCCAAAAACGACTTAGCTGTCTCCGTAGGCAGCCTTTCAAGACATCGCATGCAGGTGCTCTCAATGGAATTGGCCAAATATTAAAGCACATCTAACACTTTGCTTCGAACTGTGATTTGAAACACGTATCAAATTGCTAAAGCCCCGTGATTTCAGTAAATGGGCTCCGAATCGCTCGTCTCGCGCCCCGGTAACGTTCCTATGATGTCATACACCGATCACCGCAGCGCCACTTCAAGTCGAACACACCTTTCATACGTTATAACGGTTTCGACATTTTTGCTAATTCATTCTCCGCTATTGTGCATATTTACTCTCAGAACAGTTTTAATTACACATTTGTATAATAAAAAAGGAAAATGAATAGCCTAGTTAATTGTCTCGCAAGCCCTCCATAAAACACACCCTACACAATTCACATAGGCTATTAGACACTATTTTATGGTATTTGATTATTTAGATCTCATTTCGTTGAATTTACTAGAACTTATTTACAATTGGTTCGTAAAAGTGCATGTTTGAGCAGAGGATTAGTTGCAATTTGCAGTTTTGACCAGCAGATGTCGCAGCGACAAGTTCAGTAAAAAATCCACCCAAGATGGTGGATAAGGAAATTGATGTAAATACATTTCACTTACCAAAACTAAAAGTAAAAATCATTCAATCTGATTAAAAAATATTTTATGCAATATTTGTGGTAGCCTATATTTTATGCTAATCACGTTTTTGGTATTTCGTAATCCTCCAGTGTGATGCTTGTTAGCCGTGTGCTTCATATAAAAATGCAATTTTAATTATTATTATTATATAAAGACAAACTCATTGCTTAGAATACATACAGCAAGAATTATTAGGTACTAGGTTTTGTAGCCTCCGTGTTGACACGGAATTATTGATAAAAATTACTTAATTACCTTGATGTGTAGTTAATCCTGTCATGATCAAGTGAAGCCAGTAAACAGCAACTCTTGTGCAAAGATACCAGAAAGAGACTTTTTACCTGGAGAAAACGCCACCTACAGGCGTTTCAGCGCAGAAGATGTTCATCCGCCTTAGTTAGTTCCACCTCCAATCGATGATTTAGGAAACGTAGGCCTATTTAGTAGAGCTAATATAACACATTTTGCAACCGAATAATTAATATAGCCGCTTTAACACAACTTAAAAAAATTATACGCTGCACATTTCTGTTTTACAAAATATCTTGCCCCATAGACGTGCCTTATAAGTGCAAACACAATTTTTGTGACAATAGCCTATTATTGTGAAAGGTGATCGACAAAATGTCACAGATGAGCTTGAGATTAGCTTTAGCTTTATTTGACCCGGAATATTGCTTTAAAGAGAAAGACTTAATAATCACTATTAGAAACTGTGGCTCAGATTGAATGCTGCTGCATATCTGTGTATGTGTGTGTATGCGTGCGTGCGTGTGTGTGTGTGTGTGTGTGTTATGCCACTGTATGTTAGTATGAAGGGCACATTCATGCAGCAATAATGTAAAGATCAAAGCAATATGTGATGTATCAACCACAATTTATCAGGACAAAAACATTTCGATTTTACCAGTTTGAAGTGAAGTGAAGCAATGTATTCATTGAGAAAGCACAGAGAGTTATAATAACTTTTGTGAGCTGTACTGTACAACTTTTTTGTAAAAAAGAAAAAGAAAAGAAAAAGAAAAAATAACAATATTTAAAAAATGAATACTAGATCACTCTCTTCTTCTGTCGTTTCATTATTATTCCAAACAATAATATTATTATATGAGATGAAACACCTGTGAACACATTCACATATAGGCCTGTGGATCTTACAACAGACCACAAAACAAAATTAATTAAAGGAATGATGAGGGTTATAAAACTGCCAAGTCAAAGCAGAGATCTGAATCATATTAGAAATGATGTGGGGAGTTGAATTTTTGTATAGGGAGAAATGGGCAAAACTGTTGAAAACAGCCAGTTTAGGAGACCGAAAGACAATGACAAGAAACGCCTACGAGCCGTGAGTTCTGCCAGAGAGAGCGACACCTGCTACTGAAGATAGAAGACAAAACGCCATTTTAATTTGTGTTGTAGGCCTACTGGAAACAAAATCTTTACAGAGACTCATCTGACTGGTTCTTTGTCAAATTGGATCACATCCAATGTTGCTTATGACAAAGCATGCAAACATTTATGGGTGTACAAACTTGTTCACATTCTCTAAAGTCATCAGTCTTTCAACCACACTAGGAAAAAAACTGAAATTTGCAGTAAAAAATGGCAGTTTACAGTAAAAAAAAATGTAATACAAAAAACTAACATAAACCCTAATGTAGCCTACATAATAACTGATACCAAAAAAGTTAAGAAGAAACATAATGATTTAATTTAAAACCATCAAATATGAGTTTCACAGGGAATTCTGGGAATGTCAGTTTATGTTTTTTTTTACTGTAAATTATGATTTGTTCTTTTTTTACTTCCAAAAAAAGGGGTACATTTAACAGTATTTTACTGTAAAATTACATGAAATGCAAGGTTAGAGTAGCCTACAGTCTTTCTCTGTAAACAGTAAGGGAACATATTGTTAACGAAATAACAGTTTTTTACTGTAGTATTTTTACTGTCAGCCGTTCAGAATTGTATTGAGAATGTCTTTTAAATTCACTTTCTTTACGGAAACACGATGAAGAGCTGCAGTGCGAGTTAAAGTGAGCTCAAATTCATACTGTAAATGCTGGCTTGATAAAGCCTTGTTGAACATTTTTAAATGCCTTTTGAAATGAAGTTTGACTGTATTAGATGGTCGTTTACACATATTTTTGAATGACGCCGTTGACCAAGGCTCAGGTAAGTTATTCCAGAGAGATTAGCTGCTAGCTGCTAACGTTAATAATAGGTGATAGCCCAACTCAATTAACGGTTACCCTGCAGAACTTACTCGAACACGACATTAACACAGAAAACCAGCGAGTCTGAAGCCCCAAATCATCAACCTGCACAGAGAAACAGATGTAGCCCACAGGTAATGACTTCTACTAATAATTTGCATATGTATTTATTAATACATGTATCTACGGCTTCTCGCGCCGGCTCTGTGGTTTCTGTTTCCATGGAGACGTAACAGCGCGTTGTGTTTCCAGGTGTCCTGCATTATCATGGCGAATAATAACTCAAGAACTGGAAAGTATAGGGTGAAGGAAGCTCAACATCAAGAATATTCCCAGATTAGATCATTATTACCGCGAGCAACAAAGATTACCCTGCAACAAAGAATCAATTTGTAATTATTTATTTGTCAGTTCTTTAAATATGAAAATAATTATGCAAGTTAAGGCAAGACACCATACGGGAGAATAGGGCAAAAATGTCAACTAATAAATATCACTGTTGATTAAATCACAGAGAATTGTTTTGCATTACTGGTTTTCTGAAAAGTTAGGTTTAAATATGCAAATGAAACATCATAATGTAATTCAAGGAATTTGGTTTGTCATTAAAAAAAAATTTATGGAAACTCGAAAAATTCGAATATGGTGCAAAAGTTCATTTATTTCAGTAATTCAAGGTTAAACTAATATATTATATAGACTCATTACATGCAAAGTGAGATATTTCAAGCCTTTATTTGTTATAATTTTGATGATTATGGCTTACAGCTTATGAAAACCTTTTTACAATTCTTTGAATTTGGGGTTTTCATAAGCTGTAAGCCATAATCATCAAAATTATAACAAATAAAGGCTTGAAATATCTCACTTTGCATGTGTGTGTGTGTGTGTGTGTGTAAATGCTATGTTAAAGTTCTTGTTGTCGGCCCTCAATCATAAAAATATGCCTAACTTCATAAAAAGTGAATGGTGTGTGGTTTGAATGGCCGCATGTGTTGAGATGAGTGACAGACATGATGGAGATTTCACACACCAAACCCACATATGCACTTACATAACTGTGATCATAGAGCGTTAATAGAAGGAAACATGTTTGTATTTGAGCTTTGAATCCTCAGCTGCTGGATTCATTATTCACGAACACTCAATAAACGCCTTCGAAATAAACTACATCAAATCTGATCAGGGATTTCAAGAGTTATTCACAGCTTTAAAATACTTTCTTTCCCTCCATCTTTTTCCTTTATAGTTAATACAGGGACGTGAAAGATCATTCAATGAAAATAAAGTGTCCTTTCATGTTGCAGATATAATTAAACAAATTATCTTTAACCTTTAATCAACACAAAGTTTTAACATATTTTTATATCTGAAATATAAACATAAAGCAATAGTTCAGCCCAAAATAATGTGGCATTTTGTGTTCACAAAAAGATGTCATTATCAAAATGTCAAAAATACTACTTTCATTGAACACAACTACATAATAACCACTGGCTGTCAAAGGCAATTGCTATAGGTTTATTTATTTATTTTAAAAAGGTCAAAATTTGAACTCAAAGCCCTTGCAAACTAACCAAAATCTGCAAGTTAAATTCATTAATGCCTGAAACTAAAACTTAAAATAAAACTTTTTATTTTTAATTAAGCAACATTTTTTTTTAAGAACTTAATACCTTAAGATAAAAAAATAATACTTAATCAAAAGACATTTAAAATAATAATAATTAAAAATGACAAAAATACAACAAAATCACTACATTTTTAACTAAAATTAAAATAAAAACAAGATCTAATATAAAAAAAAAATCTAGACAAAGAAAACGATTCAGAAATGACCCTAGTATTGACCATAATTCCACCTGACACAGGGTCACTGGTTGTGTCTTATCTTGCTCACTGGTGCCCTTGAAGAAAAAAAGAAAAAGCATGATAAAGAAACCAGTAAAGCTGATCCGTGACTCCCCCTGCCGGCCAGTACTAACATTACTTCTCAAACGCAACTGCAAAACGTTTTTTTTAATCGTAAATAAAAAGATTATTGTTATTGTGTAGTACGTTATACAGCTAAATACCATTTCAGGTATTACCAATTCTACTTAAAAATTGAAAGCTCATTGTAATCATTTTGAAACCTGTAGCAAATAATAATAGTTAGGCAATTTAGGCTCCTGAATGACAGTGGTGGAGCATCAGGTTACTAGATTAGCTGCTAGACTTCTTCAGACAGTGTTACGGTAGTCATCTGCTGCTCATCAGTTTCACCAGATCATGTGTTCAACTCATCGCACGTCCTACGAAACACGGCTGAAATATATACGTTACGACACATATATATGTGTCTGTGTGAGCTTTCCACAAAATAGCGACTGCATCGAACAAACCTTCACGCCGTTGACAATCACAACATAGATATAAATACTTTGATGGTTTATTGGTGTCTGTTTCCGGTGGTTTTTACAGCTATATGCTGCACAATGCAGTGACATTTTCGATTTTGTTAGTGTGTTTCAGTCTCTTATATACGGTCAGTCAGTGATGAACAGCGTCGTGTTAACCGTTCCAAGATGGCGGACACGTTGTTGTTTTTAAGGCCCACTGAGGTGCCTTGAACTTGAAACGCACAGCATTATTCAATGTGTTGACAGTTTTCACTGAAAAGGAAGACAAGAGGGGACATATTGAACCACTCCTTCCCTTTAAAAAAAAAATAGCCATAGCATTTTGTTTTCTTTTATATCAAAGCTCAACCAGAGCCGTTGAGGTCAGTAAAGCCGTAGTTTCCTCCTAATCTCTAACCGTTTATCCACCTAATCGCTTTAAAGTATAGCATCTTGTGCAGAATTCCAATGGATCCGATACGTTTTCTGGTCTGCGGCGACTCGATCATATGACAGGGTTCCTACACATTTTCCATTTCAAAATTCCATACTTTTCCAGACTCAAATTTCAAATCTTCTCTGTAGATTTTCAGACCATATTAAAATTGCCCCTATTATGCTTTTTCAAATATTCCCTTTCATGCTATGTGTAATGCAGCTCTCTGCAAAGGTATGCAAATGAAAGAGCACGCAATAAATTAAGATATTGTTTCTCAAAAGAAAGAATCGACTTTTAACCACCTAAACCGAGTCATCAGGAATTTGAATCCCACTTCCGTGACGGCTACACGTCACTGGGTAACCAACCCGGTCACACAAAATGCGTCCCTAGCACCTATTGTGTTTATCGTGCAATTTATACGTGAGAATTCGTTTTTACGTGCATAGGACACGCATGGGTAGGTTAGGGTAGGTTTAGTAGTGGTGTGGGCTTCCGACAATCACTGTAATTGGTAGACCAATCACAGCAGAGTAGGCTCGTGAAAAGGAGGGATTTAAAGAGACTGAATCATCAAACCTGTGTGAGAATCATGAAAAATGTGGCGATGTGCAATGTATATTAATGCAATGTATAAATGAAAGCGTTTTTTGTAGGAGATCTCCAAAGCAAAATTAGTATTTTCAGTCCCCAAAAATGATTTTAAGCCAGTTATTTATATATTCTGCTGTAGTGTCAGTAGACATAGGTTATATATAAAACCAGAAATTGTAATGCGCAAGCATGCAAAACAATTCACGTGCACATGTGAATAGTTTCTCGAGGGCACAAAAAAGTTTATAATATACACTACTGTGCAAAAGTCTTAGCCATGTCAGTATTTTCACCCCAAAAAGTGGATTTAAGCCGGTATCACCTGTGTCCCATCATGACAGTTTCACAGCATCCCTCCATCACCTCATCACCTCACTCTTGGCTGGTTTTCTATCCCAGTCAAAGAGGGGATAAATTACTATATCTGATTTCATGTATGTGTGAACTCGTGAATGCACAGCATTTTTTTATTATTATTATTTTAAATTCATTAGATTTTATATTATAGAAAACTAAACAGGGGCAATAGTCTGGAAATGCAAATATTTTTCCATACTCTGCTTTCTTTTTTTCCATACTTTTCCAGACCTGGAAATTACTCAAATCAAATTCCATACTTTTCCATACTTTTCCAAACCCCGTAGGAACCCTGATATGATCCGCTCTGCGTGTCGTGTCTCTGGACCGAGCTGCGGCGGTTTGCGTGACACTAACGCGAAACCAGACTTCAATCGCCACAATGAAAAGCATGTTTACACTGTCTGAATGATTCCCTATCCCTTAATGTGCAATTCATCATGTAGACAATAGTAAATGTGTGAATAGCTGACTAATTTCAGCTGCAGCGTCTATTTATAATGTAGGGGGCGGAGCTTCAGATTCTAGAGAGCATTCGATTGGACAGAAAATCTGATGAGAAGCTGAAGTGAAGAGTGATGTCTTCAAAATCATTGATCCATGTTGGCAGAAGTGAGAAACTAAGTTTTGAACGCTTATATCATCTAAATGCTAATTTTGTCATTGTTTTGGAGCACTAGCTTATAGATAACAGTAAGACTAACATATTCATACTAAAAGCAAAAAATTAAATCCAATTTTGATTTCATGGGGACTTAAAAGAAAGAACTTAGTGTATTTCTGATTCAAAAACATTTTTATTACAGATGCATCACATTCACGCACACCAAAATAAAAATATTCATACAGATATGCAATTAGGTGTAGACATACCGTGTATAGATAGATATAAAGATTTTTTTTCTCTATGCAGACTGAGAGAACAGGATAAAGAAATCTTCTCTAAAACCAAATATTTACATAGCAAATATTGAATATTATACAGTGAGTTTTCTTTGTTGTGTGTTCAATACTTTCTGACTTTTAGAGCAGAAGGAATATGGAATTACATGTTTCTCAAAACCAAGAACACAAAAAAAATCAACGACTCAAAGTGCTTCATATTCATGCAAAAGCCAGTATTAAACATCTGTAACAACACAACGAAACCATTAAAATGTCCCGTGTTCGGATCGAATTGCAGGACGAATTAAGCTCACTATCAGTAGCCGAACGAGCGCTTTACGCCGCAACACCACAGCAGATATCACGTTTGGTTGCTCTATATTTTGCACGTTCATATAAACCAAAAGCAACACAAAAGCAATTAAAACAGCAATTAGATTCTCCTCAAGTAAATGAATGAAGCACATAATCTCTCTGACGATCAAAAACACTCTACAAAACACTCGCACTCACGTTACCACGTCATTTTATCTCAAGGTTACAGTACTAGAAAGTCTGAAAAAGTGTTATCATCACGTACACGCGCACAACTTATGTACAATATCATTGGCAAAATAACATCTTTCTCTGTCAATAATTCTTCTTCTCTCAGAATATTCATATAAACGTCTCCAGCACAACAGCAGCCAGTTCTCCATTCAGAAGATGTTCAGATGAGGAAGACACACACACATACACACACACACACGTCTAGTGTTCTAGTTCAATACTGAGTGTGTTCATATATACTGTGATGATGATGAAGAACAGCTTCAGAACTTATAGAGACCAAAAAAGGGTAAAAAAAAGAGGTTCATCAGAGCTGAAGGTTGGCAAAACGATGTGTCAATATTGAAACGTAATTCCCTTAATTCACACGAACAATATTAAAACACAATCAGAAAGATACAGTTCTTCACCTTGCTTCATCTACCAACCAAGAAGATCTCAATGAAGAAGAAAAGAGAGTGAGAATACAGAGGAACAAGAGAGTGAAAGAAAGAACGTGTTATATCTTTCTGGAGTCTTTAGTTTCGAAGAGCTTCATCCTCTCCTGTACGGTCAATCCCTCCTTCAAACTCTGTGGAAGAGAGAGAGAGAAACTTGATATTTTTCATACTTGGGAATAAATTAATAAAAACGGGTCCTTAATAAGAGAACGTCTGTTTAATTTCAATCATGTGATCGTAAACCACACATAAATGACACTTTAATGAGGAAAAACTCAACTTTGATATCATTGCCAGCTAAGGCGGTTATGGTAGATATGGAAAAATAATTTTTAAAAAGGCTGGTTGAAATGAACCATGTTTACCAAACAATGACCAATAAAATGTTCATTTCGATTATGTTATCTGCTGTTTTTAATAGCCTGAATGAAACTGTAATAAAACATCATTAAAATAAAAATGTAAATATTAAAAATGAAATTCAATAATTTCATTGGCCAACGTAAATGACAGTTAAATTATATTGCCTGCTGTATTTAATAGACTGGATAAAACTGTAAATAAATAAATAAATAATAAATGCAATAAATTATTAAAACTTCAATAATTTAATTAAAAAGGCAAAAAAAAGAAAAATAAAGAAATTAGGCTATTAACAAAGAAAAAATACAAATAAACAAATGACTATGTTAGATTGCAAAACTTCATTATACAAAAAGTAATTTTCTCTTCAGTTCTTTAAATTCAATGGCCAACACAATTTACAATGAATTGTCTGCTGTATATAAGTCTGTACTTTAAAAAATGCACATAAACAAGCCAACATATAAATAAATAATGTTAAATAATCAATGATGAATAAATATATGAATACATAAATAGATGTTACATTGGATTTACTCGTGTTTGCCTAAGCCAGTAAAAACTAACTAATCACAATCAACTTTTATGACTTCCCTTGATCATATTTTTCAGACATTAGATACTTCAGACTGAACTTTGACTTCACAACAGTCCACCGTGGGAACATGCACATTCCTCGGCTTAAAGGGACATTCAGGGGGTTTTAAACCAAAGCCTGTTTCTATATTCACTTGTTTTCCTCTAAATGGTTTTATATCCATTTCTTTGTCTTCACATCCGTCATTCACTGTCTGAGACTGTGGCTGCTTCGTTGTGCAACACGACACCTGCACATGACCACTCTGTACTGTCTGAACACACACGGTGTCCGCTTTCTTTATTATTACACTATTAGATCGCTCTAAAGAACTAAACGAGACACATGACACTTCATTTACTCGTGTCATTAAGGAATTTTTTTGCAGGAATTTGAGATGTTATTTGGTGACAATTTACCCCAAAAGTAAACAAAAAAAACATATAAAACAAATTCATGTTTCCCAAGAAAGTGAAAGAACAGGGTTTGAGGAAAAAAAAAACATTTCCTTAAATGTCCCTTTAAGTTGTTTAATATATTCAGTGCTTATCACAGAGAAACATACAAGAAAAATGACAATAACACACACACACACACACACAAAAGTCTATTAAGACGGTAATTGTTTTACACATGTGGCACTTCAGCATTTGTAGGAGTCACTCAATGATTTAATTACTATCGTCGGACTTAAAAATGTCAGTGTTTTTCTCAAACCATCTATCATTAGTGTGATATAATTCTCATGTGTAAGTAACAGGCCGTTATCATCAGAGCCACAGCTGACTTTGTAGTGCACACGAGGAGCACATAAGAGCGAAAATGAACAACTTCATTGTTTTCACCGCTGGAAAGATGAATGTGTATTTCAATTGTGTCATTTATGTAGAAGAAATATGAAATTATTTTAGAAGTTGGAGCCTTCTAGACTGAGAAAAGCCAGAAAATGTATTTTTAGCTCATGTGGATGAAAGACAACAACTCCCAGAATGCACTTGCTTCGCTGAGGCCACACCTACCGGTTACAGAGGGCAGTATTGGAAGAAATCACACAACTAGGATACTAGCTGACTCGAAACTGAAAAGACACCGTTTTATCGTGAGTCTCTGTGACGATTTAGTTGATAAATTAATTGAAATACTGATGGGATTTATATCCGTTTTGAGAAAACCTCCTACGGGCGGCACTCGCTCCTACTACTGGCTGTAGTCTCCGAAATAGCCTCCAATGAGCTAAATGATGATTTTTGCGTCATCTGAGGCTTTTTTCCGGACACACAATACAGAAGGGGATGTCTCAGGGGGACATGAGGGGGGGGAAGCACGGTCATTTGAAAATACTATGGATACAAAGCTTAATGCTAATCGGTGAAGTATCCCTTTAAGTCAAGGGAGTCATGCAAATATGCATTTACAAACAATTACCATCCAAATATAAAGTCTACTTACAGGTTGTATCAGCGATTTCAGGCCCAAACATAAATGATCACATTCATCTAATCTTTCCTAGCTGCCCGCCCCATAAGCAAGCTGTCAAAAAAACGCGTCTCTCTAGGCCCATCGTGATTATTCCAAGACACGTATAGTTGTCGGGAAGGCTTTTGAACGGTGGAAAGAAATGAAAGTAAAAAAAATAAATACTTTTTTTACATTTTTTTTTATCGGATGCCGAGGTTGCACTGCTTCTTCTGGACAGGTGAGTAGCTGCTAGTGCTGACTTGTTTGGATGTGATGGGTTTTTTTCATGATGCACGAAAGGGGGAGGGAGGGGCGAGCTAACTTGGTTTGTTTGAGATCTCGCTTCAAACACAAACCGAAGTGACATCACCCACAATCGCTGATACAACCTTTAAACACCAAACAATTAAAAAAACACACACAAACGCACAAGACAACTCTACATAAAACCAGTAAGAACACATAACATTCAGAAAAATGTGATCTGTGCTGGTTATGTGTCGACCAGGTTAAGTTGCAGGAGAGTTTCCAACTGTCGGGGAGGTGTAGGGCTCATGCAGGATTCAACGGCTGTGTTCAAAATGGAATACTAGCTTACTAAATACTGCACAGTATACAATGTACACCACCTAGCGTTTAAAACCGTAGGTATTTTTCCATGCTAAAACTGTAATGTTAATTTTACACACCCATTACCAGATATGGTAATGGGTGTTTGGTTTCCTACACTTGCTGTAAGCGGTCCACCAATCACAACTGACTGGGCCATTTGACCAATCAGAGCAGAGCAACTCTCGGAAAGGAGTTTAGAGAGAATGAATCCTTTATTGAACAGTTTCAGACACTGAGAAAAAAGAGCTGATGCTGCAATATACAGTATATAATGAGAAAATGAAACTTTTTTTATAGGAGAATCCAAAAGAAAATTAGGAACCTTTAAAATAGCATAATAGGAGCACTTTAATTAAATATTGTGTAAATATGTCAAATAAGAGAGGTTAAAATCATGGCAGTAATGCTTGCAGGTAATTCCTCACACTGGATATAGAAGTGGGACGCTTTGCATTTTTGTGGGATACAGTATTCTGTGCAATATGCTCCATATTCCATGCTAACATAGCCGTACTCTCACACGAGCGATGAATGCTTCACCTGTTGCACCTGATGGGGTCACAGCGGTCAGCTACCCCCGACAAACCCCTCACTCTCTGCCTGACAGGGCAACGTACACATGTGAGGACACACACACACACACACGTGTACACGGTTTCATACTTCATACACATAAATACTAGGGCTGTCACTTAAAAATAAGATTAACAAATTATGTATAGCTTATTTTTACGAGAAAAAAGTCAGAATTGTGAGATCAAATTTTGCAATTACATTTTTCATTCCGTAGTGGAAACAAGCTTCCATAATTATGTAACATTTACTATAAAAAAACGGAAAAAAAAATAATTTTAGACTTCCACTGACAGATTCACAAACTCGAATGTAAAATGGATTGTAGTGGATCAATGACTAAAAATAAACTAGATATTGACTTTTTGTATAGTATAGTCTATATTAATTTTTATTTTTAATTGAGTGACGGCACATAAACACAAACAACAAATTTACACATAGATGTACAGGAATATCAATACATTCAGAGTTGTCAATGGCTGACAAGAATATTTATGACACAGACAGACACTCTCTGAACTCTCACCTTTGACCTGACCCCACGCATCTGTCTGGATTTTTCTTTCTTCAGGAAATCTGGGTTACTCTTTGACTTCATAATGTCTGTATCGAACACAAATACACTTCAGCTCATACATATACACAGAAATTTTTTTAGTGTTTGTTCACACTCTTATTGTAATAAGTTTGGGAATGATCTGAGATCCGATCTAATATGAAATCCTCTTCATCAGCCAATAACTGATAACTGACAGTAACAAAATCGACATGATTTAAATCTACATTTCTGTTTTCAAATATTTTAGGTGCATTTTGAGTAAGTAAAAAAGTTAAGTACAAATTTTGTAAAATGATTATAATAAAAAATGTATATAATACAAAATAATATATCATTGTATAAATTCAGTGTATACGTGCATTTCTTAATTGCTTTAAACTGAAAATTGTAAATTAATTAAACTTTAGTTATGAATATCAGCATCAGTCACTGAAAAATCTATATGGGTTAATTACTAGTACTTTTATGATGCTTTTTTGTCTTTGAAATCATTTTCTTTTGGTGCACTACGGAAGAAACCAAATCATGTGGATTTGAAACGCCATGAAGCTGAGTAAATGATGATAGAGTTGCTATTTTTGTGTTAACTAATCCTTCAAAAGTCTCACCGTATCCAGCAGTAACGCCACTTCCTTCAGCGTCTAATTCCCCAAGAGCTTCTGTAGCAGCCAAAAGTTTCTCCCTCAGCTTGTTAATGTCACAGTCAGCTTTAGCCTTCACGATACTCAGCTCCGTGTAAATGTCCTTGTACTTTTCTGAGGCATACTTCTTATCCTGCAACACATATGAACGACACATCAGAACGCGCTAGCATGTGTTCGGAGAGCTGTTAAAGAGAAACACGTGTACTGAGAAACACAACTCATGTGTGTGCAATGTGCATATTACTCGAAATGCCGTGTGCAGCTCGTCTTTGAGAGAGTTTATTTCCTGTTTGAGGTACTGGATCTCTGACTCCTTCACTCGCAGCAAAACCTGCAGCAAAACAACATTTAGATGATGTGCATGACGCCTTTAAAGGAACACGCCGACTTTTTGGGACTTTAGCTTATTCACTGTATCCCCCAGAGTTAGATAAGTCCATACATACCCTTCTCATCTCCGAGCGTGCCGTAACTCTGTCTGACGCACCCACCGCTGGCCTAGCTTAGCACAAAGACTGGAGGTAAATGGCTCCAGCTAGCATACTGCTCCCAATAAGTGACAAAATAACGCCAACATTTTCCTATTTACATGTTGTGATTTTATAGTCACAGCGTGTACAAATAACAAGGTCACATGAGACACAACCATCTTCTAACCGTATACACACTGGGAACTATATTCTCAGAAGGCGAAGCACTGCTACTTCTGCGGAGCTGTTTACCTCCAGTCTTTGTGCTAAGCTAGGCTAGCGGTGGGTGCGTCAGACAGAGTTACGGCACGCACGGAGATGAAAAGGGTACTGTATGTATGGACTTATCTAACTCTGGGGATACGGTGAATAAGCTGAAGTCCCAAAAAGTCGACGTGTTCCTTAACTGATGAAAATTCAGATGACAGAGTTTGTGCTGTACCTCCAGTTCATAGATGTCTTTGCCTTGTGTCAGAGAGGAAGTCATTTTGTCTCCACTGATGCAGGAGTGCATTCTGGTGATCTCCTCATTCAGACGATGATTTAGTTCCTGTAACACACACACACACACAAGTTTATGTTTATATCATCATGGTGGGGAACTTGATTGACTTCGCAAGTAAATACAGGCAAAAATGTGGCCAGGCAAAGGTTATTTGGCTTTTTATAACATGTTTTAGATAAGTGAGAAAAAACACACATCCAAACTACACTTTTAAGGGTTTTTATTTTATCACAGTTTATTTTATCTATTTTGTTGTAGATTTCAACAAAACTTTGAAGGCCGTTTTCTCAAAATGAGTCTTAGTCAGAAATAAGATCGAAATCTCCACTTCTATATTGTGAAGGGCTTTACAGAGGGGTTTGTTCATTTGCTTTATTTTATACTACATTTTATTCCTAAAAATAGGGTGAATTTTTTTCCCTGGCTGTTATTTCCTGATTTAAGGAGTGATAAATAGAGATATCCAAAATGTACATTTATAGATGTCAACAAAATGAAACCCAGCTTCATCCAATGTTTAGATTTCTTTTCTAGAAATGTATGCAAATTATTGGATATTTAATTAGATAATGCCTCATTTGCATATTTAAATGTACAATTTTAGAACTTAAAATACAAAAAATGTCGTTGTAAAAAGTATGGTGATTTATATTAGTTATAATTTTTATCCTATTTGCATGGGTTGTCTTGCCATAAATAAAGAATATTTATAATTTACAAACCTTAAAAACTATTATTTAAATAAACTTTATACATTTTTTATGAGACAGTTTAGTCTCTTTATCAGGCTGTTTTCAGAAAGTTTTGTTGACCTGGTTGTGTATATGCAGTTTCTGGTTCTCTCGCTGGCACTGCCCCAGCGCCTGTCTCTCTGCTTCCAGCGCTTGAGCCAAATGTGCGTTTTCCAAACACTTCTGAGAATATTGCTCCGACAAAACCTCTAGTTCGCGATGGATAGACTGCAACTCCTCCCTACATGGACACAATGTAAATAAACACACATCAAAACTTCACTTGGTTAGAAGCATTAATGAATAAATGTAAATCTTCCTAGTGACAACGGTAAACCAAAACAAGAGTGATTTGTGCAGATATAGTGATGTTTGGGGTCTTACTCGTACTGTCTGCGCAGCTCCTGGATGTCTGCGCTCCCACTGCTCATCTGCGATCGTTGCGTTTTCTCCAGTTCTTCGCGATGAGCATTTTTCATGGCCTCAATCGCTGCACACAAAGCAATCTACTGTGATGCTTCAACTCAAACTGGAAGTAATTCATTGTCAATGAAAAATTGGTGTATTTTATATACAGTGGTGCTTTTATTACCAGCAATAGTGGCACTTGTTTCCTCGTCTAACAGTCTTTCTTTCTCCTCTAGTAGTTTCCGGATCTCCCGCTGATGATGTCTCTGAATGTCCTCTATCACCTTCTGATGCGTCTCCTCCATTGCTACAAATCCACGCTCGCATGTTGCCTGCGTTCCACAAACAACATCAGATCACAAACACAAACAAACACCAAACACAATCTATCTACCCTAGCAGGCTCTCTACTAGGGCTGGGTATCTATTGTCTTTTTGGTCTTGGTGCATTTTTCTTGGTACACCATCTTGGTGGCTTGATGGTGGATAGAGCGTTTATAAAATGTACTCAGCAAAGCCCATTTTTCATGTATTTGGCACATTAATGATCAATTTTGGAGTCTGTAAAGAATTTTGCAATGCATTATTTGACCAGGCATAAATTAAATGATCAGTCTTGGGATTTTAAGAATCAATATAAACAAATTATGCAGATGAAAAGCTTAATCAGAAAACCAATCGTTACCCAGCCATCGTCTCTACAGGGCTACAGAAGCAAACATAGATTACAAACAGGGTTGGGTGGCATCAAAGGGGATGGCTGGATTCATCTTGTTTAAACATTTAAACAACATTTTGCTTGTGATGAGAGATGACAGATAGCACAGAGGAATGAAAGTAAATCAGCATGATTGATTGACTAGAGCGAATTCATGCAATCACACTAACGCAGAAGACAACAATGCTAACACTAAAAACACAAGGTGTTTTGAACACAGTAAAAAAGTAAAGAGTAATTTGTGATAGCTGTCAATCATGGTCATTGTGTGTGCTCAAAACTCCCAGTGCAGCTAATGTGCACTACAGCATAGAAAAAAAGGAAAGCATCATGGTTATGAGGCTACAGGGTTGCAGTTATTTAAAAACTTAACATAACTGTGTTAATTAGTAATTTTGAAATGTGTACTGTTTCTAAAACTTGTATAAACAAATGCAATAAGCAATATTCCCAAAACGATTATCAGCTAAAACCACTGCAACCCAAATTAACAGCAACAAACTAAAAACATGGCGCCATGGCGGTGGATGGGTGTGACATTAAATTTGAAAGGTGAAAGGTTAAAACCTTGAGGCTGTCCAAGTCTCGTTGGTACTTCTCCCTCAGGCTGGTCAGATCTCCATCCAGTGGTTTCTGTTCCAGCTCCTCTCTCATGCGGCTCAACTGCATTTCCAGCTCCCGGACTCGGAGCAGGGACTCTGAATCCCTGCACGTTACCTGATCAGATCCATCCCCTTCCTCCATGGGACATGCGTCGACCTCAGCTTTGTTCTCCACTTTCTCGTTCCTCTCCTCCAATGAGCAGATGGTCTGGCTGTAGCATTCTTGCAGCTTGTGTAGATCCTCTCTGTTGCTGTGTTCTAGTTCCTGGACCTTACTCTGAAAATCCTGCTCAAGTTTTCGGATGTGCTCTTTGTGCCTCGACTCGGCATCTTCCATTTCTAGCAGCAGGGTCTCCACCCTGTGTTGGTTGTTTGCGGCACGCTCCATTAAGTCGAGCTCTCTGGTTATCTGATCCTGCTCGGCCCTTCCCATCTCTTCTGCATGCCTGCTCTTCAGCTCCTCTTTCTCCCTGTGAAACTCCTCTTCCAACTGGTTTAAGTTCTGCCGCTGCTCCTGCAGCTCCCTGAGCTTATAGGATAGTTCCCCTCGTAGCATGTCATTCTCCTCCTGCAAGGAACTTATAGTGTCGGTAAAACTCAGATGCTCTTTCTCCACGCAGCTCTGGTAGTGCCTTTGGATGGCTGCAACACTCTCAGCGTGTTCCTGGACGAGCACTGCCATGTTGCGGCTAGTCTCCTGGCAAAGAGAAAGTTCCCTCGCGTGACCCGCTCGCAACCGGCAAGCAACATACGTGACCTGCACCTGCATCAAGGCCTCTCGCATGCAAACCGAGCTGGAGTCGCTGCGCCATGAGCTCATTTGGATGGCATTCGCAAGTCCGGAAAGTGAATTTGTTTCCCCTTCCTCGCAGACCCTCTCAATTTCCTGAGAGAGATTACGAAGGGCTTTTGCTTGCTTCTTGAGCTCAGCAATGAGATTTTCCCAGCCTGTTTGCAGATGCGATTCTGATTCTGCGCTATGGGATAGCGTGCCGATGGCTAAGTGTCTGCGGACAATCTCTGCTGCTAAACTTTGAGCTTCCTCAATCTCAATCTGCTCCATGTAGGGAGCAAGTTCAGGAGGAGAGACATCAGCAAGATGATCAGTAATGCTTTGGGGCATGCTCTCAATTTGAGCATGCTTTGACACACTAACAGCATCTTTCAGAGCCATGTCTCTGTGTTTTAAAGTTTCATTTGCTTTGACCAAGTCCTTTTGAAGCTCATCAAATTTTTCCTGAAAATTCATTGTTAGATTCTGAAGTGAATAGGTAAGCTCAGCACTAATGCAGGCATTCTTGATGACATCCTGTGAAAAAGCACTATTTGCTAGATTACCCATCTCAAGCTTGTCCACCTCTGCCAAGAACATGGTCTCGAGCATTAGTTTTCTTGTAAGTACATCAGCATAAACAATTGAGAGACAGTCATCGCAGTCCTTCTTGATGTTTTCAGCATCCTTGTGAATGGAGTTTAGGGCCGACATAATATCAGAGTTCAGGTCCTGCAGAGAGAAGCCCATCCTCTCCAGAACTTCAGCCTCAAAGGATAATGTTCTGGCAAACTGTTTTATACTTTCCTTCCTTGATTGCACATCTGGTGCATCAAAGATCTGGCACGACTCATTGAATGTGCTGCCCTTCCTCAGGTATGTGGTGGCACAAACCAGCAGTTTCTCTACTTCTGCAAGGGTGCAAATGAGATATTCAGTAGTACTGGTCTCTTTCTGATTGCTAATAATTTCTCTGACTTTTTCTGTGCAAGACTCTACCAGTGCCAATGCCTTCTCATATTCATCAGTGTCTTGCTCACCAAAAGTCTTGAGGGATTTCTGACTGGATTCATCCATTGGTAATTCATCACAGGTTTTAGTCGTGCAGTCCTCCATGGTTGCTCTGGTGCTCAGATGTTCCTGCATTGCTGAAAGATCAGGCTGGTCCCGTATCTTCTCAGTGAGGTGTCTGAGCTTCTCCTCTGTGGCCAATAGTTTGGTTTCCAGAGCATGTATAATAGAGATGAACTTCTCTGGATCTCTGCACTGCTGGAATGAACTGTCACTGGCTACACTGATATCTTGGGTCAGGCTCAGGTCATGTATGTGGTCTAGGCTCAGATCTTGTGTCAGATCCATAGACGTGTTTTCCATTTGAAATCTTTCTACTCCCTGGGGCCGCTGATAGGAATGGCACTGGATGGTGGAAAAGCGAATCCTCTGCCGCTTTACCCAGGACATTTCCGTCTCTGAGCTGCTTCTTGCAATAGGAAGTTGGGAGAGACTTGAAGATGAGGAAACATCATGTTGCATCTCTTTCAAACCCTCAAGCATATCTTCCTGGGAGCGGCAACGTCGCATTCTGAGATCTGCATAACCAAGTCGCAGGGTATTGAGGTGTTCCTCCAGCTCAGCAATTCGATCCTCTGCAACCACCAGTTTTGCCTGTAGCTCCTGTTCTGCTCTTCGGGACTCTACCAGTCCTGGATAGTCATGCTCCATTTTAGAAAGAAGTTCCTCTTTTTGCTGCAAGCAAACTTCTGTTTCTTCTAGACTACTGCCTAAGGCAGCCATTTTTATTAGGGCCTCGCTCAAGTCCTGCTCTTTCTGTCTGATTAGCTGCTCATACATTTCCTTTGTCTGCTTCACCTCCTCTTCCTTCTCTCGTAGCACTTGACTTATCCTAGCAAATTCTTCCGAGACACGCTCGTACGAGCTCTCAAGGGAGTGATAGTCTGTTTCCACCGTCGTTAAACATGCCTGTTGCTTTCCAACCTCTCGGTCGGCCTCGGAAATTTGATTGAGGAGTTCTTGACAGCGGCAGGTAAGCTGGTCACGTTCCTCCTCCAGCCTCCTCACACTCTCCCGCAGCATTTCCACCATATCCGTCTGCACCTCCAACTCTTGCTGAAGACGATGTACTTCATCCCTGAGTCCCATAGTTTGCATCCCACCACTCCCTCTCAGCAACGCCTCTACTTGTTCTTGTGCCTCTTGCAGTTGCTCTTCTACTTCACGCCTCCTCTCTTCGGACTCTGACAACCTCCAGGTCAGTCCCTGTCGCTCCCGCTCATGTTTCTCCTCCAGGCTCCGCTGCTCTTTTCTCTCCCGCTCCTCTCTCATAGTCTGAGCTTCCTCAATGGAAATCAGACGCCCAGTGGCCTCAGAGAGTCTCTCCTGTAACCTCTGCACGTCTCTGTGCTGGTCTTTCTGCAAAGCTTGCTGCTGTTCAAGCTGCCTCAACTCCTGGCTCTTCTCTAGCAAACTGGCTTCAACTTGACGTAGACGTTCCTCGCTCTCTCGCAGCTGTGACCGCAACGTCACCTCATTTCGAACCCATTCTTCCTCACGTTCTTGACAGCGAACCCGTTCAATTTTCAACTCGCTACGCATTCGTGCCACAGCCTGCTCGCTCACGACAATCTCTGCCATGGCAGCCGTTAGCTTTTCCTCCAAGGCCTCGATCTCTGCCTCATGGTGTCCTATGATATCTTTTGCTTCGCTGTAGCTACGCCTCAAGCTGCTAACTTGATGACTGGACTTATCTTGCTTCCGACGCTGGGAATCCAGCTCGGACTTTAGATCCTGGTTCAGTTTGCTGAGGCGCTGCCATGGTGCTCGGTGAACAGGGGTAGACACTACATCAGACGAAGGCTTTGCAGTGGTTGTGTCACTCTTTAAGAGATTAAGAGGAAAGTACAATTAGTAACAGGAAGTCTTCTCTTTTATGGCCACATACATGATGCTCAACGTCTTCTAGGCTGTGGCTGGGAACCCAGGAACGTTTGGAGTTCAATTTCCGAAGTTACATACTTACTCAAGCTTTCCACTGTGCTTTTTCAAGATAACATCAAAGATGGAGAAAATGGTGCTCAACAATGAGGGAAAAATGTGAACAACACAATAAAAAGGGAAATAAATGATCTAAAGAGGCTGTGGAACTACAGAATGCAACTATGAAATGCAACTGTGTCTTTGTGGATAATATAAATGACACTGTACAGAAAAAAATACAAGAGGAAACTTAAGAGATGATGGAAGAAACAGATGGAGAAACACTACACCAGATTATAAAACACCAACTAAAAAAAAAAGAACAACAGAGGAATGATAACACAATGCAAATTATGCAAAGGATGACAAGAGATGAATGAGACAACAACAACAACAAAATAGAAAAGCACAGCTGAAAGCTTGCCAGATGTTCACATTTCTTATCTTCAGAAAACTTGTAGTTTGGTTACAAGAGTTTTAATCAAAACCCAGTCAGAGCCCAGGGAAAGAAAGACATTGCAGATCAGTTAGTACCACTCATGCTGAGAGTTTCATTAACACCCAAAATTATATTAGTATTGAAATCAAAAAAGAAAGAGCCACAAAAACTACAGAAGATTTTGATTTCTGTATCTTTTCTGGCTAGGTTCAGTTCTGTTTGGGTACCTGTAGTACATATCCTTCCCGGGCGTTCTGCTCTCTCCCACGCGCATCCAGAAGTTGCTCCTGTAAGACACTGTTCTGCTGCTGGAGTCTGGCTAGCTCCCTTTGTGCCTGACCCAACTGTGAACATCAGCGTACATCAGTGGAAAACAATCAGATTTGAATGAGGAAATTACACAATGTTCAGAACTGATCTGAATGCAATCAAAAAAACCTAAGTAGATAACATAAGCACTAGAGTGAGACAGAGCAGTAACCGCACCCGAACCGAGCCCGACAGGCATAAAGATATTTATGTCCGAGCCCGACCCGAGACTGGCAGTTAAAATCCCATTTTTTTCTCATACTAATGACAATTGTACGTATGTTTGTGTGGAAAGCCCGCTTTTATTAAGCAACTGTAGGAAGGCAATCGGAAATGTCAACAGATGAGCGCATCAGCGCGCGGAGCAACAAGCGCTCTTAACACAGGCGCGCGCACATTATGCACGTGTTTCGTTGTCACGGCTACATAAACAAATGTCCGCACACAGGAAGACAGATATTATGGTAATATTTTACATGTATTTTAATCATAAAAACGATCGTTTGCATCAAGTGAAAGCATCAGGCACATCGGCTACCTACATAATAAGCTGTTTTAAATTTAAAATGTTCAATGCCTTATCGCGCTGATGTGACCGAGCTCGGGTCGGGTATCCATCCTCTAATAAGCACACAAGTAGTCTGCACATACTCATCATTTTATGATGGAAAATGAGGCAAGAAATAAATACGAATGGTCCTTACCTCCTTTTCCAGTACGGTGGTCATCTCTTGTGGAATGACTTGTTCTCCATCAGGTGTGTTTGAGGTGTTAGGGGAGCTGCCAGCGATCGGTACCTGCTTTTCCTCCCTGAGGGGTGTTGTTTCTACCTGCTGCCACCTCTGCTCAATTTCCACTTGGACGTTAGAGTTTCTCCGGGCCGCTCGGTGACCATCAACCTCCTGCGTGTCCCTGAGTTGGTCCACATCCATTTTTCCCTGTTCCTCTGGCACTTTATAGGGGAGCTTCGACGAGAGCTCTGATGCATTGACTGCTGTCGGTGTGGTCTGATGCTGGTGCATATATTCCTGCACCACTTCTTCATCTCGCTGTGGCAACTTGTCAGTATGGCTGGTGGTCGTAATGGAAGACGACGTCAGATGAGAGGAGGTGCTAGAGATGGGAGAGGAGGCAGTAGAGGAGGTGGAGGAGGGTGAAGATGAGATGGTGGCTGAAGTGTCTGCCCTCTTCATTGGGGGTTGTCCGCTCTCGTTTTCTTGTCCTGGGCGGAACTCGGACCAGTCAAATGTTTTAGAGCGTCCCTCCCGCTTGTTGACTCGACTCTTTTGCTCGGGAGGAGGCGCAGAGTCTGTGATTACCTCATGTGACCTTTTAGCTTCAACTACAGAGCTGTTCGAGAGTTGCGAAGAGTTAGGAGGGGGTTGGATGAAGTTTTGCTCCACATTTGATCTGGTTCGCTCTTCTGGAAGGGAACTGTGACAAGGGAAGATACTGAATCAATAGACTATACAGTATAAGTATTTTAATTATTATTGGTGCTTGCTAAGATAAGCATCACTGCCACTCTCTAAATATTAGTTTTTTCACAAAGAACTGTTGCATATGGCATTGTAGGTCAATTTGGGGTGCGTTTCCCAAAAGCATCGTTGGCCAACTATGATCCCAATTTCCATTGAACTCTATTGGTAACGACGGAACTTCCGACCATAGCTGGCTTTGGGAAATGCACCCCAGAATGGCTACCAAAAACACGCAGAATAATTCCCTAATTGTGGACATAACTATAGAGGGTATGCACTGACATCACTTTCCCGCCGGAACACGCCCCGTCAGTCGGACTGAGTGGCAAAAGAGCTGCTATGTGACTGGATTTAATAGTTTAAATGAAAGGTTGGACTTGATATAGAGTTCCTTACAACTTAACAAAAATCCAGTAATCCATGGATATTGAAATGCAGCCAGGAATCGTGGTTCCTAACATTTTTATGTGCCTGATTTCGACGCCGGGGAAATACATAAAGCAAATTTGCCTGTGAATGCTTTATATAAATACAATACAGGTAAGTCTAAATCCGGTGATCACTTATATCAATGTTATATATATATATATATATCATATCATCCAGCCCTAAAACTTTTTTGTCCGTTTTTTTTTTTTTTTTTTACATCCAATTATGCAGAATATACGATGGTAAATATTTAATTGAGGAGTTGTCAATACAATACAAAATATATAGGGTATGATTTTACCGCAAAATTCAGCATATTGACACAAAATTATAACTGCAAATCCACCTTTCGCTGCCTAGAGTCCAGTTGTTTCTATGAATTGCAGTGATCCATTTTGCTTCTCTTTTCAGTAGCTTTCGGCAGTCTGTAAAAATATACCTCAGATTTCTTGTCAAATCTGTTTGTACAGTCAATCTCAAAGCTCTTTCCCATTTTTGATGCGTTTTGTGTGTTCTTCGTGGCATTCACGCTGAAAACTAATGCTGCCACTCAGTCGTTTTGCCACTCAGTGGGCGTAACCGAAGTCACTCCGGCCGATGGTGACGTCACACGCATACCCTTTATACCAAGATGAAAATGTGTTGTGAAACATGCACAGTGTTAACAGAGAGACTACAGCTGTCTAAAAAAAAACACACACACACCCAAACCACGAAGACAGGATGGTTTGATTAATGGTTAGTAGGGTGAGGAAAACCATCTGATCACTGCATGGCATTCAACCACTGTCAAACATGTCGGTAAACACTCATGTGTGTCTGTGCACGCTGCAGGGTGTGTTCTAAAAGTGGGCACTGATGCAATGCTATTTTTCATCTCCTTCAAAGAACGAGGTGATGTAACATCACAACAAGAAATGGGGAGACTGACGAGGTGTAAACATAAATTGTGCTGTACCTGCCATCCTGTTTACCAGTATCTTCAACAAAAACGGTCAATAGATGAAACTTCACATTCTTAATGAGCTGAAATATGCTTGTAAATTAGTATTAAAAATATTTTCCTTTCAAAAATCTATTACATTTAATGCATTAAATGAATTATTTTAAGTTTTTCTTTTTATATATGTTTTTTAATTATTGGATATTTTTAACAGGCCTAAGATAAGAATATGTATCAGCCAATAATTGATAACTGATAATTAAATTCTGTATTGTGATGACTTTGGTAAAATGTCCCATATGGATTAGATTTATAATTAAATTAGCTGTTTAGGTCTTTACCGATGCTTTACTGATACATGAAAGTTCTGTTGCATGTCTACCTAATTTCTAATTTCCTTTAGAAATTACACAGAACACCACCATGCTCTAACCAGACATGACATCATAAACTTTTTCTAATGTGTGTCTTTGTATGATTTTATTTTAAGTTGTCTGTCCATACTGAAAAGATTTAATTTAGGTCTATCCAATGTGAAGCAAAATGTCCTTCGGTCAGAGCCAGACAGGATTTAATACGTATCACTTTATTATGTTGCGACTGGTTAACGTGGTGTGAAACAGCTGGAATTTAAATAAATAAATGTAATGATGCTGTTAAACATAATTAATGAATTTCAAAAATTAAAAGCTCAGACAAAAACACTAAAACCACTTCAAAAATGTATGCTTAGTTAATTTGGAGTGTTATGGTGTGTGTGTGTGTGTGTGTGTGTGTGTGTGTGTGTGTGTGTGTGTGTGTGTGTGTGTGTGTGTGTGTGTGTGTGTGTGTGTGTGTGTGTGTGTGTGTGTGTGTGTGGCCAGATTATTTATCATAGTTAAATTAACAGCCCCATTATAAACATAGTAAACAGGCAAACGACAGAAGCAAAAAGGGAACAGGAATTACTAACATAACAGAACATCACGAAACACATCGCTAAACTCGGCCACAAATACACACACAGGTTTGAATAAGAACAGGAAATGCCAACCTGGGCATAAGAACTGAAAGTTTCAGAGACACATTTTTCCTGTGGTCAGATAAACGGAGCAGGAAAAACACAAGAAAATAAATTATACAGGTAAGTTAGGAACAGAAGAAAACAAAAATAATAAATAAAAAAACAGTTTTTGAAGAAATCTCAAGAGAGAAAAATGGAAGTTGACATCTTTCCAAAGAAAAGTTAATATGCTGCTCAAATGCTTTCTGGAAAGCATGTACTGTTTATATAAGGGTGTGTATCTTCAAAGGTAAAGTTTGTAATTCCTGCATTAGTTGGACAGAACTGTCTGCCGAACTCACAGCATTGGTTGAGCCAGTGTTGTTATGCCAGGCTCAGGTGAACAGACTGAAAAAACTATTGTTGCCACTAGAGGTGCAGAAATTACACACTTCTCCTTTATTAGTATAGATATTCCTAATTAAGTTACAGAGGGAAGTCTTGTTTGATGTTCTTTTTCCATACTTTTCAATCTAAACATGATGTGGAAGCTCACCGTGTGACATCAGGAGCGACGGTGGGCCGCATGTTCTTCAGAATGGCCTGGATCCAGTTTCTACGTATCCCAGAGGTCATGGCAGACAGTGTGAACGCCCCTTCTTTACTCTGAGAGGAAGACAAGGACACGGAGTCGATTGATCAGAAGCATGACAGCCGAACTAAAAGAGACTATTTCTGCTCACTTCTGACACTGCCGTTCATTCGACTACAAGCGCCACAGAATATATTGTAAATCCAATCCAAAATCCAAGAGTAAATCCAAATCCAAGAGTTTCTATAACTTTTATAAGACTTTTACAGTCATGATTACTGAACGACTGTTATTTAAAAATTTTAATTAAAAAAAAGGTTAACAAGTTTACTTAAAAAAAATAATTTTAAAAGTAATCTTTTACTTTTTTTTTACCACTCTCAAACAAATAAGAATTTCTTGGTTATTTTTTCAGCTCTAAATATTTTAGATAAGATAACATTTTAGATTTAGATCCAATGAAATATAATAAATAAATACATATATCAATATTTCAGAGCTGAGCATAGCATTAAATTAATTTTATTTAAAGGAAATATTATCTGAGCAAATATATATTTTTATAGGCCTAGATATCATAATTGAAAAATTCCTTGATATTTCCATTTTGCCACGACTATGGGAACCTTGGAAATTCACAAATGAAAGCACGTCACAGTCCGGCATCTTTCTCTCAGTATTAGATTATACCACAAGAAATGGTCCAATCACATACTGGGAAAAAAGTTTATGATATACATCTAGTGAAAACTAGAATCAGACGGCAAGAGGAGTTTAAGACGGGAGTTTAGTATTACGTTAGTTTATCCGTGGCATTCTCTATCCAAGGCATAAAGATAGCAGGCTGAAGTTATATTTACAGTTGTTATTCATTTCTTGACACTGACGCCCCGCTGTGCGTCTGTACGCAGAGGCGGCCAGCGCTTTCTGCTATATCTGACATCTCTAAAATAACTTTAAAAACAGCACCAAGGAACCTACAGTCATCCGCCACCTAGACGAACAACACAACATCAAGTACATCTCCACAGCTTTATTAATAAAACACAGTAGCGTGTAAATTAAACATTTATTAATTAAAACTTTATCATTATATTTTTACTTTTTTTGCATCCACATTCCACCAGATGAAATTGCTTATTTGCAAATTAAAGTGACTATCCGGAAAAAAACGCTTACAACTTTGATATTAAAAACAAATATTTGATATTTTAAAAAAATCTATTTGCCCTTTAGTGAAGGAAAAGGACTATTAGACAAACGTCTGAAGTGTGGCATTGGACTTGTGGGGTGTTATTTTAGAGGGAAGTGATGATGTCACAGCTGCTGACAGATCAGGTGACATTAGTGATGAAACAATGCTTAGTGAGGAACAGCGTTAGGGTTACAGATAACATCACCAGGGCTTTATTTAGGTGTGAAAACATACCACTGCAATCCTAGTAACATATTTGTCTAGCATCAATAACTCAAGAGCGCAGGGTTGGACAGCATCACCAAAAAAGTATGAGTTAAGGCCACTATGCGTTTTTTCGTATTTGTCATTCGGTGGCTCTGAATTGGCACTTCGCAGGGAGTTTGATTGACAGGTGATCTGACCAATCATACTTCGCCATCCGCCATTTTGTCGGACAAAGCAGTCAGGAGAGTTAATAGATTAACATGGGAGGATTTGAACTTGAGAAGCGGAGTGTACTGACGTCTCTCCGCGGTTAAAACATTCCTTCTGATGTTCATTCATGTTTATTTGATGCTATAAATGAACTAGAAGGAGGTTCACGAGCGGCTTTAACTGAGGCTCTACAGCGATCTGTCAGACACATTAAAGAGCCACAAAATGGTATTTATTGTTTAAATTTCTTTTAAAAAATGACCAAATTTGAAAGGTGAGACTTTGTTTCATATTAAAAGTAACCGAAAAGAAACCTGGTCTGTGTCTGTCAGTGTGTTGTCAGTCTCCTCTCTGCTCCAGTGTATTTTTCACTGCGTGAGAACATGGTGTGGCGTGAGAGCGGCATAGCTTGTCGGACATAGCAACCGTAACTAAGGGGGGGGCGGGTCTTTGCGAACGGTCAATTGTCAAAACACCTCAAAAAATGCTTGCTACGGATCATGCGAAAAACACCACATTTTTTTATGACGGACGAAAGTTTTGGAGGCAGTGTGTAAACGTGATTGACACAACGTGAGGTCGTATTTATTTTTTACGGACGGAGGAGAATTTCGGACTCGGTGTGCAAGGACCTTTACGGTTATATCATTGAGCAGTTTTATACATAAACAAATGGTATATACACTATGTTTGGAATAATTAAGTTTTTTTTTTAATGTTTTTGAAAGAAGAGTGTTATGCTCACCAAGGCTACATTTATTTGATCAACAACACAGTAAAAACGGTAACATAGCAAAATAATAATAATATAACAATTTAAAATAAATGTTTTCCGTTTCAGTGTATTTTAAAATGTAATTTAATCCTGTGATGCAAAGCTGAATTTTCAGCATCATTACTCCAGTCTTCAGTGTCACATGATCCTTCAGAAATCATTCTAATATGCTGATTTTCTGCTTAAGAAACATTTCTTATTATTATCAGTTGTGCTAGATAATATTTCACAATTTTACTGTTTTTACATCAAATAAATGCAGCCTTGGTGAGCAGAAGAAACTTCATAAAAAATAAAACATTTAAAGAAATCTGAATTATTCCAAACCCAAACCTCTATAGTGTACAAACTAACAAAAATATATTTATTGGCATTGATGTTTCCATGAAGAATCTTTAATAAAAGGTTATTTATAGTGGAAAAGGGTTATTTTATGAACGGTTCACTGACCGGTTCTGTGAGGAACCAAAAACCTCTATTTTTTCAAGAGTCTATATTCATACCACCCAGCCCAACAACACCACCACAGTCTTTATAGGGGTAAAATACAACCAAAATAACATCACTCACGAGGATTTGGAAGCCATAGTTCCTCTGAACTGGGAATTCGGTCACATCGTAGCATGTGGACAGATCGATCTCTCCGTCCAGATCAGCAGCCTGAGCAACACGAGGGACATTGTTAAGTTAGTTAACAGTGCCGTTTGAATCGCTGATGAACACACTCACCTCCTCAGCGATGGAGTCACGGTAGAACCTCAGGCTCTGATCGGTCAGAACAAACCAGTGTTTCTTCCACTGAGACACCAAGAGAGACAGAAGCAGAACAAACCTGTTGAATAATCTCCACCTTAAACATTCAGACAAGCTGTTCACTGGTTTATTATAGACTCACCAATCCATCTTCGTACAGTTTGGTCATCCATCCTTTCTTAAAGTTCAGCAGGTCCGGCTGAAAAGAGACGAGAACAAAACATACAATTTATAAACTTCAAACATTAACAAGAACAGCGAATTGTTAATAAACATTAATCAAGTTTTCATGACCACAAACTAATGCAACAATTCACTCAAAAATGGATTTAAAAATGATTTTTATTAACCTGATGAATCCAATTGACTTCTAGTTATTAGTTTTCTACCTTATTTTTTTAGGATTTTTAAATACTTTTTCCTTAAAATAAAATGTATCTCGCCTACAGAGAAAATTAACACGTTTTATAAAAAAATACAATTTATATGCATATAGATAAAAGTAAAATGCAAATATATTTTTGCAACCCAGGCCATCGGAAAAGTGCCTTGTCCCTGTCGTTCTCAATAATATTGTTTGCTATTTTTTGTCAGTGAGATATTTGTTCACAATTCATGATTTCTTTTAAAATGCTGTTTTAAAGTACTTAAGATGCAACCAGCTCCATGTAAACTCTTTTGCATAAGACATTAACAGTTAAGACTTCAGAAACAAATACAATAATATAACATATTGTATCTATTAAAGGGGTCATGACATGAGAAACCAAATTTGCCTTGATCTTTTGGTATATAAGAGGTCTTTGTACCATTAAAACGTCCTGCAAGTTTCATAGCTTAAGACGTCCTCCCCATTATAAACGAATCATTTATTTAATCAAGCTCTAAATACAGCTCGTTCTGGATCCATGGTAAGAAGTGACGTCACGGTACGAAGTGACGTACCAGCGTTTGCATACGACCGCCTCCAGCGCACAAGACACCTACGCTTAAAGCGCAAGACAACTACGCTCATTTCGTATCATTGTCGCGCCCGCGCGCTGCGCGCCTCACAAGCGTTCAGTCGACGGAGAGCGAGTGGGTCTGTGTACAGGGAAATGACGATGCCGCAGATGTGTTGTTCCTGGCTGTGGACAAACAACATCTTTGAATACGCTGCGAAAGATCCAGACGTCAGGGGAAAATGGATGCACTTTATTTTTTGCGGACGTCCCAGTCACGGCAGTGTTAATGTAAGTGTTTGCTCTATACATTTTAAGGATGACTGTTTTGAGAAAAAATCCCAATATGATGCTGGCTTTGCTAGAAAACTGTTGCTCAAAGATAAGTCCGTGCCGACTATTCTGGGCTCAAAACGACGTTGCAAACTTACCTTTTATCACTGGCTAATATAAACACATTTGTATACGAGAATGTCGCCTGTCTAGTACGTTAGGCCTACATGTGATAGAAAATTAAAAATGCTGCCTTTATCAATGCTGCATCTTCAAATATGGCCTGTGCATGCATTTTTGTCCGTGGTACACCCTATCATGTCATTGAAATTAGTTAAATAATGTTAAACTGTTAGCAAATTAAGCTATAGGATAATTAGGCAACAATAATCCGTTTTCAAGTGTCTCGGGTTACAATTTTTTTATTAATTCAAAATAGTTTCACTTTCCATGTGGACACGGGCTGATCCAGTCTTCGTTGTTGTGGTGATGGTTCATTTTCCTCTGATTCCGGCTCAAACATAATAAGGTTTTATCATTGCAAGAGCCATCGCTTCGCATGCATCACCCGCTACTAAACAGTTGCGCCGAATCCGCAAATGTTCTGGCTGGGGGCGTTAATAATTGATGCATAGGCACTGACGTTAGCCAATCATAACAGTGGGCGTTAACACTGAACTCTTAAAGGGGAAACACCCCCAAAACAGACTGTTTGAATCAGAGGATGAGAAACAGGGTGGGAAAAGGTCATAAATCACTACATTTTAAAAGTTTTTTGTAAAAAAAACTATAGTAATACTATAATTACACCTAAGGGAACATAATAATAAAATAAAAAAACCCATGTCATGACCCCTTTAAATATATTAATATCAATGTTAATTTAAATACAACTAAAATTTAATTTAAATACAAACAAATAAAGAAAAAAAAAATATATATATAAGTTTAAGTGTAAAAAGTGCTTAAAATAGTGATAAAAATGAGTTCTGCATCATAAAACCATCACCATAAGTCATAAGTCAGAAAGGAACAAATAAACTGCAAGATTTGAACAGGCAGTGGTACCTCACAAAGCCATAAACAAACTAATCTTCAACCTAAAATTACACAACCAATAATAATACAAACCCTCTACCATAGTATGTAACGCTGCAGTATTGAGCAGATCTAGTCCAGTGCAGATCACACCCACCAGACGTTTGGTAGTTCACCATTCACAGTACCTTAGTCTTGTTGAGTTTCATCTGTGACCTGTTCTTCACACACTTCTGACTCACATGCCGTCTTTCTGTGTGTATGAACACGAATCTGTGTTCTCGTGTGTGCATGTGTGTGTTTGGGCATGTGTCTCTGGTCCTAACGCTCTGAGTGAATGCTATTTATAATCACGGGTGGTGAAGTGGTTCTGGGTTGGGTTTGCATGAACGCACTACTAACAGCTGAAACACACACACACACTCTTAGAGCCTTGCAGCCCCTTAGAAATAAACATGCTGTGTTCTTAAGAGTAAATTAATTATATAAGTAGATTTCCGTTTATATTCGATTTTGCATGTAATGCAATATAATTCTAACCAACAAAGTGAAAGTTAACTATTGTGAGAATCAAACAGTCATGCCTAATGAGCAACAAAGAAAAGGAAAGCTGTTCAGAGTTCAGATGAGAGGGTTATGCAATTATAGGATGTAGAATTCAGAAAACTGAGGTAATTAAAATTACACTGTTATGATAATTTGATTATAAAGTAAATTTGAGACTATAGAGATCTGGCTATGTGAGGCTATAGTTTGAATTAATCTCTTTGCATGACAGTACAGAATGGCTCTCACGGCATTATCCTGAACGTTATATAAGCATTCGTTACATGTGTCACTGACCGGAAGAGAGCCTCTCAGGAGCGAGTGTAAACGTCAAATCCTTTTGATTTTTTAGAGTCCTTCACAAAAAAATTATAGACAAGCTAGGAAGTCGGGAAAGTCTCTTTTTTTAAAGTTTAGCTACACACTGGCAACAAAAAAGCGATTAATAAATGAAAATTCTTACATATAGTCCCATTAAAAGATGATATTTATGGACAACATAACATTTCTAACTAAAATGGCACATTTTAATATAGAGAAATAAATTATTAATGCCGATTTTACCGAGTGACATGATAACATTTTAAAACAAAATGTTTTATTGTACATTTTGTGAATGTCCATAAGTATCATCATTTTTTTAATTTTATTTAATTAAAATATCTAAAAAATTACAATAAATAAAATTCAGTCAATATTAGCCAACATTAAGTTCTATTTTTTTTATCATTTAATAAAAAAAAACTAAAATCCTAAAACCTTCTACCTCTGTTATGTTTAATAATCATTCAATTACTACCAACACTATGTGATTTAATACATAACCATATATACAATACCGTAATCAATTATAACCATAATTAATGGGGATTTGTGTGTTCTTACAGTCATCAGTGTCTCTGTGGTTCTGCGGTCCAGACTTTTGGCCCTTCGGTATCCAGCTAGTGAATAAACCTCATCCGTCTGGCCTTTAGCCGAGTCCAATGAGAAATCCTGCAACAGTTTAATAAAGATATAAAAAATTAATGAATTCAAAGAAACATTAAAGATGCTTTTAACGAAATACTGCTACTAGGCCTCCTTGAAATATCATTATAAAACAGACATTTCTGATTCTGAAATCTGATTGGATGATCCAGATTGAACTGGCTTATTGCGGTAACGACACTCAGCAACTTACTGAACAATAGCAAAAATTAATCATTTCACACACTCAAAGTGCTATCCTGCAATTTATACACTAATTTCAACAGTGTTTACACCCGTGTGTAATCATTAATTAAACACCATGTTAAATGAGTACCTGTTTCTGGTTGGAGAGGCGTTTCTCATTGCGTCCTGCTCTCTGATTGGCTGTTTTAGAGTAAGAAGGGGCGGGGTCTGTTAAAGAATTCGTTGTGTCCATTTGTTCTGGAGTGCTGACAGCGTCATGACTCTCAAATCTCTCAATGACCTGTGAACGTCTGCTGCAAAACACACACAGAGGTCAGGACAGAAACAATGGAATATGTGGCATAATCAGATGCTTTCCTTTCATCACAGATCTTCTCATACCTTTTTTTGGACTCTGAGATTTGTCTAAAATAATGGGTTAAATCATAAACAGAACAGAGTTAAATGCGATGCATGATAAACTAATAAATGCATTAAATAAACAAATTGCACTATTTCTACCTACAGCACTGCAGGATGTTTACATCTACAGAGGACATTTTTTTGTGAAATAAAATGAAAAATCACTTCCTCTGTTCATTACTGGTCAGTCAGCAGAAACTGACCCCATAAATAACCCGAACAGGGTCATAACAATGTCTCAAACAAAGGAAAGGAAATGGTTTCTCATTGACATTAAAGCTGTGACATTGCCTCAGAATGACTTTATATTATAATAAAAGCAGATGTAATGTAATTATTATAATTAGTGGTGAAAAATCCCTTTTTATATATAATGTAGCAACTTTTGGCATGTATTGCCATTATTGGAGCTAGCTAACACAGACAAGCTTAATTCCCCTCAACAAAATCACCTTTAGGAAGATTTTAGTGTTTGAAACCGCAAGGCTTTTCTCAACAGAGAGTATCTGGGATGTTAGCATGTCATTGATTTGTAGTATTTGTTTAACAAGATGAATTTTAGATGTCTTGTACTAGCAGATGGCAGAGCAGAGGGACAGACACAGGAAACCAGCCATGAGCAGAACCCCAGTCAGCAGTCAGTCTTTGTCCCAGTGTACACCCGTGTGTTAGTAGGAATAATTCATCCTTTACACCCGTTTCACACCGAACTGAAGCAGTAGAATACGTGCACTATGCTTTCATTCTCATTGACCACATTTCTGATGCATTCTGGGGTACCACAATAGCCATAATTATTCTAATGTATATAAAAATATATATTGCATAAACAGGTGAAACTCGAAAAATTTAAATATCGTGCAAAAGTTCATTTATTTCAGTAATTCAACTTAAAAGGTGAAACTGATATATTATATAGACTCATTACATGCAAAGTGAGATATTTCAAGTTTTTATTTGCCATAATTTTGATGATTATACAGCTTATGAAAACCCCAAATTCAAAATTAGAATATTGTGAAAAGGTTTTGATAAGCTGTAAGCCATAATCATCAAAATTATAATAAAAAAAAAGGCTTGAAATATCTCACTTTGCATGTAATGAGTCTATATAATATATTAATTTCACCTTTTAAGTTGAATTGCTGAAATAAATGAACTTTTATTAAAAAAAATTGAGTTTCACCTGTAAGTGGACTTAATGGAACCTCATGGGGGCGGAGATCACATGACCAGATTAATACAAATCATTTTTATCTCAGCAGCTAGAAGTTGTAGAATAAATTAAACAACATTTCTGACATAGCATCAGTAACTGAAAACGTTTGTTATTGAGTGAGGCTGCATTCAAGCAGTTTTAGTGAAAAAAATTGTTTTCCAAAATAAATATGCGTTGCTTGCGGTGTGAAAAAGGCTTTTGTCTTTGATTCTGAGATGTGTGTGTGTGTGTGTTATAATTTGGCCCCAGCAGGTGGAATGAAAGTAAGCAGTGGGTGTGTCAGTGGGCGTGGCAGGGCGTGGCGCAGGGCAGGAAGTGCAGAGTTTCAGAAGACTGCCTGAAAAAGAGGAGAAACAGATCAAATAAAAAGCAAAAAAGACATAAAAAGCAAAGAGAGAAAGAAAAAACTGAAATGAAAAGGAGAACAGTGCAGAAATAAAGAAACATTTCAAATCACAGATACAGAACTGAACAGATAACGCGTTCAGTTCTGCCTTGAGATTTCAACAAAATGGAAGAGAGATTAGATTGGAAGTTGTTTTACACAGTGTTCACTAGGTGGCGCTAAAGCTGCAAGAATGAGATGAATGTCATGATTGTAAGTGCTAAAGGCACAGCAGTGGCTCTGACAGATAGCAGCGCATCCTCAGTTTCTGGACTTGTTCATCCTGAGTGTCACTGACAGATAACAGGCTGTTTTTTCCTGCCGGCTCCAGCAGGTGGAGATATAACCTCCACGCTCGCTCTGAGACGCAAACACAGCAGGCGTGTGTTGGCTGGGTCTGAGCGAGCAGATTGTGTTCATACTGCAGGGGAATTAGCTCTGCAGTTCCCTATACAGAACTGTGTATCTGCTCAATTACCATCAGAATATTCATAATGAGGCTATAAAACATGAATGTCTTCATTTCTGTGATTTAAATGTATGTATATTTAACAATGTGTGTGTGTCATTGGCTCTGGTACAAACTCTAGTGACTTACCTACCTAGTAGACTGCATTTTTAGGCATCATAAGCACATAAAATCTATTCCAAACAGTACCAATATGGGGCCGGAGATCACATGACCAGATGAATACGAATAATGTTTTATCTCTGTAGCTAAAACAACAATTCATCAGTAACTGAAAACGTTTGCTATTAAGTGAGGCTGCATTCAAGACACTTTAGCAAACCATACAAAAAAAAATTATTGAGTGTAACTTTATATTAAATTAAAAGTTTTCATAAAGTATTTGTGTAGGCTATGCTATTATTATTTTAATAATATTAGCCTACTTGTTAATTAAGTATTATTTATTTTACATTATGTAAATTTTGTATAATATCAATTGCAATGTAATATTGTTTGTTAATATTACTTGTTAATCATATTATTTGCTATTATTAACCATGTAAAGCCTTACATATGAAATAATAGTTCAAAACATCTATTTGTAAAAAAAAAAAATGTACACATATTTTTTTGTAAATGTGATTTTTGTTGAGTATCATATTTGATACTTCAGGCTTTTATGGCTCATACAGTATGATATAGTAAGAATATGGAGATCATACTCAAGGAGGAAAAAACTGAGCAAAAATGTGCAATTTAGTGCAGTATAAACTAAACTATCAGTCAGACGATATAAGACATGCATAACTTTGTGTTCTGGGATTTGTGTGATGCACACGTATGCCCATTACAAGATCTGCTGCCAATGTAGAGCATTTCAAATCAGTCACTAATAAAGATGCTGTCAAGGCAAGTCACCTTCATTTATACAGCGCTTTTAACAATATAGAGTGTTTCAAAGCAGCTTTACAGTGATAATAGGAAATTAATGTGACAGAGACTGTTTTGGCTTTACAGCAGCTCTAGAATAAAGTTATTGTCCAGCTAAAGTTAGTTTTAATTGACTCACTTCCGTCGCAAAGATCATTATTAACCTAAGTGCCGCTAACACGACACCGTTCTAACAGAAAACCCTCAATGCGCTCCGGCCGCTCATCCGCACGACAGTGGCTAGTGGCTCGAGAACGCAAACCTTGAAATTGGTTCCAAGCGTTAACATTTTGAAAAACTTTATCATCTCCCCCTAAATGCTGTCTAAGAAGATAGCTGCGTCACACGGGTTTGAAACAGAGCTTTTGTGCGTGTATCACTCATCACCTTCGTTCACGTCCGAACAGTCGTTCCACTTCCTCCCGGCCCGGGCTCCTTGCGCGTGCTCGCATCTCCTGCCGTTTCTGCGTGGGTCGGTACGCTTCCCGGTGACTGATTCTCCGTGCCCGCGGCACGTCTGCCAGGACGGCGTAACCCTGCCCGCCTCGACCCGCCCTGCCCACACGGCTCTCCGGACTCTGCTCCGAGTCCAAAGAGCTCTGAGAAGAGGACAGCGATGACGGGAGGATGTTTGTGTGTGAGTTTGGACAGGAGAGCGTGTCTGGGCTGGGAAGGGGACAGAGATTGGCATCCGTCGAGGATGGGAACTCCAGCGATGGGGCGTCCACTGAAAGATGCTCCTCTGATTTGCTAAGTCTTCGTGTGTTGTGTTGGTGAGTGCGGGCGTTATGTGTAATGCGCACATCACCGGGAATCTGTGTGTTAGTAGCAGTGTGTGGGTTGTGTGACGTGTGTGAGCTGACTGGAGAGCTGAAGAGCTCAGGTTCAAATGAGAGATACCTGGAGCGTGAGGAAGAGGAGGGTGATGTGGAGGAGGAAGAAAGCAGAGGCGGCTGTTGTTGCGGTAGTGGCTCTCGCTCCTGCTGGCATTGATGCTGTTGTCCTTCATCTTCTTCGTTTTTGGGTTTTTCCAGCGAAAAATATCCGCTCTCCACCCGTGGTTTACGTCCAGCACTCAAGTTTCCCGAATCTGAGCGTGAGAAAGACAGAAAAATCAGTCAGTACCCTTATAAAAATGTACCATGGTAACATTACAGCTGCCAAAATACATAGTTACTACTGTAAAATCATACTAAATATCTCTTTTTAACAGAGTAAGACGCTTTGAGAATCCGTCAGTTTTTAATGACAGTGGTGACTAACACCAAGTTACCACAGTTTTATTAAGGTAACAATCACTGTAGTATTTAGGTCAGAAATTATAGTTACTGTGGTTTTTGTGAGTGAGTGAACCTACGTATTTAAGTGTTCGTTTCATTTTGCCTGCAATTGGAGGTCCAGTGACTTTATTATGTGTGAAGTGGACATCTTTCTTCTAAGACCAAAATAAATAAGGGTTCCTGGTGATGTAATTCAATATTATATATAATATTATGATTTTAAATCACATGTACTGAACATGACGGTAATAGTGAACTGTGGCAGTGGGATAGACCTTGTAGTGAAGGGTAAATATTTCTCCAGATTTTAATGAAGAAACTTTGACAGAAACTCACTGTTGCTATGATGTTCTGAGAGGCATTTGCCCCAAAACTCACCACCACAATAGAGCACATCGGTGTCCGCCCAACTTTTAAGAGGTCTTGGCTCCTGAATAATTTTTCCCATTAATTTTGCCAAAAGTGATTTTTTTAAAAGCCATAACTTTAACTGCTGGTGTCGCTGCTGGACAGGGTTGAGTGATTTAAACACACTTTCGCAATATTCATATTTCGTAATATTTGTTTTATTTTTGTACTGTGGATTATTTTCTCATCCAATTTTTAAAGAGGCACTGCCTCATTTGCCTCCTCGGAGAAAATACCCCTGATACAAATTTTTAAGTGATTTGAGAGCAGAAGGAGATTGACTATTACATAATTTGCAGTGCTTGATAGGCGGACGATAAAGAGATCATTTGGCGAGATTAGCTCGATTGGTAGGAATTTATTTTGCAGAATCAGGGCTAATGTAGTTCTTCACTATGAATTCGGCTGTTATACAATTATTTATTTTTTTAAATATCCAAAAAGAAAGAGCAGAGCCTCTGTTTTTAAACAACATAAACATGTTGTTTAAAAGCATGGTGTTTTTTAAATGAATATAGAATAGTATAGTATATATAGTAATATAGAATAGAAGTGTTAGTATTAATGGGTCAAGTCAAGTGTTGATGAAAAAGATGCGTCTTCAGCAGTTTCTTGAAAATGGCTAAAGACTCAGCAGTTCGGGTCGGGTTAGGCCGGTCATTCCACCAGCTTGGAACAGTCAAGGTAAAGGTCTGTGAAAGTTCAATATTTTGAACAAAAAGCTGAGAAAATGGCCTTTTTGTCAAAGACTTGTCAGGGTTGGATTCAGAACGATGATCAAAACACAGATAAGATTAGGTGTGCAAGGTGGATGTTTGCACATGCATACTTGTGTATGGAATGGTTCTAAATTTAAAGTTTAAAATGTGTTTTTGAGGAAACAAGTCATTTCAATATTTCATCAGCTAATAATTGACACCCGCATGTCATAAGCTTGTTTTTTTAGTTTATATTAGTGCTGTCAAACGATTAAAATATTTAATTGCGATTAATCACATTCATGTCATAGTTAACTCGCGATTAATCACACATTTTTATCTATTCTAAATGTCTCTTGATTTCTTTTTGTCCCATTATTTTTTCTCATTTTAATGCTCTTATCAACATGGAAAGGTGGATCGGCTTGCTTTGTGCAAATGTTTTTTATTGAAAACAACATTGGCATATACTGTGTTCAATTTCACACAAACATTCTCACTACGAGTGGGCGTAGAAACGCATCAGCTGTGTGTGTGCTTGACCATCAAGTGGTATTTCAGACTGGACGCGCTGCGATGACAGCTCAGTTCAAACCGACAAAACACACAGATCACTTTGGTCTTGTCAAGTGTTTAAAAGTAAACTTTCCATTCAGAATCTTATTGGCATCCATTTCGGCGTCTCGCGCTCATCATTCATCCACTCAAAATGTAACGTTAAAAGGGGTCGCACACCGGACAAGAAGCGCAGCGCCTCACATTTAAAATTCGAACACATTATTCTCTATGAGTGTACACACACCGGCGGCGCCATTCGGCGTTTTTATTGCTGGCCATAAACTGAGAAAGTGCGCGTCCGATGTGCGATACGAGTTGTCCTAGACGCACGCTTCTCGTCCACTGTTTGGCCGGTTCGCAAGCCCAAGTGTGTGTGGCGTGCCTGTTGTTTTGTTTCTGGTCTAGCTAGATCCGGTGTGGTGTTGTAGTTTTACTAACGTTACTAATTGCTGCAAAAGCATGTGAAAAAAACTACAAAGTTTGCTAGGCGTTAATCTTGCGATAAAAAAATTGACGCCGTTAAAATGGGTTTGCGTTAACGCCGTTAATAACGCGTTTAACTGACAGCCCTAGTTTATATTGAATTGTTTGTGTGTTGGTACCCAGTTGACTCAGGCTGCCGGTGCTGCAGCTTGTTGGTAAAGTGGCCCGACTCCATGTTCCCTCCTGCCACAGGGTGGCCCGGGTGGGCGGCACTCGCTCAGCGTGAGCTATAGTGCTGGGAAGACACACCAAACTGCTGCTGCTGCTGGTACTGGTGACCGTCACCTTCGCAGGGCCTGGTTCCTGAACACAGAGAGACAGAAACATTCAGACAAGCATAATATTTAACTAACCCGTAGTCAAGAACAAAGAGCTCTTTGATGTTGAAAACACCTGTGTGTATGTGTGTGTGTGTGCAGACAGATAGACACACGAATGTAACTGTCTAAACTTGCAGACTGATAACAAATGAGCTATTGTGCCATGATTTCATACACACACTGATTTACGCTCAGCACCACACCCCACACTAAACACACACTCGCAGATTAACGTCTGTGTCTTTCCTGTTTCCACCTGACCGCCCAGTAATACCTTTTTGATTAAATCATAAAATCACTCAGCGTATTTTTCTGCATGAAACCAAACACACGCTCATGCCTGTGTGTGAGCCACCCAGCATCCCAGCGGAAGCACACACACACACACGAGAATTATTTACTGGACAAATCGTGACACGGTTCTTGCTCCTTCCAATCAAATGATCTCTAAAAACACCCATAATTCATGTATTGATCAGATTCCAGTGCTGTGCTCTGATTGGTCGGATCATGCTGGTTCTGGACTTACAATAAACCCATTTATGTTCTGCTGGGAACATCGACCTGTATGAAGAGCAGCAGTCTGACAAAACACAGGTCAGGAGGTCAGAGCAAAGTAAATGAGCCCTAACAATACAAAAATTGCATTATTCTATTAATTACAGGACTGAGCAATAAAATAAATAACCAAAAAAAACCAAAGATAAAATAGAGTTTGAGAAAATGGCTGAGATTTGTTCTAAAAGCCATTTAAAAATCTAAAAAATTAAATACATAAAATATTTACAAAAACATAGAATATAAAAAAAAAATGTATATGTAAATATATTTGTTCAATAAAAAATATATAAAAAAAATAAAATACAGATATATATATATTAGGGCTGCCAATCGATTTATTTTTTTAATCGCGATTAATCGCATGCTTGCCATGAGTTAACTCGCGATTAATCGCACATTTTTTATTTGTTCTAAATGTACCTTAAATTAATACTTTTCAAGTTTGTATAATACTCTAATCATTATGGGCATGGATAAATATGGATGCTTTATGCAAATGTATGTTTATTATTGAAACCATAGTCAACATAGAGCATGAAGACGAGACATGTTTCAAAGGTCATATATGTTTTTCAAAGAACTTGTTCATGTCTATTAGACACATGAAGAAAGAATAAAGAAATACCAGGTTCCCATTACTTCTCTTTCTTTGCACTGAGCAATTTACTAAAACAAACATGTTTAGATGTTTGCATGGCAGGGCAGCTCTTCTGAAAATGCTAAATGTAAATTTATTATTTATTATTACATTAGTTTGTCTCTCTCTGTGCCCATTTTGATGAAGCTAAATTCTCAATAAAACTGTTTTCATTGGTATATTTTACTGTTTCTGTTGTCAAACAACGGAATGAATATGAAATAGTGACTGAAACGTGACCCATTAAACATAACCAGCTCTCCCTTCCAAGATGTTAATCTGCACAACAAACCTGATAATCGAGCCGTCGTCTGATGAAATCAAATACACATAAGATAAAGACAATATCTCTGTTGTGATTTCTGCTATAAGTGCATGTAAAATAGGGAAGCAACATAATATCTGTGTTTAACTGAATTAAAGCGCTGCTCCTCTCTACCGCGCGAGACGTAGAGCGAGCGAGCGAGAGAGAGAGAGAGAGAGGTGCGCGCGTGCATGGAGAGTAGCCTACCGGCGATTCTCAGAAACTAAAGGTTTGGGCGCTTTATTGAAGAGAAAAAAAATCGCTAAAGGGGTCTGCAATGTCGCTAAGTTGGCAACACTGTGTATCTCCATTTCTCCAACTAGGGTTGGGCCACGGGTCAAACTGAAAATACGCGCTGCGTTAATCGCGCGTTAAAAAAATTAGTGCCGTTAATATGATGTTGCGTTAACGCCTAATTAACGCGTTAACTTTGACAGCCCTAATATATATATAAATAATTACATATTTTATAAACAAATATAGCGGAGTTAGGATTGTTTGTTCTAGAAATTTGTAAGAATATACAAAATATAAGTACAAAATCAAAATATATAAAATATATTTTATAAAAATAATGAAATATTTAAGAATAGATTTAAAATCTTTAAGATTGTTTTTCTAGAAAAAATATATTTTTTATATCAAATATTAAAATCAAGTTTAATATAACAGACAAGAAGGCTGTGTACTGGGTTACAAATCCTGCTTGGTAGAACAAAATACTATTTTATAACCATCTTTACCACCTCTATCTGTGCAAAGATGACAAAGAAACTTCTCTTCAGATTCCAGAGTAGATTCCTTTTGCTGTCATTCACCAAATAAGGTGAAGTTGAAATGAGTTGCGAGGTTAAAGGAATAGCTTATTTAAACTATAAACATAAGTAATTTATCCATTTTCGGGAGAAATACTCCTTTTAAAATCTCTCAAGATGGTGTGTGTGTGTGTGTGTGTGTGTGTGTGTGTGTGTGTGTCTGTGTGTGTGTACCTGTGGAGTTGGCGTTTCCACTTTCCGTTTCTTCTTCTGGTTTTGTTTGTTGGTTCGAGGAAACACCATCAGCGCCTCCTGCCACCTGAACACATATACAGTGTTTGGGGAATTATTTCTAAACAGCAATTAATTCATAATTGCTTATTTATTTATACAGATCGTAATGAACATATTTTACTAAATCACTATCAGTGAGTGATCACTTTAGTCATTCCTTCACTTATTAATGTCTAAAACCAAATCCATATCAAGCTTTACCAGAAACTATCTTTATTAGTTTCATGCTAGCTTTGACATCTCCAGCTGTCCAATATGCAGTGTTGGGCAGTAACGCGTTAGAAGTAACGCGTTACTGTAATCCCATTACTTTTTTCAAGTAACGAGTAAAGTAAGGGATTACAATTGCAAAAACAGTAATTAGATTACTGTTACTTTCCTGTAAGGAGGCTGCGTTACTGCGTTACTGTGATGTTGTTTCGTTAGACTGTCTCGTGAGTCGTGGCTTAATTTGAGCCGGAACACGCCCGACGTTGGATACGGAACCTTTTTATTGGATCCGGCACCTCCTATGTCACTATGGAAAATTAATCGCCTAAATAAAATAAAAAAATACTATTTGTGTAGCCTAGTGTTCAATGTTGTTATCGATAGACCTGCGCGAATGGGGTAGGCTATTATTTATTTAATCCGCACGCGCATCACAAAACTCATCATCCGTAAATGCTGATGCGAGCCGCGAGAAAGCCCTAGTCTGTTCTAGAAAGGATGCAGCAAAGATATTTAATGCTAATGTATGAGACATCGGCCTACGCTGAGTTTCATTCATTTATGAGGTGCGCGCTCTAGTTAACAATGAAAGTGAAAGTGAACGCGGCGCGCTGGCTCCTCCATGTCACGGTTATTGTCTGCTATATTTGCCTTGTATTTGTTAAATACATGCAAATGGTTGATGAAACATTTATTAAAATAAGATACAAAAATAATTGAATTTATACAAAACGAAATTAACTTTAAAGAAAGGCTTTTAACAATGCAATGCAAGTGAACGCGGCGCGCTACCACCTCAATGCACGGTTATTATATTGTCTGCTATATTTGCTTTTTATTTATTAAATACATGCAATTGGTTGATGCAATATTTATTAAAATTAAGATACAATTTATACAAAACGAAATTCACTTTAAAGAAAGGCTTTCTACAAAGGAAAACTCCATGAAATGGTAAAAACATGTCTGACGATGTACAAAACAAAACGAATCTGCTCTTTAATGTTAAAAGACGTAACTGTTAATAATTTGGAATACAGTCATGAGAGACTTTCATTTTAATTAGTTTATTGCTGTATTTTATTTGAATCTAATCGAATAGAGGATTTTACAAAAAAATATTTGCATTTTATATGCTGGAATATGCAGAAATATAAGTTAACAGAAGAAGGACTTTGTGTATTTCGTTAAAATATGGTGGACTCTGCAGAAATTGGTTAAATGTTCAACATTTTTCTTCAAGTCCGAGACTGTTGCATTTAATTAAATTTTTGGTTGATGCAATGTGCATAAAGTTAAAATATTGAAACTAATTAAACAAGTTTTAAAAAAGAGAATGTTTAATTTGATTCAATTTTAGATTATGGAATATGCAGAAAGAATATAATTAGGCTGAAAGGTCTGCTTTTATAGCGTATTCAGGTCGTGCATCATGTTTTTGAAGTAAAGTAACTAGTAAAGTAACTAGTAAAGTAACTAATTACTTTTGAAAATAAGTAATCAGTAAAGTAACTGGATTACTTTCTTGGAGAAGTAATCAGTAATCAGTAACTAATTACTATTTCCAAGTAACTTGACCAACACTGCCAATATGGTTATCAGGTGTTTTTTTTACCAGAAATAATATATTTGGCTGTTATATTCTTATCTGCAAGTCTTATAAATGAATGCTTTTTTATTATTTAAAGTAGCGAGTCTTTACAGCACTACTGGCTCTATAACAAATTGCTTGTGATGTTCTCCTTTTATAAAATAAGTCTTTGATGTCCCCAAAGGGTGTATATGATGTTTTAGCTCAAAATACCCCACAGATATATGTTAAAATTGTCACTTTTTGAGGGTGAGCAAAAACACACTGTTTTTGTGTCTGTCCCTTTAAATGCAAATGAGCTGCTGCTCCCGGCACAGGGGGCGGAGCTACAACAGCTCGTGTCCTGAAAATGTCTAAACTTTTAGCCTTTTATGTTCAAACCGGAGTCAGACAATGTGTGTGTGTGTGTGTGTGTGTGTGTGTGTGTGTGTGTGTGTGTGTGTGTGTGTGTGTGTGTGTGTGTCTCACCCGTGTATGATCTCTTTGCTCTCAGCACGTATGTAATGGTCTTTCTCCGGTGTGCAGATGCACAGTGAGTGTTTCTGACCCGTCCGGCTCTCACCGTCCACAACATCCACACACTGATTCAGGTTTATGGTACCCTGTGGAAGAGTGCTGGCCTGAAACAAACACACACACACACACACACACATAAACAGCTTCATTAGCATTTCAATATTAAGAAGCACAACTGTTTTGAACATTGATAATAATAAGAAATGATTTCTGAAGGATCGTGTGCTCAAAAAAACTAAAATCACCAACAAAACCTCCAACGTGTTATTTTTACCAAGTCAGACAAGATGTGTGTGTCTCAGATAAAAACTGAGGAATGATGGAAGTACTTTATAATAAGGTCCCATTAGATAACGTTAGTTAAAGTATATAGTATTTATTCCTCTTTAATAACATTAGTTTAACAAAATGAATGTTCATTGTTAGCTCAGGTCAAATCAATAATATGGTTACACTTAACGATATAATGTTTAATTTGTTTACATTAGTTAATGTATTTATTAACTAACATGAACTAACCATGAGCACTACATTTGTTACTGTATTTGTTAATCTTTGTTAACGTTAGTTTCCAGCTGTTCATCGTTTGTTCATGTTAGTTCACAGTACATTAACTAATGTTAACAAATACAACTATTTTTTAAATAATGTATAAGTAAATGTTTGAAATTAACATTAAAGATTAATAAATGGTGTAGAAGTGCAGTTTATTATTAGTTCATAATGTAGTTAACTAATGAAACATTATTGTAAAGTTATAGGAATGATTTACATAAATTATTTTTAAGTTTTCTTTTAGGGTTAAGGTTTGTAAATTATAACTGCTTAATATAAAAACAACAGAAGTCTACGGTACGTCCTCATTTAGACAGTGAAGTAAACATGTATGTGTGTGTAAACATGTGGCACGTGACCTCCCTCAAAAATACACACACCACAAACTGGTTCATTCTCCCTGGATTTCTGTAATTTCCTCACGAACCTCCTTCAACATTCATTCAAGTTTCTCTCTCGCCTTCTTTCACAACATCTCTCGATATTTTACTTCTTGTCACAAAATTCCTTCTTTGTTGTGCATTCACACACACACGTGCGCACACACACACTAACTCTTTCAGCGGGAAAGACTGACACACACAGAAACAGTGACCAAGCAACACACACATACTCATCAGAAATTTGGAAAGAGGAACAACACGACACCCTGGAAAAGCAAGCCTTCACTAAACGTTTCTTTTTCAAAGTTGCATTTTCAGCTTCCCTTTAATCGCTTGTTTACGGGGTTTCTCATTGGTGAGGCTGTTGAACAAGTTTGCTTGTTTTAAATCCACTGTGATCACATGACACGACACGGCTGAGTGATGACAGCTGAGGTGCAGATAAAGCTGCTGAGGCATCATGGGAGAAATTCAAGTTCCATAAAAGAGACATCATCCATTTTTAAAGGCCGTGGGGGGGTTAGTCCATGTAATAAGCCCTGCAGGGTTCATTCGAAGCCAGAAAACATAACCTCCTTAACTTGTTGCTGAATTTGTTCCATATTTGATAAAGTTTGCAATCTGTTTATTACTGTGAAGCTGCTTTGACACAATCTGTTTTGTATAAAGCGATATATAAATAAAGATGACTTGACTTAAGTTAACTTGACTCCTCCTAACCAGATGTAACATGACATTTTGTACGTTGCTTGATTTCTATTTTACAGAGATCAACTGCTCCATATAGTAAAATATGTTCTGATTTAGCAACTTCACAACTTACATTTAACTGTCTACGTTTAACCGCACTGTCAAAAAACAAGCTTTTACTACAGACGGATTTGTTTTTCAGTGAATCATATTTGCAGATCAAAGTTCCTCAAGTTCAAATATTGAGTTTGACTTCTGCCATCTATTTACTTCCAGACTCGTTCCATCAAACTAACCACCTCTGCACTCGTTTATCCACAACCTGAGCTCATTTTGGTCTAACTTTTTTTTTTTTAAGTGCCCTTTCAGAACTGAAACCACATTTGAAAGCATACAGTTGTCAAACTGCATGTCCAATTTTTTGAACACCAAAATTACATTGAAATTAATATCAATATATAAGAGAAAGCATTTAGGTGACTAGTCACAATAGCACCATTTTTGTCCTACAGTAAATGTTAAAAGTCTAAATGGTTTAAGTTCAATACAACTTCATGCTTAACAATCATAGAATAAAAAAAAGTTATTAAATTAGTTTGATTTTACATAAAAAATGTACATATATATGTATAAAGGAAAGTCATTAAGTCACCATTTCACCATTTTTGTTTTTGCCGTAAGGTCCTGCAGTTTGACAAATTAATTTTACGTTTGAACATGCTATGTAATCCACAGATGAGTTAAAAAATGTGATCATATTGATCATACAAAAAAAGTTTAAATTAGTTTCAGGTGAATTTTAGCATGTGGACACTTATTTGCATACAACTCACATTTATTTCAACAGAAAATCCTTTACATCCTTAAAACATTTTTTAGCCAAACAACGTTGCACTAAAATATGCACTATAATCCGAACGACATACATATATTACACAGATATATTTAATCTTAGACATCATGGCTGTGATTTTTTTAGCAATTTTAGGGCTAAATTATTTAATAAAAATATATATTTTGTATAAAATAAAAATGTTTAGTTCAGAAAATTTGTTTTACATTTAACTTTAAATTCTATCACTAAATCTTATTTAAATAAATTTTACTCTTTACATTTTTCTCACTTCTGCACTAATCTGCTGAGTGATCGAGCGTAGATCTGTATTCCAAAGCCTTTATGAATTACAATCATTTAATTAAGTTTAGATCAATGCTCAAAAAGACAAATTTCATTTTCGAATTTGGGACAGTGCATATTGATGAACGTACAATATAAGTTGACGTACATACGCTGGATTTAGCACAATGCTAATTTCTATCCGTAGTCCAAGACTACAAAAAATTAGGGCTGTTAAACGATTAATCGCACCCAAAATAAAAGTTTGTGTTTACATAATAAATATGTGTACTGTGTAGAATTATTTTGTATATAAATAACACATGTGCATGTATATATTTAAGAAAAATGTGTTATTTATATATAAAATATTTATATATAATATAAATGATGTATAAATCTATATACATGCAAATATTTCTTAAATATATACAAGCATGTGTGTGTATTTATATATATATATATATAATAATTATACACAGTACACACATTTAAACTTTCATTTTGGACGCGATTAATCGTTTAACAGCCCTAAAATTAATAAAAAAGAATAAAAAACATACATAACAACTAACAGACATATAGAGCTAAAAATAATTAAAAGTACCTATGCTATATAAAGTACTTGATATAATAATTATTTAAAGTGCGTATTTTAAAATGCCTGTGCATAGACATCCCAAAGTGCTTGTTATAAATATGCACTTTCAGACAGGTAGATTTATATATTTTAAAGTGCCTATGCATAGTTCTCACCTAATGTTCACAGTTTTGATTGTTATTCAGCCATCTTTTAAGCGGTTTCTTAAACTAAACAAAAAAAAAATGACAGTTAACAAGTTAAATAACATAAATAATGCATTATTAGCTTTTCATCAACCCCAGCTTAGTAATCCCTGATCTAAACGGACGATAAACTACAAAAAGAAACACATTCGCGAATGGGAAGATTGCAATAATGATAAATCACATTAAAACTCCTCTACTGCTGTCTTTAGAGAGGAGCCTCTGGGAAAGCGGCCCGACTGACTGAGCGTTTTACGCAACACAAAGAGACTGCTGAATCTGTGTTCAGCAAACACATGGCTTTAACCCTCGCCCGGCCACAGGTCATCGTCAGGGGCGGATTCACTGAGGTCGTGAACTACAGCAAGTACATGTTCAATAACCGGCCGTCTAACGCTCACATGCATTCATACAGAGATGCAGCTAGTCTGAAAATAGCAGCTCTTGTAATCTTCCTCTCATCCTGTTCTTTCCTCCTACACATCTCTCTCTCTATCTCTCGCCTGGCTGTGAGTCCAACAGCAGAGGAAGAGGAAGAAGGAGAACCAGAGGATGATGGAGAGAAGAGAAGGACAGTCAATCGATTTTAAAAAATACACTCAAATTAATTATGTAACATGCTGGTTAATTCATGAAGTCATTCAAAATGCATCGCCTATAGCGAACGATATAGAAGCCACAAAATATAAAGCATGATTTTTTAAACATTGCAAATTGTGTAGTAAATGCCACTTCATGTTCATGTTAAAGATCATACGCAATGGTTTGATGCTATATAGATATATGAAGACTTGAGCTGCAAAAGCCTCTAAGTCCGTCTGAAGTTTTTGTTTAATATTAACATATTTATCAGGCTCCTATGTATAGGTTTCTACCCAAGTATTCATTTCTGAATGGGCTGAGGCTGGGATTTAGTGAGTTTGAAGAGAAAGTATTTGATGAGCGTATACTATGTGCGGAGAGCATTCACTCAATATTACCATATTATCTCATTTTTGCTTTTAGAGGCTTTTGCATCAGAGGTCTTCATATATTTTTGGGTCTGTTTTCCAGGAAAGACATTTTTACATGCACAAAATTAGCATTAGTTAACATGAACAATTAAAATACTTGATTTATTAATAATTTACTGTAAAGTGTTAACATTTACACTAGCATAAAACACTAACCTAAGGCTAAAATCTAACACACATAGACTAAATTTTATAATGCAAAAAAATAAAAAAAATAAAATGTTTGGCAGTTTTCATACAATGAGAGACTTTTGCTGAATTGAATAAAAAAAAAGTTATAATTTTTTATTTTATTTTCAAAATATGTTCTTTTGTGCTCTGCTAAAGAAAAAAAGGTTGTCCCTAAAGATGATGACAATTTTTCCAATAATAGTCCTGTAATAAGAGCCATTGTCTTTATGCATAACAATTTTTCTGCTGATGTTGGGGTTCTTGACACGCTTAGTGAGATTTATTCTATATTGTAGGGTTGGAGTGGTCGTTATGGAAACACATGTTGAAGAGCAGCTATAAATATAGCGTAAGGCTCAGAATGTGTTCAAGCTTTCTCCACACACACACACACTCACAGAGCGTTCAGTCAACACCTGACATTATGACCTCTCACGAGACGACACTTCAGCACCTGTTTCTGATGGGACTGATACAATGAAAACCCTGCTGATCACACACACACACACACACACACACACACACACACACACACACACACACACATACACAGCTATATTAGCATTATCTATATATTATTATAGTACTTATTAATGTTTGAATTGCTTAAGTTTAAGTAATTTTGTTGTTATTTTGTCATTTGAATTAGTTTTTGTTTGATTTAAACATTTCTTTATAGCTTTAATCAATCTTAATGTCAGTTCACCCTCATGTTAATACAAGCTTAAATTCAGTCTGTTCATCATATAAAGCGATCGAGTCTCTTCAGAAAATTTGGACTAAACCGCTCAATATGGATTCGTTTTTCGATCTCTTTGTGAACTTTTTGAAGCGTCAAAGGGGTAGTTGCGTAGCTGTCAATGGAGGGACAGAAATCGCTCAGATTTCATCAGAAATAATCGTCATCTGTGTTCTGAAGATGAACGAAAGTCTTACGGGTTTGGAACGACATGAGGGCGAGTAAATACTGACAGAGTTTTCATTTTTGGGTGAACTAACCCTTTAAACTTATTATAGTTAGTTGCAGAGGCTTCAATTAATCTGATAGAATAGTTTTAGTTTTAGTTTCACTTACCAATAACAAAACACTGGACTCTATATATACGCTTTAATATGTTGTCAAAAACAAACATGCAGCACAACCACCTTATAAACTCTTACGAATCCTCATAAATCACTCAATTAATCGAATTAATGGTTGAATCTGTGAGAGCGGTTACTGAATTATTACCTCTGACTGCATGTTTGTGTGACGTTAAAGTAATTGCTCACCTAAAAATAAAAAATCTGTGATCAGTTACGTAATCTCTTTCAATGACTTCTGTGGAACCAAAATGGAGTTATTTATAGTTTAGGCCAATCAATGTTTTCCACGTACACTGTTGTTGTCAAGCAAGATTTCCAGTTTCAACGTGCTCCTCACGCAAATCAGTAAAACCACTAGATTTGGGATAACATGTACAAGTCATATGGACTGATGATTTGATGCTTTTATGGTGTTTTCGGGGAGTTTAACAGCCCCGGCTGACCATTCACATTCTTCTTTCCCAAAACTAGACATGACCTGAATCTTAAAACAGTACAAACAACTGAACGCTTGTTAAAGGGATAGTTCACTTTGAAATAAAATGTTGGTATGTTTTAGCTTACCTGAAGTGCATCCAAGATGTAGGCTACGTGTCTTTGTCTCCGCAGTAGTTTCAATTTTTATATTTTTAGGTCAAACCGTTCTTGTCTGTCAGTCATATAATGCAGGTCTATAGGCACTGTCTCCAAAAGCATGCAGAGAAAAGTCCAAATTAAAAAATTCCCCATCGTAAGTGCACATTGATGGCCTAAGACACGAAACAAGCGGTTTGTGTGATAAGACGAACAGTATTTATATTGTTTTTATCTCTTTTACACAACCACGTCCGTCTGATCTGTTTACACCGGATTTCTTCCCCGGAAACTAATCTAACCGCCTTCGATTGGACGTTGCATTTTTAAACTCAGCAAAAACGCGTGTGATTGGCTGTACGGCTCAACGGATGCCTTTGATTGACCTGAACAATGAAGCGAGTCGTGTGTCAAGATAGAAGGCTTACAAATTGGGAGTAAGTGAAAACTCAACACTCCCGGATGAGTTCGCGCGAGCTTAGGCCATCAATGTGCACTTACGATGGGGACTTTTTTTAAATTTGGACTTTTCTCTGCATGCTTTTGGAGACAGTGCCTATATACCTGCATTATATGACTGACAGACAAGAACGGTTTGACCTAAAAATATAAAAATTGAAACTACTGCGGAGACAAAGACACCTACATCTTGGATGCACTTCAGGTAAGCTAAAACATACCAACATTTTATTTCAAAGTGAACTATCCCTTTAACAATCACAGCCTCAATTGTAGAATACAGTCCATATCTACATGAACATTATCCCTCCCTTGATAAATACCACTCGTATTTGTCCTTCTTTCTCTCTCTGCTGCGAGCGCTTCTACAGAACGAGAGTATTGTGTACATTTGTCTCTGTTCCTGGATATCTGAGTGTAGGAGGGAAGTGGGCACAGATGGATTGTGGGTAGTGTTACGGATGTAGCGCTGCTTCACCAACCCACACACACACACACAGATCATCATCACCCGGGCCGGGTCGAACCTTGCCTTCCTGCGTTCAGTAATGATGGACTTTAGGTTCATGTAGTTCCAATCCAGACACACACACAAAAGAACTCATGATCACGTGTGGGCTGAAGTGGTGCTTAATAACACTCACACAAACACACATGAATGCAAATGATCCCAAACAGCTTTTTATCCTTTATGCTGCTCTTTATACGTCCATCACTCACTTCGAGAGATGAAAGAGAAGCAACCGCAAACAAGCAGAGACAAAGAAGAGAGGACACAACTGCATTCAGCCATTATACCAAGCAATGCACATACAAACACACACACACACACAACACACAACAGGCAGGCAGTAACATAAACACCCTGAAGGACTGTCCACACAGTGCCGCCCACAGACTGCAGACAGAACATGGCAACAAGTATACAGTATGAGGAGCGAGAGCCATTGCACACACACACACACGCACACACACACGCAACACACTCACCATGTCATCCAGCGCGTAACGCAGGAGTCCATGTTCATACAGAAGGAAAAAGCGTCTCTGCCATTTCTGTAAGAGAAGAAATTAAGATTAAGCGAAAAGTGAGGGTTTTTTAGATCTTGAAAGCATTTCAAGTGTGTAAATACTTTAGTGCCACTGTATATGAATTATAATGTTTATAGAATCATGCGGCCTGATTGGTTCGGTGCCCGACTGATTTGGAGTCTCATTTGTGGTGTTTTGGTGTTCTTAAATTGCATATATATATATATATGACCCTGCTCTTTAGATATCAGCAATAGCCGTTTGGTTGACCCCTACGTCCTACATTAACATACGTATATATACACAACATATGCTTTGAGTTATTTTTATCATATTTCCATCTCGTTTGTCAATCTGTGATTTCCTGTTTGCTGTCGAATTGTTTCCCATCCCACAAACTCCTTCTCCTGCTGTTTCTCACGAGTTCAGCTTGAGAGGCCGAGAGTGAGTCAGCGACTCCACGGCCCCCTCTCTCTCTCTCACACACACACACACACCAATCTCTTCTCACACACAATGTGCAACAATAAAGAAAAAAAATACTGGTCTTTTGGTGAAATAAATATAATGCATGATATCTAGTATATATATATATATATATATATATATATATATATATATATATATATATATATATATATATATATATATTAAACGGTTCTGTTGAGAAGGACATTTTATGATTACGGCCCCAGAGACCCGATGGCACACATGTAAAAATAAACATGATATATACATTTTAGAATTATTAAAGCATAATTTATCAATTAAATAATTTACTAACAAATTTCTAAATTAATTATAAAATGATCACATTATGTATCTCATGTAATTTTTTCCTTAAATCATTTTAATAATTTCATCTGACATAATAAATGACCAATAAATTTGACCTTTTAGAACTTTTTCCCCACATTTTAGAATTGTATTAGTTTATTTTAATTTCATTTAAAAGTCATTAAGTAGCAACCGGATCCTAAAATGTTTATTTTTGACCTATTTAAATGGCCCCAAAGAGAACATGGGTGTTCTTTTGACATTAAAGGGTTTAGTTCACCCAAAAATGAAAATTCAGTCAGTAATTACTCACCCTCATGTTGTTCTAACCATGTAAGTCTTTCGTTCATCTTCGGATCACAAATTAAGATATTTTTGATGAAATCTGAAGGCAGTCTCACTCCTCCATAGGCTTTCAGAGGGACCCAAAGTCGCCGGCCCAGAATAGTTATTAAAACATCGTTACAATAGTCCAAGTGACTACAGTGGCTCTGCATTAAGTTTATCATGCATCAAGTTAATCCTTCAGATTTCATCAAAAATATCTTAATTTGTGATCCGAAGATGAACGAAAGACTTACATGGTTGGAACAACATGAGGGTGAGTAATTACTGACAGAATTTTAATTTTGGGTGAACTAACCCTTTAAAAATGTCAGGATTGTTGGTTTCTGTTTTATTTTGGTAGTCTGGTGTTCTGTCTTGTTTTACTTCCTGTCTTTGGGTTTTCCCGCCCTTGTGATTGTCTAATGTGTTTCACCTGTTCCCCAGCCCTAGTGTCACCTGCTCCTTGTTTTCTCATTACCCTGTGTATTTAATGTCTATGTTTCCCTTGTCTGTTGTCAGGTCATTATATTTTCTATCGGAGTACTGTGTATTAATCTGCCTGTTGCCTGCCGTAGTTCTTTTGTTTCTTGGATAACCTTGCCTGCTGTTTTTGGACACCTTTTGTTGTATGGATTTTTGTTTAATAAATATTCAAGCTCATCACATCGCTTTCCATCTCTGCATTTGGGTCCACATTCTCTGTATTCGTGACAAAAAAGAAAGAAAATTAAGCATTCCTTATCCCCCAAATTTTTCCTTTTGATTCTGGGGTGAAATATGAACTGGACATTTCTTGCCAACATCCATGAGATTCGCTCTATTAGTGCAGGTGAGAACAGCAGAACAGCACATTCTAGCATGTGTCTAAAAATAGCTTTTGTTAGACATTTTTTGCCAAACCGAACTCGTTAAGTAAAAAGTGCAGCGCTGCATTATAATCCATATTCCGTGGCATGTTCTTGGTGAAGGCTTTAAAGAGCCGTGCAGTCATACGAACCCGTGATCTGTGCAGAGGATTGTCAAAGTTAGTTCCTTCAGGTGCCAGGAGCAGCCATCCACCGTAGATGGGTTTTGCCTGAAACATGCAACACATGATGTAAGAACAATAAAACTGATCAGCCTGTTCTTTTTCAACACTGTTGTGGCATCTCGGTGAACTTTATCAGATAAACCTGCTCCTACCGGAACAAACTCTAATGTCAATCAGACTGTCTCTTTTTGTCTGGAATGTGGACACACACACACACACTTACAAGTCTCAATGCACACTAAAGGATTAGTTCACTTTCAAATAAAAAATTCCTGATAATTTACTCATCCCCATGTCATTCCAGACATGCCATACGTCATCACATTGACGCGTGACATTGTTAAGCATCCAGGATACGCACACGTAAGGACCATTTTACACAATAAACTGACACAAATATGTATCATTCAACATACAATAACTTTGAACGGTCCTCCTACAAACTTGTAAACTCTGGGTCGCTACTTCCGACTACGCCACGCGTGACCTTTCCAAAATGATGACGTAATGCGTGGCGCATCTCAGATATGGTACAAGACAGGCATTTTTGGTTAAAATGTATATAATTTGTATTTTATTTTTAGAAAATGATGGATCGTTTCGCTAGATAAGACTCTTATTCCTCGGCTGGGATTGTGTCGAGACTTTGAAGCTGCATTGAAACTCACATTTGAACCATTGAAGTCCATTATATAGAGAAAAATCCTGGAATGTTTTCCTAAAAAAAAAGCCAATCAATTGCCTCAATTTTTTTAATTTATGAAATTCAAAGTTTAAGTAAGCAGAACTAGCAGATTTTTATTTTGTACTTATACATTTTAATTGGTTTTAACTTGAAAAGTTTGAGTACACTCATTCATACAATAAACTTTCATGTAATCTCAATGTGAACACTTTTATTAGTATAAACTTGGCTAGCTTTAACAAGCTTATCTGCTAATTTGTTAACATATTAGCAATAGTATGTTATACAGAAGTATGAGTGAAACAATATAAAAACAAATGTATTTGCTCTCAAATCAAGCGCATGCACCACTCATCACCATGATGGTAATCCTAAAACTAACATTAACAGACATTCTTCTAAATTAGCATAACAAAACATTAATCACTACTAAATCTCCCACTTAACATTAATCTTGCCCAAAAAAACATTATATTACACTTAATTTTAGCATTTACTCTCCCTTTCGAGTGCCATCGGCAAAGCATGCTGGGAAATAGACATCCCAGGCGTTTCAGTTAAACTTAAGTTCATCTAAATTAAAATAAATAATTTCATAAAACTCAAAACAATGAAACAGTTCAGTTTACTTAAAATATATCAGTTCTGTGAACTTGAAAGAGAAAGAAAGTGCTAAATACTCATAAAAGTTAATTTGACTGAACTAATTAGGCTAGTTTAATTTAAGTTTGTCCTACTCAAACCAATTAATTACTTTGAGCGTTAGGGTTTACAGATGGACATCTTGGATGACATGGGGGTGAGCAAATTATCAGGATTTTTTTTTTATTTGAAAGGACCAGTGTCCTTTAAACTGGGATAAAAAAAATAAAAAAAAGTATTTTAACACCCAACAACACACTTCACTATTGTGGAGCCATGCCAAAGAAAAGTACTAAAACATCTATGCATGTGACGCTCCTGTGACTGCCGACGAACGGATAGAAACTCCAAAGCAAGCGCACAGCACAAAAGAGAAACGTGAAACACAAGGGGAAAATTTACTACTCAGAGGTTACTCTTTCAAAGCTCAGCAGACTTAATGGAGATCTCAGATACGTTTCATTTAAGTACGTAAAACTTGTTTTTACAGGTGAAACTCGAAAAAATTTAACATGGTGTTAATTAATTTCAGTAACTCAACTTAAAAGGTGAAACTAATATATTATATAGACTCATTACATGCAAAGTGAGATATTTCAAAGCCTTTATTTGTTATAATTTTGATGATTATGGCTTACAGTTTATGAAAACCCCAAATTCAAAATTAGAATATTGTGAAAAGGTAAGCTGTAAGCCATAATCATCACAATAATAACAAATAAAGGCTTGAAATATCTCACTTTGCATGTAATGAGTCTACATAATATATTAGTTTCACCTTTTAAGTTGAATTACTGAATTAAATTAACTTTTGCACCATATTCTAATTTTTCCAGTTTCACCTGTGAGATTACAGGTCGTCTTTATCTCAGGAGAAAAAACACCTGAGAAGCAAAAGTCTACATTTCATCTCTTGCGGTCTAGGAGAAACATGCTGAGATATTAAAGAGATCTCAGTTTTGTTTTTTCTCCGCTAACACTGTAAAAAAATATTTTCATGATTTGTTATCACAACTTTTTATCTTTTGTCGAATCAACTTCGATAACTAATGTGTGAAGATAACATACTATTTTGAGTTTCTGTTTATTAAACCATTCTTCTTCGTTGTATTAACTCAAATTTTTAATTACAACGAACTCAATTTTAAGGCAACAAGGTAACTTGCTTTTTTAAGTTAAACCAAAAAAATGTTTTACAGTGAAGGTATGAAAAGACAGTGACAAATGAATGCCAGTTTATTGTCTGGTTAAAGGAATGTCGGTTTTTTTTCTTCTTTTTTCTTTTTCTTTCTAGAAAAACGCTAGAAAAAAGTAAGTCTCCTCAGATCAAGTGCAGGATGAAAAAAACAAAACAAAGGGAAATTAATTTCTCTAGTTCTTGCACAGCAACACTGTACTAAACTCAGGTTAGGGTTAGGGTTCAAAATACTTTATTAACAGCAAAACAGTTATTATCTGTGGATGAAATCCTCATTTTGTAAACTTCTTTTGCAAACTGATTTCATCCCATCCCATATCAATGATGTCATCATACAGTAATTGCATACTGAATTGCATTTGGTTAAACTAAAAGTTTAACAATATACTTGCTGCACTATTTTCCTTTAGGAAATGTAAATCTAGTTTCTCCTGATCTTCTGCTAATGGGAGACTCAGTGCTCTGGGAAATCAGTGATGAGGAGCGGACAGGGACACAGAGAGAGAGAGAGAGAGAGCGAGAGAGAGAGAGAGAGAGAGAGAGAGAGAGAGAGAGAGAGAGAGAGAGAGAGAGAGAGAGAGAGAGAGAGAGACAGAGAGACAGAGAGACAGAGAGAGAGAGAGGGGATAATGTAGGCCAGATTTTCCTCTTCAATGGTTAAAGTTTGTTCTGTTTATTTTTACAGCCCCCCTTTTTCTCTCATAACAGCGGAACTGAGCGCCGACTGTCTCACAGAGAGTGTGTGTGTGTGTGTGTGTGTCAAGGGGGAGGGTGGATTCTAATAGCATGACAAAAAGCATGGACATAAATATGTGTGGAATGAACAACTCAGAAAAACCTGACCAACTGCAGCGAGAGAGAGAGAGAGAGAGAGAGAGAGAGAGAGAGAGAGAGAGAGAGAGAGAGAGAGAGAGAGAGAGAGAGAGAGAGAGAGAGAGAGATTAGGTATGTCTGACAGATCGACGGCTCTGAATCATTACAACGGCCTCATCGACGTACACCTGAACAACAACAACAACAACTCTGAATTTCTGCATTTTTTGATGACAATGTCAGTGATGTTTGCCAAACAAAACACCCCCCCATGATGTTAGTATGTTGTTGTTGTTGGTTGCTAGGCTATTTTGCAATGATTTTGCTGGCAACCAGTTCAATCTGAATCAAACTGTCCATTTAAGTGAATCGATTCATAACTCTGATTCGATAATTATGGGACCACTCAAAACGTTCAATGAAGTCTTCGCATGGCTTTTTTTCCCCCAAGTATTGACATAAGTAGAGAATATACGTCATGTAAATCTAAAACACTTGACCCAGAATCTTTATGCCAAGATGAAATCAAACTGACTTCACACACATTATTACAACAACTGCGTTTTAGTGCCATGTAATAAAAATAAGATTATGAAGTCGTAGAAATTACAGGATTAAAGATGTAAACCTTTGAGCATGAGGTCAAAATAACAAAAATAAAGTCCTAGAGTCATGAGAATAGTTTTAGCAATACGGACGGTACTGCACTTTTATTTTGAAATAAAAAAGTAACATTTTAAGAAAAAAGATTGCACGTTCTAATAGTATTTTTTAAATCAAATTAATTAACTTTATTCAAACAATATACTACTTTATTCTTAAAATATTATGACGTTAATTTTGTACTGCTTTGACTTAATTTGACTTTATAATTTTTTACTTCTCAAAATTTTACTTGCTACGACTATTTTCGCAATCTTCTATTTGTTTTTATGTGACACTAAAATGCTGTTGTACATTATTACCTTCACATTATTCTAAAAAGCATAACGATTCTCCTTTTCAGCTGATGTCACCAAGTCCTTTTACTTTTTCAAACGCCTGTAAAATGCACAGAATTTTTGAATAAAATTAAACCAATTGAATACCTAGACTCACTTAGCAAATGGCAATAGTAAAAAAAAAAAAGTTTGTGTCAGTGATGAAATTTTCCTTGAGCTTTTGACATATAAGAGGTCATCAATGATCATACTATAAGAATATCCTGTAAGATTCAAAACTGAAACCTTCCTTGTTAGTCCAATAAAAGCTTTTATTGACACCAGGCTCAGCGAATGACAGGTTTTTCAAAGTGTTGATCTATGACGTCACAGGGTATCAAACCCCGCCTCCGCAGAAGAAGATCGACGCCCACTTCAACACTGCCTGTTTAGCCCCGCCCACCGATCCGCGCATTACATAAAACTCATTATAATATGCAAAACTGTTATCCAATCATAGCAGTGGGCGTTTACTTCCAAGTCTTCAATGCGGCCATAAAACTGAGCGTTTCAGGAGCTAGGCTCAAACCCAGGGTAGAATATAACCTATTGCTTATTAATTCTGATGTTTTTGAATGTAAAAACCAAGCGAACGTCATAAGTTGACCCTCAGACAACAATATAAAAAAAAATTAAAACCCAGTTCATCATGATAACCCCTTTAAATTGGTTCCTTGTGGACCTTTAGAGCAGGAAGACAGAAGGACATGAGAATTAAATACTAAAGAATTGATTCTGAAAGTTATGACCACAAATCTAAAAAATAAAAATAAAACAAGAGGATACAACTCGATATATGACTTTAACAGGTACTAAAGACCTGATTCATTTCACTGTGTCAACTCAATTTCGAAGTGCTTTCTAAAAAAAGACATCTGTGCTGCTTTGAGGCTCATTTCTCTGGAAGCGCTCACTTGCGTGCCCAAATATTCAGTCTTTCTTTGCTTCATCGCTTCATTCTTTGATAACAATCCAACCTATACAGTGAGACAGATGGCAAACGGAGGCCACGTCACCTCAGTAATATAGTCGAGACCCAGCTGTGGTAATTTTTAAGGATGCTGTCTGGAATCCCCCGGCGTCTGCGTGTGGCCTTACAGTAAAACCGTTCTGGAGCTGGAATCTGGGCTCGGAATAATGCTGACGCTCCGATATGAGACGTACCTTTGGTCTACAACTAAACGGTTCCACTGATTAGTAAATTAGCCGTTTTAGCCAAAAATAAAAGAGTCAGTCCTCTTGAACTTGCTCAAGATCACAATAATGATGAGTTCGACTTCGAACCCACAATCTTTCAGTTACAAGTCCAGATTTTTAACTTAAAGGAAAACATTTTTGGGAAATAGGCTCATTCTCCAGCTCCCCGAGAGTTAAACAGTTTTACCGTTTTCTAATCCATTCAGCCGAACGCCGGGTCTGGCGGTAGCACTTTTAGCATATAGCATAGATCATTGAATCTGATTAGACCGTTAGCATCTCTCTCAAAAAAATGACCAAAGAGTTTCGATATTTTTCCTATTTAAAACGTGACTCTTCAGTAGTTACATTGTGTACTAACCGACAGAAAATGAAAAGTTGTGATTTTCTAGGCCAACATGACTAGGAACTAAACTCTCATTCCTGCGTAATAATCAAGGAACTGCCGCCGTACCAGCAGCGCAATGATATTAATTACAAAGTTAGTGCCGGTGACATTGGAAGTTACCGAGTTGGGGTCTATTTTCAAGCTCTGCGTAATAGCATTGCGCCTGATGCACCCATGGTACAGCAAACATCGCAACTTTTCATTTTCCGTCGGTCTTAAGGCCATTGCACACTGAGTCCGAAATTTTCGTATTGATGATTCGGTGGCTCTGAATTGTCAAAGCACCATTCAAACTGCTTGTTACGGATGCGAAAAGTTTCGGAGGCAGTGTGTAAGCATGATTGACATATCGTGAGGTCGTATTTATTTTTTAACGTGCGAAAATTTCGAATGCGAATTTCGGACTCAGTGTGCAATGGCCTTTAGTACACGATGTAACTACACTAAAAAATGCTGGGTTGTTTTAACTCAATTTTGGGTCAAATATGGACCAAACCCAGCCATTGGGTCAAATTTTTAAATTGCATTTTTGATCCAACGTTTGGGTTTGTCCATATTTGACCCAAATTTGGGTTAAAACAACCCAGCATTTTTTAGAGTGTACAGAAGAGTCAAGTTTTAAATAGGAAAAATATCAAAACTCTTTGGTCATTTTTTTGAGAGAGATGCTAACGGTCTAATCAGATTCAATGATTATGCTAAGCTATGCTAAAAGTGCTACTGCCAGACCCGGAGATCGGCTGAATGGATTCGAAAACGGTAAAACTGTTTAACTCTAAAGCAGTTAAAAAATTAGCATATTACCAAAAAAAGTGAAGTGTTCCTTTAGAGACCACTGGTTTAAACCTTAGAAACACCGAATACAGCAGCTTGACGCAGGTCGCTTAACTACCCTGTGCATCTGTTAAACTGCACCATTAATTACAACTAATCACTAATTAGTCATCTGGCTGACACCTTTACCCAACCCAACAGCTCATCCGAAATGGGTCAGTCCTCAAGGGGTAACCTGCGGTTAAGTGTCTCAATCAAAGCCTTAATGGTAATTAGTATGGATTAACCTCTCTGGGGTTTGAACCTACAACCTTTTTCAAGCAGCCCTTATATTTAACCACTACGCCAAAGCACATGCGATTGGATGTCATTATTACAAATCTGTGGTCTGGATTTACAGACAAAAGTAAGCAAGGGGAATTCAGATTCAGTTAGACACTTTTTGAGACATCTCAATGTCAAAAAGTATTCAAATTCACCCTATATACCCTGGTAATGAATGGTTAAAATATGCATGAACAATATTTTTACATGATAATCAATTTACCTCCAACAATACCATGCCAAAAACATGATATTATGGTAGGGCCAACTGCAATCTTCTAGAATAGGCTGTGTGCAAATTCAAAACCTAATGGACAGCCAACCTTGGCTTATGTCTAAAAAACATAGTATTACCATGGTACTTTATTGGTAGTGAAGTTTTGAAGAAGTTTGGTGATTATCCAGTGCCCCAGATTGGCTTTAATGTTCTATATATACAATATAGTATGTTTTTTCCCCATTATACTCCACTTATTTCCAACAATACCATGACATTGCCAGGTACATGTACAAAAAAACATGGTATTTTGGTGAGGTCACTCATGTTGTGCTAAATGTCATACTCTACTACAATAGAAACATAGTATTATTACCATGGGACTTTATTGTTAGTGGTCAGCAGTTTGCTGGTCATTACTTATTTGACACGGTAAGTTATTAGACAAGAGTATTAGTCTAGTCAAGCATAAGAAACTAGATTAAAAAGTTTGTAGACAAACTTTGAAGTTGGCTTGAAAAAGCCTAGCCAGAGTTTTAAGTAGTTTTAACAGCTTTAAGTTTGAAGGTTTTCAGTCGTAATAGTTTTAGGTTCTAGTTTTGTAGTTTTAAAACATAGATAGATAGATAGATAGATAGATAGATATATAGATAGATAGATAGATAGATAGATAGATAGATAGATAGATAGATAGATATAGGACTAGAAATATTAGATAGATAGATAGATGGATAGATAGATAGATAGATAGATAGATAGATAGATAGATAGATAGATAGATAGAGGACTAGAAATATTAGATAGATAGATAGATAGATAGATAGATAGATAGATAGATAGATAGATAGATAGATAGATAATGGAAGTGTAAATTAGTCTCAATGGCTTAGAAATAGTAAGTTACATAGAAAGGGAGCTAATGGAGTCTAACGAGCCTCTCCAACTGTTAAAATTTGAATTTTGAGTTTCAACAGTCTCAAGTAAATGATTGGGTAGTTAAGTTTTGTAGAGATATTACCTGTGAGAAGTCTTCATCACTCAGCAGGTGCGCGTCTCGAGCCTTGAAGCAGTTCTGGCATTTACTCTTGTTGAAAATATTGGCCTGAAATTTTCGGCAGGCGTTATCTTTCGCTGACATACTCTGTGCCATGAGAGTGTGTTTGTGTTCCCGTTTTCCCGTTATTTTAAAAACTGCGCAATAATTCCACCGGAGAGTCCTCCCCCGCGCGATGCAGTCCGACCCTCATCACAAACTCACTGCGATAATCATTTATTTATGCACAGTCATCTGACAGGACCCACACTAAGGGGACAATAATAATAGTAACAATAAAATTAATAATAATATAATTAATTTAGCCAAAAAGTTTTAATTTAGCCAAGCTCTCTTGGATTGATTTCTTTAGGGATTCAGTCCGGGACATTCCGCGCTCTCGATCCATGCGCGTCCCCGATCCCCCGCAGGCACACGGACGCGCGCTGATGCGTTACAGTGCGAGTTCCAAAATAATGTGGCAAACTTGTACAAACACTCAAAGTAAATGGTGATGGAGAGGAGGTGTTTACTTTCCACTAGCTCACAGCTTCCGACGAACCTTTCAGCGATACGTGAAGACAACTATCCCGAAACTCCATGATGTGGAACAGTGTGGATTCTACAGAGAGTTTCTGTTACAAAGACGGATTTTTGCAGGTTTGGATGGGCACGGTGGGTCCGTTTCCCACGGTCACAGCTGATCACACGGGTTCTCCACACATACTACACACTCAACACACATACACACGCAGGAATGAAGGGGGGCGGGGCACGACTTAACTGACATGTTGCGTAAACCAATCACAATAAGGGACACGCCTACTATTTGTAGTCAGAGTGCGTCAGCGTCCAATCAGATTGTTCAATCACACTGATTTTATGGAATAACAAGAATCAAGGTCGGTGGACTGGGCACGGTGTAAACTGAAGTTATTTAAACTTACAAGCAGGATCTTATATGCATTAAAACTGTGTTTTAGTGATTTCGTCCGGTTATAAAGTGAAAAATGACGACACTAAATAATGCATGCGTTAAGATATTTGATAACTATCCATGTAACGCCCCCAGACAGTGACCAATCCTACCTGAGAGGCTCTCTAGTGCCCCCGTTTGGCTTAAATGTGGAATGAGAGCCTGGATTAAAAAATATATTAAAATATTTTAAATGGCATTTCATTGTATAATAAAATAATGCTAATTATATATTTTAAAATAATGATTTTTATTATATTATATTAGTATATCCTAAGTTAAAAAACCTAAAACTTAGTATATCTCAAGTAAAAAACGTAAACTATATATTTATAATTTTATTATATAATATATATATTTTTTAAAATCAGTTTTTGCGCATATATATAGCAATTGTTCAATGAAATTTCAAAAAGTAATATTTGTAATCTCTTGGTGGCATAATTTTTATTTATTTTTTGTAAAAAAGAAAAGAAAATTTAAAGCCTAAAAATTAGCAAAATGTATATTATTCAATCATAGACATATTATTACCAGTATAAAATGTAAAAAAAATTAATACCAGTATTAAAAATTGAATCTGATCAATTTCACCACGTTTTAAAAATGACATAACAGTAAATTTACAGATAGAAACCTCTGATTTCCTCAATTAGTCAGACAATAACATTCTTCATACGTGACAAAGCAGATGTTTGTTTGTCTGACATTATAAAACAGATACCATACCAGCTTCCTCAATAAAAAGAATGATGATTCATTTAAGTGACAGGCAAGACTAGTTTAGGAATGGCCTAAACTCATGTTAGAGATAATACTGAACTTTATATGACACACTTTACGAGAGCACATGCGTTTTCCTTTAATAACGTCCAATGTCCCAGAGTAAGGTAGAAGAGAGACATAAGGTGTTCTACGTCCTGTTGATGGAGGGAGCGTTGCTGATGTCCTCGTTGTCCTCCTCATTCATCAGCGGTTCTCTGTCTGTCTGAGCGGGACTCGGAGCCGAGGATCTCTTCGTGGACTTATTGAGAGTGCTTCCCTGTAAACACACACGTGTGTCATTGCATATAAATAAAGCTGTAAACATAAAACTGTTCATATTCTACTTAATTTTATCTGTCGATTAAAATTATGATTTTTTTTTTCCTTTGGTATAAAATGCACTGATTATTAGTCACAATAAGATCAGAAATGTACATAACAAGTAAATAGGGTTCATTTTCAGTTCATTTTCACTGCATTAGGTCATGAACAACACTGTCACAGCAGTGGACTCTATTAAAATGGACTGATACGCTTTCAAAGCCAAAAATAACCTCTGCTATTCCAAAGTACTGTTGACTCAAAACTCAGTTCATGTGTCAGGCGTCACGATCGGACTATAAAACACCGATATCAGTTTCTCTATCAGCGTTACTCATTTCTGACAAATGATGTAGTAAAAGACAGATTAAGAAAAGCTGTAAAATGTCCATTTCAAAGAAGTTTGTAAATGGAAAACGCTTAGGTGGGTACGTTGAAAAATTGTATGTAATTAAGTCCAAAAAGAGAAGAAGCTCACACATGTAATCATACAATTTCTTAAAATTAGAATGGTTTTGCATTTAGAAAGCATTTGTAGCATTTATTTTTTTAAAAAGAATAAAAATTTAATATTATATACTGTGTGTATTACTGTAAATACTTTAAAATATTAAAATAAATATTTTTACAGTAATTGTGGAATACATTTTCAAAAAGGAACAATATTTTTAGTCCCTTGGTGGCATAAAACTACTATAAAAACCTAAAAATTGAGAAATAGTTTTGGGATAAATCTTCTATGATTATGTGTGCAAGCTTTCCTCTTGTCGGACTTAACTATTGATGGAGACAAATCGAGGCGAATCGAGCTTTTCAGGCTCTGAGAGAACCATATAATTATGCCGGTCAAGGTTGCTGAAATCATACTTCCTTGAACATCATACCGATGTGAAGTGTCACTCGACTCGTCCTGCTCGCCCTCGCTCTGTGTTCTGCAAACTCCTCACAGATCTCGTCTGTTCATACTGTTGCTATGGTTACCTGAGGTTACCCATCTATGATGGGATCTATGGTGATTCAGAGAGATGTGGCGACAGTGGGCGTGTGTGTGTGTGTGTGTGTGTGTGTTACCTGTCTGTAGTCAACGATGTTGAGTATTGCAGAGGTGATTATGCAACTGATGGTATTGGCCAACATGAAGATCATCATATATTGCCATCTCCACAGCGGGATCTTAACATCACTGACACACAAAACACATATTATGGTATAGACACGGTACAATACAGTAAATATATTGTGTGTGTGTGTATATATATATATATATATAGAAGAAACAAGTTGTATATCTGTGTAATTATATATTTATTTATTTATATGTATATATGTGTGTACTGTATGTATACAACTTGTTTTTTCTATTGACTTCAATATACATATTTTAAAATAATATAAGGTATTTTAGACCTTTAGAAGTAGTGCGGCAAAATATCTATAAATGTGTGTGTAATCTATACTTGTGTGTAATCTATACTTAGATGATGATCATGTGATATTGAAAACTTTAATCTTTAATCTAATATTTTTAACTATTTTATTTTTATGGCTTCTGAATGAAGACTTCTGAATATTTTTTTATCTTGAAGGAGATTGTGTGTGGGTGCAGAATATCATAATACTGTGCCTTGTCCAAAATACATTGTAATATTTTTTGTTAGTATAATGCAATGTGCAATGAACATAAATGTCACCTTGACTTGGTGCCCAGTATCTGTCCCACCACCAGATTGGAAATGCCGATGCCAATCATCTGTATGGATGTGGCCAATCCCATCGCAGTGCCCAGCGTGGCTTGAGGCACCACCAGCGGGATGGAAGGCCACATGCTCGCCTACAGCACATAAACGCAATAGAAAACATGTGAAAAACCTGCCAGTCCAACAGCAAGAATCAAACATGTACATTAACCTGTAGACCCTGGATCACAAAACCAGTCACATGTCGCACGGGTATATCTGTGGCAATATCCAACAATACATTGTATGGGTCAAAATTATAGATTTCTCTTTTATGCCAAAAATCATTAGGATATTAAGTAAAGATCATGTTCCATGAAGATATTTTGTAAATTTCCTACCGTAAATATATAAAACATGTATTTTTGTGAGTGAATGCAGCACAATCGTGAACATAAATGCACAACTTTAAAGGAGATTTTCTCAATGTTTTGATTTTTTTGCACCCTCAGATTCCAGATTTTCAATAGTTGTGTCTCGACCAAATATTGTCATATCCTAACAAACCACACATCAATGGAAAGCTTATTTGTTCTTATAAATTTCGATTATAATCTCAATTTCAAAATTGTGACCAATGTGACTGGTTTTGTGGTCCAAGGTCACATATTCTTCTTTTGTTTTACTTTATCTGCAAAACAACTGAATTCAGAATATTGGCACAATATGTTCAAAGTAAATTGCAACAACACACAAACACAAGAGAAAAAAAGATGGAAAAAGTCTAACCCTGAAATATAATTTGGTGTATTTTTCTTTTCTAGTTACCTAGAGGAAAACCTATACAAAAAGTGGCACAGCTTACCCCACTCTGCCTTATTAAGCTTGCATGAACATCTCAAATTTCTCATATTTGAAAATGTCAGCATCGACTTCAGTAATTGGAGAATGCTGAATACTTCAACCAATCACAAGCTCTCTTACAGTGTTTGCTGACCACATATTTGAGCATGCTGCAATACTCCAATAACACTGTATAGTTCAATCCATAGTGTGTGTGTGTGTGTGTGTGTGTGTGTGTGTGTGTGTGTGTGTGTGTGTGTGTGTGTGTGTGTGTGTGTGATACTCACAGCAGCGAATGAGTAAGTGATGCCGAGCCAGATGGTTGATACGAGAGGAGGGACGAACGTGAAGGCCAGCAGTCCAAACACAGGCAGTGTCAACACGGCACAGAGCCCTGCAAACACACCGCGCAGACCCACATAGTCCTACCACACACACACAGAAACAATGCGTTCATGTTTTCAAAAGAACATTTTTCTACTCACCAAGGCTGCATTGTTTTGATAAAAAAATACAGTAAAATAATTAATATTGTGAAATATTATTACAATTCAAATGAACTGTTTTCTATTGTGATATATTTTAAAATATAATTTGATCAAAGCTGAATTTTCAGCATCATTACTCCAGTCTTCAGTGTCACATGATCCTTCAGAAATCAGTATAATATGATGATTTGCTGCTCAAGAAACATTTCTGATTATTATCAATGTTAAAAACAGTTGTTTTTGTGGAAACCGTTCTTCGCTAAATTTCAAAAGAACAGCATTTATTTGAAAAGGAAATCTTTTGTAACATTATAAATATCTTTACTGTCACATTTGATCAATTTAATGCATCCTTGCTGAATACAAGTATTAATTCATTTAAAAAGAAAAACGTTTGAACAGTAGTGCATGCCTGTGTGTGTCAGCATCTGTGGAGTGTATGTCTGTGTAATAGTGAGTGTTAGTTAGACGTACGATGAGGATGCCGACCGCAGCCGACAGCACCAGTGAACTGTCATACACAGCGCCCGCGATGTACGCCGCCTCCTTCTGACTGTACCCGCTGTATTTATCCTGGATGAACTTACTAAAAACACACACAGCAACACATGAACAACGTGTACGAACCCAGTTTAATCTAGAAACATTTATGTGCTTCATGACTGTACCTGGCATCAGCGATGAAGGGGAAGATGCCGTTATAAAAGAACATGATGGTAAGAACCAGCAGCCAGTATCTGAGAGACAGACTCTTCACATCCTGAACTCTCTACATACAAAAACACACAATATATACCAGCTGTATCACTACAACAAGTTATCATCAATGTGAAAATACTATACATGCATACTATATATATAGTAGTCAACATTAGAAGTGGATCAAATAAATTTCATCAAAGTTGCCCTAGAACGGGTATTGTTAAAAATCCATGTACCGTAAAACTTTGATGAAAGGTTTTGATCCACTTCAAATGTTGACTACTGTATATGTGACCCTGGATCACAAAACCAGTCACGAGTCGCACGGGTACAGTATATCTGTGGCAATAGCCAACAATACACTGTATGGGTCAAAATTATCGATTTTTCTTTTATGCCAAAAATCATTAGGATATTAAGTAAAGATTATGTTCCATGAAGATATTTAGTAAATTTCCTACCGTAAATATATAAAACATGTATTTTTGAGAGTGAATGCAGCACAATCGTGAACATAAATGCACAACTTTAAAGGAGATTTTCTCAATGTTTCGCTTTTTTTGCATCCTCAGATTCCAGATTTTCAATAGTTTTATATCGGACAAATATTGTCCTATCCTAACAAACCATACATCAATGGAAAGCTTATTTTTTCAGCTTTCATATGATGTATAAATCTCAATTTCATAAAATTGACACATAAGACTGGTTTTGTTGGTCACATATATCATTATTATATTATACTCCAGCAATAGTAAAACTAGTGTACTGTTGTAGTATGCCATTCTAAACATAACCTTTGCCATCTATATCTGTGTCTCACCACTTTGCGTGACTCCTCCTGAATCACTCCATCCAACCCCAGCTGCTTCATGCCCATCCTATCCAGAACACTGACCGTTACAGCCGACAGGAACCCAAGAACACACAGTAACGTGCCTGTACACACAAAACAGATGCATGTGTGTTTCCAATATTCCCAGGAGGACGCCAAATCCAAGGTTAGCTGTTGCATGTTGTGTTTCTTACCTCCCCACAGCGTCCACTGCATACCGTACTGAGACTCAAACCTCTGCGTGAGGAAGAAGTTCAGAACCGAGCCCAACCGAGAGAAGGCCAGGGTCAGTCCAAACGCCAGAGCCAGCTCCTTCCCGCGGAACCAGAACGCCGTGATACGGTTCTGGACAACTGAGAAAAGAAGAGAGACACATGAGATTCAGTGTGGCTTTCTCATTGGTGCTCTTTTCATGGGTGAGTTTGTAAAGTCTTTGGTAATGACAGCCCTCGTTTACTGAGCGAGTAAAGAATCAGAGCATATAAAATAGCCAGCCAATGCATGGAAATTAATTTTAAAATGTTTTATATTTTGTGATATTTTTGAGCTAGATAAAAGGAGACTAAATAACCAATATACTAAATGATTATCCAATTTAATAACCTCATGGTCAAAGAGACATCAGTCGAAAAGGAAAGTCATTTCAAAGGAAGATTTTCAGTAAAGATTGAAAGAATTATGTTTTTCTTTGGAACAGCAAGCACATATGAGACATATAAGACCAGAAATAAATATGGTCACTTTAGACTCACATTAAACGTAACGTGCAGAAACCCCCATTAGTAGGTAAAACGGGTGGGGAAAAAATTATGAGAATTTTCATTAGAATATGAAATAAGTAATTTTGTCATTTATAGTCATTTTTGCAATTAATTTTGGTGCCACTTGTGGTGCAGAAATTACTTTAGAGTTAATTTACTTTACAATAATTTGCTTTACTTTATTACTTTGTTTTTGATTTTATTATTTTTTATTCTTAATCCTTTAACCCTTGATCCTTTCTTTTCTATATACACTCGGGTACTATACGGTTATCCGGACCACACGATGGCCTACCCCTAACCCCGCCCCTAAACCTACCGGTCACTGGGGTTAAGACCAATCATACGATGGCCTACCCCTAACCCCGCCCCTAAACCTACCGGTCACTGGGGTTAAGACCAATCATACGATGGCCTACCCCTAACCCCGCCCCTAAACCTACCGGTCACTGGGGTTAAGACCAATCATACGATGGCCTACCCCTAACCCCGCCCCTAAACCTACCGGTCACTGGGGTTAAGACCAATCATATGATGGCCTTCCCCTAACCCCGCCCCTAAACCTACTGGTCACTGGGGTTAAGACCAATCATATGATGGCCTTCCCCTAACCCCGCCCCTAAACCTACCGGTCACTGGGGTTAAGACCAATCATATGATGGCCTTCCCCTAACCCCGCCCCTAAACCTACCGGTCACTGGGGTTAAGACCAATCATACAATGGCCTACCCCTAACCCCGCCCCTAAACCTACCGGTCACTGGGGTTAAGACCAATCATATGATGGCCTTCCCCTAACCCCGCCCCTAAACCTACCCGTCACTGGGGTTAAGACCAATCAGGGATGACTATACGGACTATACGGGACTAAAAGACACACGTGTGGTCCGGATAACCGTATAGTACCTACACTCGTGTACACAGAGTTTCTGAAAACCACAACAAATTCCTGTGCATACTTGGCGAATTAAGCTCTGAATCTGAATTTATAACAAAAGATATGGCGTTTCTAGAGTTAAACCCCAGCACAATGTCAGTGGTGTTACGGGTGAATATCTGGTGTCATACTGGTCAGGGATCCGTTTCCAGATCCAAACAGAAGTCGTCCAGTCAACATGAGGGGCAACAGGTACGTCGTGCCCTTATAATGAGACCCCAATGCAAAGATTGCTGAGCCCAACACAGTCAGGAAGGAGAAGAGAAAAACGCCAACTACAGGAGAGAAAACACAAACACTTATGTTAAACACACACACACACACACGTCTTCAAGATAGAATACTGAATATTGACAAAATCAGACGGATTTCAAAACTAAGCTTGTTAAAGAAAAAGGAAATCCATTCCAACTTACAGCGGTTTCCCAACTTATCAATGAGGAATCCCGCCATGATGACCACCACAGCATTCCTGGGAAAACAAGACGGTGACAGACAGTAATTAAATTCTGGGTGAGAGTGTGTGAGTCAGGGATATTATAGAGAAATAATTATTTAAAAAAAACAAAACCAATTAGATAAACATGAACTGAAATATGATAGTATGCCAATGATACTAAAATAACAGTGGTGTGAGTCTCACGTCCAGGCGTAGACGGCGTAGAGCAGGTTATACTCCTGTGGTGTCATTCCCAAACCTTCCACACACGTTCCTGTGCCATTACCAGTGCCGTTACTCACTGTCCCGTTCGAACATGTCAAGTTCTGTAGGAAACAACACAGTCTGTGCATTCAGGGCCTTACTTTTCTGACCTAGAGCCTAAAACAGGGAGGTTTATAATATTTGTTACTCTCATGATGTTAAAGGGGTCATATCATACATTATTTTATTATATTAGTAAAGACTTTTACCCGTAAAACTGTCATAATTTCGTTTTTTCATGGTTATTTGGCTATTTATGACATGGCTTCATGTTATTTTACTCTTATATTTAGTTCTTCTGTTGTTTGGAACAATTTTATTGATCCTGCTCTCTCCTCATTACCTCACTGTGACTGGACGGGCCAAGTTTCTGGTCACTCAATAGATCAATAGTATTTATCTGTCAGCCTTCGGAAAGTCACAGAAGTTTATGCAGCTCATTTTCAACAAATGCTCTGTAGTTTATGTGAATATACATAAACTAAAATTTCATGTATCTCAAAATATCAGAGCAAATTTGATTTCTCATAATATGACCCCTTTAAAACTGCCTAAACTAGGATTAAGCGATGTGAAAGTGAGGTCAGAGGTCAGTAAGTTGCTCCTCACCCCCTGAAACTGCTCCTGCAGGACACTGGGAATGTCAAAGCAGAAATAAGATCCGAAAGTCAGCATACAGTTAAAAAACAGGACCACGAACCGGTAGTAGGCTGTAAATACACACATTAACACACCAAAATACACATATATTCACACACAGAGAGAGAAAGAGAAGAATTAATCATCATGTGTCAGGTTACATCTTAGCTAACACAGAAAACAACACTTGTGAGCTATGAATCTCTAATGAATTATGATTTTTAATGTGCATGAAACTAGATTTAACATTAAATCAATCACATCTGTCTTTGTTTACAAACTGAGAGCTCATTCAAATGGCTCAAAATTCACAAACATTCTGAAACATAAGTGAAATTATTAATTTACCTTGTTCTGCTGCTTTGGCCATCTCGACCCCAGATAAATCTCCGCAGTCTTCCCATATAACGACAATCTAGTGTGATTTGTATTTATGTTTATGTGGCCCAGTCAGGAGGCGATCTTCAAACTGTGCAGCTTGTCCAGGAGCAGTCGCTATTTGCTGATCTATAAATCATAATAAAATAGTAAATGCTCCAAACTGCAGGAACAGTCGATCCAGGTTTTCTAACGGACTGTTTTCCTCATTTAGCGTTACGTCATAGCCTGGGCGGCATGTCATGTGACTGAGCAGATGACGTTGTTTTTCTCAGCGCTGACACAGCACTTAGTGATGATTGGGTTGATAATAGATAATTTAATCATGTGTGTTTGATCACGCACGCTTTAAACAAAACAGTGCCCATTCTCATGACATATTTACGGAAATAAAGTGTATTTATATAGGACATTTCACACGCTTTTAAAGCGTCTTAAAAAGACCAAATGGTTAATTATATATAGGACATACTGAAATCAAAATAACTGAATATGTAAACATTTAAACTTTTAATATCCAGCTATAAAATAAAAATAAAAATAATATAAGAATCTGACTTTACTGCATTTCCCCCAAAACTTCTAATCATTTTTGAAACGCAATCCGTACTAATATTGTCCCTCTCGCCGTCCCATATTTGTTTACATTCGCAGCCTGCAAACTGACAGCGGAGGGTACACTAAAAGAATAAAACACAATAATGATAAACTAGTCAGGTTTACTAGTCGCACATAATGACCCGATTATCATATAACACACTGTAATTTAAGTATATTATAGATTATATAGTATATTTATGGTTATACTAAAAGACCGGTAGCTGATTTAAAGGGATGTCAGCCGTACATAGAGCAAACACGTGGGACATTTCAGATTCGGAAAATGAGAGTGATGACATTAAAGCATCATCATCATCATGTGTAATACTCGATCAGAACACGTCTATAAATGAATCAAACACTTCTTCACCCTCAGCCCGGGCGGAGGACGGCAGCATCAGCCCGGAGGGAGTGAAGATCTCCGGCAGGAGGAGGACGAGGAGGAGGACGAGAGAGGAGGTGCTGGAGGAGCTGGAGACGAGAACAGCTGCCAAAGAGAGACGGAGAGAGGAGAAGGACAAACTCAAAGAGAAGAAACTACAAGAGCAACAGATAAGAAAAGAGGCAGCGGAGAGACTGAACCTGTTAAAACCTGAAAACTTCATCAAGAGTCTGACAGCTCACATTCATGCAGGTGAGAAACAACTTCCTTCCTGACGAGCATCTTGAAAAGTGGAGATGCATGTGTTATTGGTGAAGCTTGATTATATACACGGTTATTGTGTTTCTTAACTGAGTTTAATCTCTCTGTAGTGCTGTTGCAGGATGCAGGCTGTGATGTGTTGCTCAGGACTCTTGATGGGTTGCAGTGGAGGAACCGGATAGAGAATCAAGGTCTTCCTAACAGCATCCGCTGGACACAACAAGCCCTTCAGGTCACTAGTAACTCAGACTTTTGCTTCTGTCCATTAGAGGTATAGCAGAGCTGCCAGGTTGCATTATTATTGTGGCAAGGGCTCATTAATGTCCCAGCAAGTGTTTGTTCTCTATGTGTGTGTTGTACACAGCAGACTGAGGACGAGGATGAAGATGGAGTTATTGAAGAAGATCAGGTCCTGATGGTGATCTCCCATAATGAGTTAGAGGACATGGTGATGTCACATAAAACAGTGACCAATCAGTCGGTCAGTCATTATTATATCATTATAATATATATATATATATTGTAAAAAAAGATTAGTTGACTCAACTTAACTAAGTCAAGTCATCTTGTTGCTTTGACTGAGTTAATTTGAGTCAACTTATAGTGTCAAGTTTATGCATCAATTCGTGTTTTGAAGTGTAATAAACTTGACACTATAAGTTGACTCAAATTAACTCAGTCAAAGCAACAAGAGGACTTGACTTAGTTAAGTTGAGTCAACTAATCTTTTTTTACAATATATATATATATATATATGATATAATAATCTCCATCATTCTAGGCTCTTACTGGTGATATGTATGAGGGGGCGGAGTCTCAGTTGGATCATCTATATAAGTACTTGACCAGAACTGCAGGGAAAGTTGTCACAATTCTAGTGATGATCGGTCATCAGCAACGGTAAACACACAATCTCTCAAATCAGCTTATATTTAATGTTAAATCTCATAATATGAAGCGATATAATGGTCGTTTCTAAGTGTGTGTGTGTCTGTGTGCAGATCAGGATCTTGGGGTGAAGATGATTTTGACCTTCACCTCGATCAGCATCATCTGGACACAGAAGAGGTCAGATAAGTCCATCATCGCCCCTTGTCATTTTCCAGTAATGTAACCTTCCAGTAACCATGCCTTGTTTCTGTGATGAGCAGCTGTTGGTTCACCTCCAGCTCTACTGGAATGTGGCGGTTCACTTCCTGTTGGGCTGGCAGGAAGTGACCGATCATGTGGTTGCACTTACCAAGGCTTTATCTAAGAGACCTTACAAGTGAGTTTTACACAGAAATCACACAAAATAAGCCCTGGGTTTACTTTTTTTCTGTTTTAGTGTTTTTGTATTTTATCTTTTGGCAATTATTCATGGTTCTTATTAACTGTTATTAATAAGAATACAATTAGGGAACTTGTCCAAATCAAATTAGGGAACTAACTGCTGCATAATATTAATTATGAATTTCTTTTAGTGTGTCATTATGCAGAAGATTCTTTCATCAACAATTTCAAACAGACTTTTAATCACTCTTAAAACTAGATTTGATCAAGTGGTATTGACCAGATGTCGTATAGATCATACAAGTTTGACTTAGACCCCATCTATGCATGTTTTGTAAGATTCCCCTCTTTGTTAAACATATTTTATTGGACTGTACAAGTAGAATGCTCTTATATGAAGTTATTTCACTTATTTAGTAAGATTATACCTGAAAAGGTTTTGGAGATTTTATGATATATTAATTAAAAAAATAAATATATATATATATAATATGACTTGTGTTTGTTTGCTTGGTTTTATTGTATTTATGTGATATTTGTATTTTTGTAATTGAATTGTTGCCATGAAAATAGCCTTAGTTGCTGACATAGCATTAAATAAAACGATCTATCTATCTATCTTTCGTCAACTATAGCTGTAGTGTGTTTTTGTTGTCAGGGCGTTGTGTGGCGACCCTGATCTGGGCTTCTGCATGGACGGCTCGTGGTCAGCGGGCGTGCGAGTGGACAGAGACGGCCACGGTCTCGCGCAGGTGTGGACACGTCAGATACAGCAGCTGAACCGCGTCAGTCCAGCCATGGCCAAAGCCGTGACGAGCGCCTACTCGTCCCCTTCCCTCCTGCTGAAGGTAACGTGTGTTCAGACCAAACCTTCCCACACGGAAGTGACTTAAACTGCGATTCATCGACTGACCGCTAGAGACAGGCTGCAAAAGAGAGTCAATCCCATGTTAAAATGCCCAACTTTACAGCAGAAAATAATATGTTTACAGCCTGGTACAAAAAGTGATTTTGGTCTATATAGCTAATATTGCCCTTCATGAAAACTGTGAGGGGGGGTGAATTTATTTATAATTTATCTTTTCAAATTATATTAAGCCGTTCACCCAAAAAAAACAATTCTGTCATTATTTACTCCCTCTAATGTTCTTCCAAACCTGTATTAATGTCTTTCTTGTGCTGAACACAAAAGAAGATATTTTGAAGAATGTGGCTAACCAGATAGTTGCTGCTCCCCATTGACTTCCATAGTAGGAAAGAAAAATACTATGGAAGTCACTGGGGACCAGCAACTGTTTGGTTACCCACATTCTTCAAAATATCTTCTTTTGTGTTCAGCACTAGAAAGAAATTAATACAGGTTTGGAACAACATTTTATTTTTGGGTGAACTATCCCTTTAAAGGTCTGCATAATTAAGGGCGTGTCTGTTAACTGTCACCTCAGCTAATCCCGCCTTTTTGCCCATTTTCGGTTATTACACGCTGCCAAGATGGCGACGGCCGGCTTTGCCTACTTTGGGCTTCAAAAATGCTCTTCAGAAACCTACGGGTGACATCACGGACACTACGTCCGTATTTTTTTAGTCTATGGTTCAGACTCACACTGAACATCTTTCTTCATTGGCCCTCATTCTCATCCTCTCCTGCTCCAACAGGCCTATGAGGAGCTGCCGTCTGAGGAGGAGCGGCGCAGACTATTGGCTGATCTCACTGTAGTAGGCGGAGCCAAGGAGAGGCGCGTTGGTCCTGAGCTCGCTGGCCGTGTACATCGCCTCCTCACTTCCCAGAATCCTCATCTACTGCTGGATTAGGACCAGTGTGGTCCAATTGTGGAATGAAAAAACTAATTGTGCACTTTATAACCAGCAGACCATACAATAATACTTGAAAAATGTCACATTAAACGTTTTGTTACATTTCAACAATACTAAAATAACTCTGCCTTGGCCTGTGAGCAAAGCACCATATATCTGCCTAGCAACACAATCTATCATGGGTTCGATTGTTATATAGATTCAATGCAACCCTGATTGCACTGTATATTGCTTGGATAAAAGCATCAGTCACATGACTATACATGCAGATCATGTAGGCAGCACAAACACGGTTCAGGATATGTTATGATCAGGAGTTTAATACATGTGAAACATAAAAATCAAAAAGAAGTAAATCAGATTCTTCAAAAAACACGTGCAATAATGAAATGAGCTTTTTTATTGTTGTTTTTTTACTGCAAAACAATGTAATCAGTAAGAAAACATGCAAAAGAGTACAAAATCATTCACTCATCAAATGATGAATCATAATCAGATATTAATCATAAGAGAGGGAGGTTAAACTAATAAATAAAAGTTAAGTGAATAAATACAGAAGGAAGAAAACACAGTCATATCTGAAAATACACAATCTACAGATATGCATTTAGTTGTAATAGCAGAGCTGTAGCTCTCTGGTATTGAATTACGATAAAATATTGTAACGCTTTATTTAACAGACCAGTTGACAGGCACAGATATTGATCTACCGCAGTTCAGTCAGCCTGTGCTGGATTTATAGATGCCAGGAAGTTTTTCATGAGGTTTATGATGTCCTGAGCCCATCTCTCTGAGTCTGAACTCTGAATGAATAAACACAAATGCTGGAGATACTGTACAGCGCCTATATTGAGAATATTTACAGTGTCATTGAACTAATGTTCTGCCTTTGAGGTTTCAGAGAGCTGATGACCAATCAGAGCCAGGCCATAGCTTCAGATTTCAACTAAAAGTAATGTAAAATAAGATGTTTGGCATGTCTTGAGCTACCTTAATATAGGAGATTAATAGGACACTTCTCAAAATAAAGTTCTGAGATGGCGGATGGGGGGGGGGGGGTCACCTGACTAGCAGCATTGGCACTGGAAATGAGCAAGTTTATAAGATATGTAAACCTTCAACCCCATCCTGAACCCTGTAGATAATTGGTAAAAGAAACTTACTAAGAAAAAGGAGGGTGAGTTTGATTCACTAGATTTCGTGACGGTTATAATTCACAAGTCCAGTGAATGAATGTTGATAGTTTGGCAAGGGAGACGACGCAGGGTGAGGTTTTGAGTTGAACAGTGTGGTGTGTGTATTTAAGGAACCGTTCATGTTGCAATGACAATTATGTCATTTACTCATCCTCATGTTGATCCAAAAACCATGTTTTTCTTTCTTCTGTTGGACATGTTAAATGTTCTTCAAGAAGATCTCATACTTGCATGAGGGCTGCACGATTATTAATTATAATTACTAAATAAAGATTATATAATATTTCACTGTAAAATAATAAACATAATTTAATAATAATAGTGCAACTGTAAAATTACAATACTAATATTTATGGTTGTCTTAATTTCGTCATTTTCAAACGTTAAATCATCTTAAGGCTTCTCTTTTGATGGTTTATAAGTACTTCTCTTTACAATTTTGGGAAGATGGTTGCACATGTTGCATTTCTAAATGCACTTTATAAGCGATCCAAACCTAGATATGCATATATGCAGCACATTCATGGATGAGGTACATAACCTGATCCTGAGCCGAAACACGCAGCGCATATATTATGTAAGAATTGTGTATATAATAACCTAATATTGTGAACTGGGTTTTATTTCAACTAATCATGCAGGCCTACTCATACTCATAAATCATATGAGTTTGGACTAACATGAAGGTGAGTAAATGATGAACTCGCCTTATATTTACATGTAAAGTGTCAGGGTCTCATGTCCAGCGGCAGCGTTTCCTCTTGTATGTCTCGAGATCCGAGGAGAAGTCGTCCGAGTCACTCTCAGAGGCGGAGTCAGGCCAAAGGGAGGCGTGGCCTGTTGGAGTGTAGGAGGGGCCGAGAACGCAGGAACCGGTGTGATCCAGTTTACACACAGAACTGAGGTCATTTACCTTACGGCCCTCACTGGGAACAGACAGTGGTGGGTCACAGGAAGCAGAAATATGCTGATATATAGGGTTAGGAAGGGAGTTGAGGTCAGATGTGGGGGCGGAGCCACAGTAGAGGTCAGAAGGTGAGGAGGGATCGAGGTAACAGGTGACATCCATTATAGAGACTGAGTTCTGATAATGTGTGTCATCTGGACATGAAGCAGAATCAGGATATATAGAAGCTTCAAGGCGGGAGGAAGGATCAAGAGGGTCATCTTTACTGCAGTAAGAACCAGGGTTATCAGAGAAGGAACTAGAAATAAAGACAAGGTCAGTGTCAGAGGGATTGTGGGAAGGAAAGGGGCTTGTGTATTTGTCAAAGTTGCCGTCCTCTGTTTGTGTGGCTTTGTCCTCGCTGTTGTCTGCGGATCCGAGGGTCAACACCCACCCCAGCTGGTTAGCCAGCAGCAGACGCAGACCCGGCGGGAGTGGAAGCACGCGCAGCGCGTCTGCGCAGTTCGGCAGGATTTTGCGCAGCTGTGTACAGCACAGGAACTGTAGTGTAGTGGCCGCCGAATGTGAACGGATCAGTTTCATGCTGCTCTTGGCTGCAGTCGAACACACCATCGGATACAGACGCTTATTTTGCAAGTGAGTGGCTGCTATACCTGACAGAACCAAAGGGGATAGATAGATAGATAGATAGATAGATAGATAGATAGATAGATAGATAGATAGACAGACAGACAGACAGACAGACAGACAGACAGACATAGATAGATAGATAGATAGATAGACAGACAGACAGACAGACAGACAGAGATAGATAGATAGATAGATAGATAGATAGATAGACAGACAGACAGACAGACAGACAGACAGACAGACAGACATAGATAGATAGATAGATAGATATTTAGATAAATAGATAGATAGACAGACAGACAGACAGACAGACAGAGATAGATAGATAGATAGATAGATAGATAGACAGATAGATAGATAGATAGATAGATAGATAGATAGATAGATAGATAGATAGATAGATAGACAGACAGAGATAGACAGATAGACAGATAGATAGACAGACAGACAGACAGAGATAGACAGATAGACAGATAGATATTTAGATAAATAGATAGATAGACAGACAGACAGACAGACAGAGATAGATAGATAGATAGATAGATAGATAGATAGATAGATAGATAGACAGACAGACAGACAGACAGACAGACAGACAGACATAGATAGATAGATAGATAGATATTTAGATAAATAGATAGATAGACAGACAGACAGACAGACAGACAGAGATAGATAGATAGATAGATAGATAGATAGATAGATAGATAGATAGATAGATAGATAGATAGATAGATAGATAGATAGATAGATAGACAGACAGAGATAGACAGATAGACAGATAGATAGACAGACAGACAGACAGAGATAGACAGATAGACAGATAGATATTTAGATAAATAGATAGATAGACAGACAGACAGACAGAGATAGATAGATAGATAGATAGATAGATAGATAGATAGATAGATAGATAGATAGATAGACAGATAGATAGATAGATAGATAGATAGAGATAGATAGATAGATAGATAGATAGATAGATAGATAGATAGATAGATAGATAGATAGATAGATAGATAGATAGAAAAATAGATAGGAATTTAGATAGACAGACAGATAGATAGATAGATAGATAGACAGACAGACAGACAGACAGACAGAGATAGACAGATAGACAGATAGATAGATAGATAGATAGATAGATAGATAGATAGATAGATAGACAGACAGATAGATAGATAGATAGATAGATAGATAGATAGATAGATAGATAGATAGATAGATAGATAGATAGATAGATAGATAGATAGATAGATAGAAAAGAAAGATTGTAGTCGCAACAGCAGTTTGAGTAAGAAATACATTCATAAAGGTAAGAGTGCATGTTTGTCTTACCGATGCAGCGCCGGTTCTTGTAGAAGCTCAGGGTGCCGTGCCAGCTGTCCAGATGAACCCCGATAATGGATCCTTGACCGAACCGTGAAGAGAAGTTCACCTTTGACCCCTTATGATGAAGGTGACCTATACCAAGATACACGTAGATTCAAATACAGAGTTAAAAACACACAAGTACCACAAAATACCTCAAATACAGTCAGAAAACCTGCACTGTTAAACACTGGTGTCGGGAAGATTTTTTTAATGTTTTGGAAGAAGTCTCTTCTGCTCAACAAGGCTGCATTTATTTGATCAAAAATATAGTAAAAACAGTAATATTGTGAAATATTATTTAAAATAACGGTTTTCTATGTGAATAGTAAAATGTAATTTATTCCTGTGATCAAAGCTGAATTTTCAGCATCATTACTCCAGTCTTCAGTGTCACATGATCATTCAGAAATCATTCTAATATGAGGATTTGATGCTCAAGAAACATTTGTGATTGATTATTATCAATATTGAAAAGAGATTAAATGAGATTTATTGAAGTCAAAATATTACTTTTAGTCCATTTAGTCATTATTAAGGGTTAACAGGTAGTAATAGGTACAATGATAAATGTTTTTTTACTCATGTATTTTTTATGCAGGTTTTATGCATTTAAATGAATAATATTGAATTAACACGTGACCTCTGACCTCACCTGTGTAGGACAGACCCCAGCTGTCCTCATCAGTGCCCAACAGACTACAGAAACTGTGTTTGAACTGATCCAGGTTCACTTCTGATGTCCCGATACCAACCATCTGGCTCATGAACACACAAGATGCATATTTAAAATATATTTTCACCACTCTTACTAAGACTTTCTAAAACATTTTTAGAAATTACATTATTATCAAGAATGTCTTCATAATAATATAGGCATGTAAAGGTGTTTACTTAGATAATCAGTATTGTAATTGTGACCCTGGATCACAAAACCAGTCACGAGTCGCACGGGTATATTTGTGGCAATATCCAACAATACATTGTATGGGTCAAAATTATAGATTTTTCTTTATTAAGTAAAGATCATGTTCCATGAAGATATTTAGTAAATTTCCTACCGTAAATATATAAAACATGTATTTTTGTGAGTGAATGCAGCACAATCGTGAACATAAATGCACAACTTTAAAGGAGATTTTCTCAATGTTTAAATTTTTTTGGCATCCTCAGATTCCAGATTTTCAATAGTTGTGTCTCGGCCAAATATTGTCCTATCCTAACACACCATACATCAGTGGAAAGCTTCTTTATTCAGCTTTCAGATGATGTATAAATCTCAATTTAAAAAAATGTACCCATGTGACTGGTTTTGTCGTCCAGTTGCATAAACTTGAACATTATGTGAAGACACTTAAGAAGTGTCTTAAGATCTAGTATGACCCACTAGCAGTTAGTCAAGACAATGTTAGTCTTACTTTTCAGTATCAAATTAGACCAATGTACGTTTTTATGTAACTGACAACTGACTTTAAAAAGTTATGAGCAGTCTTAAAGAAAGAAATTCGATGACTAGCTTGTAAGACTAGTCTAACGCAACTGAAGCCAGATCTCACCATATCCGTGCCGTAGACCGGTGAAGTCATCTTGATTTCCCAGAAGTGTTGCCCGTCCGCGAGAGGCTTTGCGCCCCGTATGCCGGCGGTCCCGCAGCTGTACT